>NC_136908.1:15450878-15827748 GCF_949606895.1 Notothenia rossii
TTAAAAAAGTGAATGTAGGATTTGATATGTTTTACGAGACATAAGGGCAGGAATTCAGAGGGCTTTTTTTTAAGGTCATACGTCAAACTCGTCATATTACATAACAAAGGGGAAACATCTCCGCTCTCTGACCGCGGGTATAGTTAGTAGTTGCTTTGAGTTGAGCGGTTGTGTTTTAGTGAGCTGGTAGTTTTCGGTAGTTTTACATTGTATTTCACCATTTGTAATCATGGTACAGTATTGTGTTTGTGCAGGTTGCACAAATACCAGCCTGTCAGGACATCGAGTCCACAGTTTCCCTCACAGGAAAAGGACCGGAGCTAGCGTTCGTTCCTGGGTGCGTTGTGCATCCACCTCCCTGCAGCACATACTCTCCACAGCTTTAGCAGGAAACCGTATTACATCTCTCTCCACCCCCTCCCTTCGCTGCTCTCTCTCTCTCTCTCCCCTCCGGTACACGGCACCGTAAGACGTAGTGTGGAGTTGCATTAGGTAACGCTGTGGTGGCTGTACTGCTCCAGCCGTCTCCTTTGTGTTTGTTTGTTTCCCCCTGTCTGTGTTGTTTGTGTGTGCGTGGTGGCTGTCACTCCCGGCTCAACCTCCACTCACCTGCTGCAATCAGCTGTGCACCGTCCCCGACTACACACCTGCTTTCCATCAAGCCCTTTACAACGGCATATCAACGGAGGCTCCACAACCTTTCTCCGCCAGATCGTCAAGTATCAGCCGTATCTCGCGTCTCTCCTCCGGTACACAGCACCGTAGTGTGGAGTTGCATTAGGTAACGCGAGATACTTGCGCATTAGTTTCTGTTATGGATCAGTATCAACAGTCCTGCCAGTAACGTTACTATATTATCAATGCTACGTTAGTTATAGCCTGATATATGATGGCTAACTTCACAATGTTGTGATGTGACATTAGCTAACATTCTGTAGCTAATGCCGGTCACTCACCAAGATAGCTGCCCAGTGCTCCACTGGTTCTCCTCACACCACAGCTCCATTTCTCTCCGATGGCCATTATTTCTTCTAATCCTTGGCTGCTGCTGGTCTCTTGGACGCCTAGCAGGCTCATAATTATAAGGTTGTGGTCCGTCATATGCATTCGAATATTCATGTTCAACTTCTTCTGTGTCGAAACTAGCATTGGGATCCATGTTTATTAATACGTTACACCGGCCGCTCACCCCCTTGTGTCCCCCGTATTACGTCACACGCGGGAGGTCACGTGCCGAGGCTTTTTTATGCAGAAGTGAACATATCTTACAAAAACGACGCCAGATGTCACTGTAGTGTATATTTCTGTATATTTTTTAGAAAATCTAGTGTATTCATCATTTTCCTACACATTTATTCACAGGTGTCTTTAACCTGGAAGTTGCTCTTTAAGAGAATTCCATGGAATATAACAAAAAGTGTATCTCGAGCCGGTTTCTCAAACGTACCTCCCCCACCTTTAAATTAACTATTTAAATGTTTTATAATTCTTAGGTCAACTTGTCGTTGTATCGTCATAGAGCTGAAAACAGAGTTGTTTTTCTGACAATCTCATAAAAAGTTGACTGAAGTATGTTGTTCTCACAGGACAGCGACGCTTCAAACTAATTATGATCTCTAAATATGATGCGTTGCTAGAGATTGAACTACCACTCAGTAAATAAAGGAGTTAAAAGGAACACAACGATGAACATAAACAGCAGTAAAATGCAACATAGTGCAGTCATTCTATTCCTAAAACATTATCAGGGAACATCTTGTTGCTTTATGAAAACGTTCCATACTTTAAGCCAGGGGTGGGGAACCTTTTTCCTCTCAAGGGCCATTTACATTTTTACAACATCCTCCGAGGGCCATACAAATTATTGGCCTCTGCTTAAAAATACTAAAATCACAGCCCATTCATTTGGCCTTTCTTTCATGCTGTGCAAAGAAAAAGCAACCTCTTAATCCAGATATTTTACCATGACTCACACATGCGTGCACGGTTGTGGCATGACCACCAAAACAGAAAGATATGGACACAAAATGCAAATGTATTTAGCTTCCTTTCCATTTGAACATAATTTAATTGTGGGGGGGAGGGTGGGACCTAACCTCCTCTAGGGAGAAAATAATAATCTTCCCTGGGGAGCATGCCCCCCCCCATTTTTTTTTTTTTTGAAGTCAAAAGCATCAATCTGGTGCACTTTGAGAGCAACATGAAGAGATCTATGGATACCTCTCTCAACACCCATATGAAACAGAACTGTAAGCAGATTTATTTTTCTTTATGAATACTTTACAAATCACTCCCTTTTCAAACTGTTGTAGTGCCGGTAAGAAGGAGTCGGAGGCGGAGTATTTAAGAAGGATTTCCACTCTTTATTTTCCATTAAGCAATAGTGATATCAGACATGTACTCAGTGAGGAGAGTCAAATTAGAGTGCCTTGCTAGCTCTAGCTTGGCAACCTAAATCTACGGTGTTACACTAAACAAGGTCCGTGTAGGAACTGTGACCCAAAAGTGAATTATGGTTAACTAGAGTCACCACACTGTATTCTTTCTTCTTTTTTTTTTTACTGTCATATAGTATTTTATACCTGTTTACTTTATTCTCTTCTTTTTTTATAACTATAATGATCATATAAAGATGTGCCTTTACCTCACTGGTTGTAGAAAAAGCTTATATTCGTTAGCATAGCTAGCTAACCAGATGCTAATAACAACAACGTTATTGACTGTATGATCAGTATGACAGATGAACAGATCGCCACTGGGCTTACAACTAAAGATACAGCCACGCAAAAACTGCGGCATGTGTACGGCTCCTTATGGGTACTGCAATTTGTGAAAGTGCCGGAGCAACGTTCTGGTGCTCTCGAGCAGAACTGCACCCCTGTCAGAGACGAGACATATACCACGTTAAGCTCGTGTTCAAGGACCCTGACCTTGGCCAGGAAAAACAGGCACTCGCTTGTTTAATTTGTTTGCGGTCTAGATTTCTTTAATTGTTTTCTTTTTTGTGTGTGTTTATAAATTACCTCGAGGGCCGTACCAATTGGTCTCGCGGTCCTTATACGGCCCGGGGGCCGGGGGTTCCCCACCCCTGCTTTAAGCTCATGTAGCTGATAATACTAACATACCTTTACTTAAGTAAGGTTTAGAATGGAATCTATAGACATTAAGTAGATTGATAAACGGATCAAATGGAAAACCAAGCTCAGGATGTAACATAATACTGATTTTGAAACGGGCTTAGAATCTCCTATAGGGGCAGTTTAATAGGGAAACAGTAGAGGGCACCACACGATCATCCATAGCTTCAATGACCCGCAGTAGTGTCCTGAAAGACAGAGATGGACATGCTGCTCTATCTGACGTCTGTCCTCTTCTCTACTCTCCTCCAGGAGCATTTGCTTCCTGAAACTGAATCGCTTTGAAGAGGCCAAAAAGGACTGTGACTCGGCGCTGCAGCTGGAGCCGGGCAACAAGAAAGCTTTCTACAGACGAGCGCTGGCTTACAAGGGTTTACAGGTGCCGGTCACTCCACATCGTAAACACTCAGTTATTTGAAGCAGTCGGGTTGTGGATGTTATATTTCATACGTTCTCTCCTCATTTCTCTGTGCAGGATTACCTGTCTGCCAGCAGTGATCTGCAGGAAGTCCTCCAGCTGGACCCCAACGTCCGGGAGGCCGAGCTGGAGCTGGAGGAGGTGACGGGCCTGCTGAGACAGAGCCTGATGGACAGCACGGCACACACACCACGGGTAACAGACTGTACACACACACACACACACACACACACACACACACACACACACACACACACACACACACACACACACACACACACACACACACACACACACACACACACACACACACACACACACACACACACACACTCACACTAAACTATTTCTGAATATCTTAAATCACTATCCCTTTTTTGTCAACACAAATTTCCCAAACTAGTCTTTAACTGAAAGACTAGTTTTATCAACCGACTTGAATTTAAATGAACATATTTAATAGAATTTGGAATGGCTTCCCTTTGACAAGTTTTACATTAACCTAGTTTGCATTTTATTCCCAAGAAAAAACAATGAAACCATTTGGATGAATAACCATTTAAAATGTTTTATATATGAAATATTGTTTTAATTAAATTACATCTGTTAAGGAACCAGAATCAACCAGTTTTTGTTTTCTAGACTAAAAATCTCTGACTGTTGACATGACACAAGAGACAGGAAACTACATTAGTCGTTCATAATTCAACATGTCTACCTCTTTAAAACCACAAGACGTAAGACACATAACTTTCAAGGAATAGGCTTTAAAAATTGAGAAAGTGCATGATTACTGAAAGCAAAATCTTCCTTCTTTACTTTAAAACGAAACACAGAACCTCGCCAAATGTATTTAGTGCCCATAACGTGTTAACTAAGACGGACACAAATAACTTTTTCTCATTCCCTTCAGGTTTGATTTCTGTGGAGAAGTATGGAGGCAGAGGAAGTTAACATGTTCACTGAACTGATGCAGTTGTGGAGGCAAAGGACTCTTTAAGCCATCGACTGTAGTGAGTAACACCTGTAAAACTGGAAATGACTGCCGTTGACTTCTTGGACAACCAGCTTTCTGCTCTGCACCATCTGCAACGTGTGCAAACGGCACCATAACTCCTGAGTACACAACCTTACATAACACAACAGGCAGCTTTATTCAAAAAAGGCTAAAGTCGAGGCACCCTTGACCTGCTTGCACTATAAATCATTCACATTATGATGTAATGTACTGTTTATACAGAATCATGTTTTATGGTGGAGTAGCAGGGGGGAAAGTGAGAGTGTAATATGTTGTGCCTTACCGAGATTTCTACCGCAGTTTGGTTGAAATACGCCAAGATTTTTCCTCTGATTTGTTTTTAAAAATATTGTGTTTGCTTGCAAATTGGTTCACTGAGCTCATGACTAAAGCACCGATTCAACTTAACTATGTTGTATATGAAGATAGACAACTCCCTAAAAGACTTTAAAGGTGAAAGAAAGTTATTATCTGTTATATATCCAGCTCTTCCAGCTTTTCAAGACCTTTGTCATTGTTTACATGTATTTTTCCGCTGCTATTTACTAAAGCCAACCTTTCCTCTAAAGTATATTGTTAAAACTTTAATTTAAGATGGTAAGATTATAATTTCCTACAGTTAGAATATCACATGAGCTCAGTTATTGTTAATAAGAAATGGTCACGTCTTTGGTTTAGGTAATATTCAGCAACTGAAGTCAGCGTTACTTAATCCTGTACTGTAAGTGGGTCTCAGGTCTTATCTTGAATGTAACCAAGATGATGCGTACGTGTCCTTGTGTGTGAATAGGTGTACCGTATTTATGTTTGGAAAGTTTCTTTATCAGAGTATTATAGTTTGAATAATGGCTCATAACACCGAACTCTTTGATCTGATTGACGAATCCCTCATAAATCTGAATGGTGGTGAATTACAATTCGATATGACCCAAAGCAGTCCAGTCTGAAAAACTAAAACAGCTTGTAGTCTGGATCCTCCATTGTCTGGTTGAAGTCTCTTAACAGAAAGTATTCTATTCCGCAGACACCATCAACAAACAGGTGTTTCTACTTCCTCTGCCTCATTACAGCTCCCCTCAGGTCTCTGTCCAGAAAGTGCTCGATTGACCGCTATCTCTTTCTATTTTTACACATGAGGGAGGGACAAAAAAGACTTGTGTAACTCTAATGAGCATCTTACACTAAATGACCGAGATCAAGAGCCACAACGGTCTCCGTGACATTGACATTTTGGTGAAAGGCCAGTATGACCCTTTTGGGGGGGACAAATGACTCTTTTTGTTTCTTGCCCTCACTTCAATAGGAGCATAGGTCTATTTAACCAACATGACCTGTGTAAGTGTGCAGGGCATTTCAATATCTTTATTTTAAACATTGCAAACAATTTAAATATTTGAGTCGCACAATGTATTTCATTAATACTTTGATGTATTCATTTAGTTTGTCTGATTTTAACTATTTCCCCCTTGCGTTGTCTTAATAAAAGCATTAAAAAAAACTAAATGAGAACACTTGCTATGAGGCTTGAAGTGTTGCTTCGTGGAATGTAAGAGCATGTACTGTATGTAAATAGTTTGGATGCAAATGTAAATAATAAAATGCTACATGGATGATATAATGAGCAATGTTTCTGTTACTTGATGGGTAAACTGAATGTGAAGCCAGAAGGGAAAAAACAAACAAGGAAGGAGTTGTTGATTTGATCATCTCTCGAATCTTAAATGTATCACAGCTGAGCTGCTCTGTCAAACTCGAAAGTCAGCATGAAGAATTAAAATACAAAGACAACAAGCTTGATTGAGATTTTTATTCTGTAAGGATATGCATTAACATGCACATTATAAAGCAATTAGTTAGGGAAGATATACTTTATCAAATAGCAGTTTTCTTTTGACCAAGTCAGAAATAGACCTGGCACTTGTCTTCAAATAATAATGTAAAACTCACAGAAACTTAACTGGCTTTTCTTTTTTTTTAAACACAGGGGCATTAACAGGGCTGGAATACACCTACACTGTTTGAGTTGACATCACTTCTCTATGAGCGACTCTTTCCTCCCACACAGCTCCTGCTGAGCTCGGCAGGTTGACATCAGAGCAAAGTAATCTGTAGTGAGGATGGCAATTCACAACAACATCTGATACTCAAAATGCTCATTGCTTTGGATAAACAGGCTTTTATTTCCAGCAGGAGCTGATTCTAAACACAGGTGAACTGACTTTGGCTACTTTACAGTAACATTTAAAAAATATTATTTAGTTTTAAATGACTGGTCCAAAACCCGGCTAATGGCCCGAGTCTTTGGTCAGCTAAGCATGCTAGTGTGACAGCTAGCGTTAGCACTCAGGGTAGGGGCAGTACTTCGGATCAAGTTACATTTCAAGCATTTTATGAGGAAAATACGATAAATTCTCTCAGGATTTTTATGAGGAAATAAAAAGAAAGTGAAAACACTGTACAAAGGATTTTTTTTTCTCCAAAAGGCACTGTGGGTCCAACAAATATAAAATTATTTGCATTTTTCATTTGCAATGATTTAAGAAAGACAACTTAAAACATTGTAGTTAAAATACACTCAAGGCTCTGAATCAAAAATTATATTTTGATGTTGATTTTACCGAGGGAGAATCAAAAATGTAATCCTATTATCATTATACATTCACTACTGAACATGAAATCACTGAAAGATGTGTGTGCTCAAATACTCAGTACATCAGAGCTGTTATATAGTTACACTGTTGATTAGTTATTCAAAAGCTTCATTTCCTTATTGCAAAAACATTGTTTGGTTGACTTTCCAGTTTTAATGACGGATCACTAAAACAAGTTAAAGTATTTAAAAAAGGCTACATTGTTATATTTTTGAAATTGGGCTTTCCTTAGTTCTCTTTTAAATTCCCTTTCTTTAATATAGCTCTCATAAATCCATGATATACTAAATACTGCAGTGAAGACTTGCACATGTGCAAACCACTAATAAAACATTTAACAGTGCAGATAGAGGTTTGTGAAGAACAGTCTGAAATCCACATTATTTAAAAATGGCTACTTTAAACTAATCAACACAATTCCCATCCGGTCATACTCAAGGTTTGGACCCAAAACAGGGTTTCAACATTAAAAACAGACTTTCCCAAAATGGAAAATAAAAATAGGCAAAGACAAAAGCACAGAAAAAAAAAATACAGGAGTCACATTTGAAAGAAAAGCAAATCGTCTTATAGATGATTATGGAAAAATAAAATGTGCTACTGAATGGACTGGTCCCTCTTAGGTTCAACAATCCTTAAGCCGTTTTTTTAGACTGCTTTAAAAAGTCACAGAATGAAGTGGCGGCACAGCGGTGGACCATAGTGACCATCACATATCCATCCCTGATTCATGTAAAACACATGTGTGCCGATGACACACGGGAGGATGGGTTCAGGCTTTAAAATAGCAGCTCAATTTACTAATCAAAGAATATCAGACATTTCCAGGATCTGCTTTTTTTGTAAAAGAATAAGATCTGCATGGAGCTTGGATTCAGAACATCATTCAGGACTCAGACCGATGAAAACATTAACAACCTACTTTACAACCTGTCCACATACATTCAGCTCCCCACTAAACACCTTCACGGTCACTAAAACCTCTGTTTTCAGAGACAGAACAGAAACCACTGATCCGTTTGACCTGCTCCCGTTTTCACAAATCTCTCTCCAACGTAGACCTCGACCCTCTCAGTATAGACTGACATTCACATAATATTCCTGGCTGCCTCTTCAGCAAGTAAAAATAGAATTAACCTTAAACATATTGGCTTACATTTAAGCCAAAGGCTTCCCAGAATGCATGGTGGGGAAGTGGTAACACCGCTTACACCTGAAGAACATCCTTTAGATCTCTGTTTGTATACTGCGGGTCCTTGGAGGGCTTACAGGCTGCACGGCAGTGTTCTTGACGCTCTCTTTTATTTTCTTGTCCTTCTCCGGCTCTGAGTCTGCGCAGGCGCCTCCCCCCTCCTCACTGATGTACAGAAACATCCCGCTGCTCCCCTCTTTCGGCGAGGCAGGGGGGGATGAGGACAGCAGGCGGTGGGTGAAGGCTGCGCTGCTGCTGTGAGGGAGATAATGCTCCAGGCGGTCGTTCTCCACCTCGGGCATGGGTAAGATGGTGACGTCACCGAAAGTGGTGGCGTGGTGATGAGAGCGGGGGTCCGTAGGGGCGGAGCAGGGGGCATGAGCCGGTCTCGAGGTTTCAGGGTCGGAGCAGCTGAGCTCTGATGAGAAGTGGCTGCAGTGCGAGTCGGCCACGGAGGGCAGGCTGCCGCTCAGAGACGGAGAATCAAACTCTGAGGAGTTGGTGCTGCGCTGCTCCAGGAGCTGGGCGTCCATGTCCGCTCGCGTCTCGTTTATCTTCATGTCTCCTCTGCTGCTGCTGCTGCTGCTGGCTCGTTTCCAAAGCTTTACTCGGCTCTTCTTGCCTCCTGATGTGGAAGCTTCCTTTGACCAGGGGGACGAGGGGCAGCAGTGGTTCTCGTGCTGCGCGCAGCAGCTGGTGGAGGGGCAGGAGCAGGGACCACCCACAGCACCTTTGAGGCCGGGGGTGCTACTGCAGCTGGCTTCATCCAGGCTGCTGCTGACGCTGCAGTGCCTCAGCTTCTGCTGTTTGGACTCTATGTCTGCCTGAGCATCCAGACTGCTGTCTCTGCAAAACCAGATAACAAGAAGAGATCCTTTTAGTACAGGTCAAGTTGATCTATATAGCGAATTTCCTGCACCAACACAGAGTCAATGTGCTTCAAAATAGCAAAACATATAGAAGGTTTTATTAATTAGGTTAAAGAAGGAATACATAATAATATCTAGAACAACAACTTTTCTATCAAAGATATTTTCTTGCATATTTATTATGAATCAACTGTTTTTATGTGCTTTTAGTGTCCTTTTTTATCCCAGACAGACAAACAGGCACTTGACCACAGGGCTAAAGGTCTTAGAGAATCTAGGACAGGTATACATGTTTAAAAGAGGGTAGAGATGCAGGGGTCTACTGACCTTTCCAGAGGCATATAGGCACTGAGGATGGATCCTGCCATGGCTTTTGTGCTGGCGTTGTCACTGATTGTCCCGAGACTGACGGTGGCCGACTCCCCGCTCAGACTGCAGCGCTCCTTCTGGACATCAGCCTGCACTTCCATCCTGGAAATGACAATTCAAACCAAATATGAAATAATTTCTCATGTCTCAGTGAGTCACAGAAAGTTTGCTTTAACCAGTATCAGAGAACAATACCACGAAATGTATTTACTAAGAGTAAAATCGTGCACTAGAAATTGTATGAAATATGTGCCACAAATTCTCATTAAACATTTGTCTATGGAGCGATCATTCAGGTCCAGTTTATCACCTGTTGTAGCAGCTGCCAGAGAGGCTTCCTGTGATGCTGGTCCCAGCGAGGGCCGTGGTGCTGGCGTTGTCGCTCATGTTGTCTCGCTGCGTGGAGCTCATGCCGCAGCGCTCCATGTGGCTCCCGCTGACACTGAGCCCCGTCAGGCCGCCGACACTCGCTCCATCTCCCAGGCTGGGATTGTTGAGCCGAGTCTCTGCCACTGAGGTTGTGTCTGAGGAGAAAAGGGGCGTCAGGAAGTGTCATTTTGATCATTAAGAGAAGCTTCTGACTGACAAAGAAGGTACATTAGTTATGTCTAGCACAGAACTATTTGTCAAAAAAAAGTGAGGTTAAAAAGGACCAAATAAAGATTGGGCCATAAAGAGGAATTTTGGCAAGCTATCCTAGAACAGCAAACAAAAATGATATTTGTGTCATGGAACAAAGTTTATTTTTCTGTAGTCACATCAATGACTTTGCTGACTTTCATCAGTTTTAAATTCACGCTGGAACCACAGATTGATTAACTCTTATGTGTGAATAAGTGTCAACACGTCTCACACTTTATTTCCCTGGGAAGGTCAAAGTCCCCGTTGTCATTTGGACTCATAATTATCACACGATATAAGCCTAGTCTCCCTAAACACCTCCCGGGAAAGTAAGTCTGACAGTGACAAACACACGATGACAGGAAAAACAACTGACACTGCACCAGTCATCTCACACCACTGCACAACTGAAACAGTTTTGGCAATTCATGCAAACCATGACTCGTACGTATTGTACACACAAAGCCACTGACCAACGTAGGGGGAATTCTGTAAGCCAAACAGATTGGCAAAAAAACGAATATGCCAGCACACAGCTACCACAAATATTTGTGTTGTGGTTGATAAAAAGCTGCTGGCATTTACTTAATATCCAGGTGCTGTGCGAGAAGTAAAACAAGATGAATGTACCAATAATAATGACATGTACGTCAGTCATTTCACACCTCTGCACAACTCAAACTCCCGTCAGTCCTTTTGGCATTTTGGAAGCTATGAATAATCCATGTGTACACACAAAGTCACAGGCTTTAGGTGAACCAATGTGTCAGCACACAGCTCCAACAAATATTGATGTAATGGTTGCTAAAAAGCTTTTAATATGCTTTCAGGTGCCAGTGATAATTCCACATGAACCAGTCTACAGTTAGTGTATGACAGGACGGAACATTTTCCTTATTTAAAAGTATATTAAACAGAATAACTTACAATAAATGGAGAGACTGACAAAAGAAGTGAATAAGACTGCAGAGGTGGTAGAAAGTACTTCCACCTCAAATGTTCTGCATAGTCCGTAAGAAATCAGTGGCAATGCTTTTGTTATAGAGATGCTCACCTGTGGCTGCAGCCCCGCTCCCTATGTTGTCATTTTCGTCATCGAACTCGATTCGCACCCCTTTGCCGTTCCCAGCAGACACTCCACAGCCTCCGCTCCGGCACAGGGAGATCGGGACAACTCCGTAGACGTACGCCAGCATGATGGGGACACCAATGCCTGCACAGAACCGTGTCAACACACACTTTAACAGCAGAAGATTTATCTGGGCTCAATGATAAACAGTTTAAAGCATTTTGAAGAAATCCTCCGCATATATCAAAATTTGTTTATAAAGTTGAAAGCAGAAAAACCGGCATTGTACACATTTTGGGGGTTATCTTTAAAATCTTTAAATGATGTTTTTTTTACAGCATTATACATGTGACCCACAAAGAAGAAACGTTCTAATACTTTAAATGTTGTGGAGAAACGGATCGGGAAGGAAAGAGAGTCAAAAGGGAAAGGAGGGGAAACTTCTTATTTCTTACCGACAGTGACTGCTGCTACTACAGGAGACACGATCACAGACAGCGTCACCCCGCCAGCAATTACCAAGTTCCTCTTGTGTTTAGAGATGTCCTTGCCCTCATAGCGGTTATGGATCTGAAGAGGGAAATCGTTTTGAATTACCGTTGAATTAAAATCACCTTCTTGGCAACTGTGACACAGAAATTCAAAAGCCTTAACACTTTTATTTAGAAGAAATAAATGGAGGGATTCTTAACAATGTTATGACGACTTGTGCAGCAAAAGGTTAGATTTCATACCACAAAAAATGTCTTAAACATCAACAGTCAAACCCACACCATATGTCCTGATTGCGAGGTGATTTGGTCTACAAATTATTTAGGTTATATTTAGCTCCATATTATTCCTCGGCTGCTCGCTCTCACCTTTCTGCCCACGTAGACTGGGATGCCAATGATCATGGCGGGGATGGCGATGCCGGCGATGAGGGCGATGCCCACGGGGGCGCCGACCAACGTGCCAAGCTGCCAGAGGATCTTCTTCTTCCTGCTCCACGGCTTCTTCCCCCAGAAGGTGCAGCCTGACGGACTGAGAGGAGTGGAGGGAGACAGGAAATGGGTTGTCAAAAAATAAAGAGTGTATATCACGGCCAACATAAAAGTGATGAAACTAGGAATGTAGAAGAAGTAAAAACAGCACCTGGAATGATGGTTATTCGATTCGGAAAGTTATTCATTTATATACCGTAGATGTGTTTTATCTGTTCTTTGACACATTTGAAGACTGTCAGTCCACAGAAGAGACATTCACGAGGCAGGAATCACTGAAGCAAACACAACTGCAGTACCTACCGAGCGTTATTTAACGCTTTTGTTTGCTGCTGGACATTTGTCTCACCTTAAATAGTGTAAATCAGAGATCTCCTTCATGCAGAGCCAGCAGAACTCGCAGCCGCAGACAGCGCAGGTCATGTGATTACAGCTCCCATCATTCATCTTGATGATGTAGGCGGCACAGCGAGGGCACGGCTTGATGTCATCCCCTAGTGAGCGTTGATTGATGTGAAAGAAAGAGAAGCGTTAGGCATACAGTGTTTTGGGGAATATTTATTGTGCATATTCTATACTGCGGCCTATTGCAATAGTATCTTTAAAAATGTATAATATACAGTTGCAAGAAAAAGTATGTGAACCCTTTGGAACTTCCTGGATTTCTGCATAAATTGGTCATAAAATGTGTTCTGATCTTCATCTAAGTCACAACAATAGACACACACAGTCTGCTTAAGCTAAAACCACACAAACAATTATATGTTTTTATTGAACACACCATGTAAACATTCACAGTGCAGGGTGGAAAAAGTATGTGAACCCTTGGATTGAATAACTGGTTGACCCTCCTTTGGCAGCAATAACCTCAACCAAACGTTTCCTATAGTTGCATATCAGACCTGCACAACGGTCAGGAGGAATTTTGGACCATTCCTCTTTACAAAACTGTTTCAGTTCAACCAATATTCTTTGGATGTCTGGTGTGAATCGCTCTCTTGAGGTCATGCCACAGCATCTCAATTGGGTTGAGGTCAGGACTCTGACTGGGCCACTCCAGAAGGCCTATTTTCTTCTGTTGAAAACATTCTGTTGTTGATTTACTTCTGGGCTTTGGGTCGTTGTCCTGTTGCATCACCCATCTTCTGTTGAGCTTCAATTGGTGGACAGATGGCCTTAAGTTCTTCAGCAAAATCTCTTGATAAACTTGAGAATTCATTTTTCCGTCGATGATGGTAATCTGTCCAGGCCCTGAGGCAGCAAAGCAGCCCCAAACCCCGATGCTCCCTCCACCATACTTCACAGTTGGGATGAGGTTTTGATGTTGGTGTGCTGTATCTTTATTTCTCCACACATAGCGTTGTGTGTTCCTTCCAAACAACTCAACTTTGGTTTCATCTGTCCACAGAATATTTTGCCAGTAGTGCTGTGGAACATCCAGGTGCTCTTTTGCAAACTTCAAACGTGCAGCAATGTTTTTTCTGGACAGCAGTGGCTTCCTCCATTTTATGACCAACTTATGCAGAAATCCAGGTAATTCCAAAGGGTTCACATACTTTTTCTTGCAACTGTATATGACTCATCAATGAATCCTTTGTTCTATAAAATGCCAGCAAAAATGTCAATACCAGTTTCAAATTCAAAGGGGATGTCTTTAAATGTTAAACAGGGAAAAGACGGAAATCTTCACCTTTGGAAGGTGGGCATTTTTGCATTGCCTTAATGATTCATGGATTATTGTAATAGCTGCCGATTATTTGAATGCCAATGAACAAATCTATAAGTCTACTAATTGTTGGAGCTCTATTGAGGCTGAAGAAGCCGATGGGTGTGCTGAAGGAACAGATGTGTGAGCATGACACGGTCAGAAGTGTATTTGTGAGTTACCTGCGGCTCCACTCTCCTGGCTGTAGCTGAGGGAGGAGGACCTGAACGTTCTTAACCGCAGGCTTTGGGCCCGTTGTTGCCGTGCGGAGTCACATGTCTGGTTGGGATGCCACAGCTGCTTGCAGTGGTAGCAGAACTCCGTCCCGCAGCCCTCACGCCCACAGGTGATCTTTGGGCAGCTGGCACAGCCGAACGCAATGACTGCATAACTGAGAGAGAGAACAGATGCACACAAAAGGGTGGTTTGTATTTGCTCGTGGATTTGAAGCAAAACACTATGGGTCATCAGGGCGAAAAGGAAAATAGTATAAGTGAAAAACTTGAGCTTGAATACAATGATGATGATGATGATGCTTACTTTCCAACAGATGCCAGTGTCCTATCTATGGTCTTCTGTGTTTGATTTGATCGGATTTTACCAATTTGGTTTATGATTGTTGTATTTATATCTGTTTTACACATATGTATTATGTCCTGATGTTTTGCATTATTTCGTTTTGCGTAAGTATTCTCACTAAGACAGTCAAGGATGTTGAAATGATAATAAATTACTGAATCTTAAATCTAACAACTCAAAAGTGTTTGTTACATAAACACATCAATATAACCCGATTTGTTTTGATGAAACTAATCAGGACTGACACAATCAATTCTGCATGACTGCATGTCTCCATAGTACCCTCATCAGTCATCACAGTGGCAGCTTTATTGAGCATTACATGGCACGACTTGGAGAAAGTCAAACATTTGTTTTTGATTTAATAAACATGCAAATGATATAGAAACCGGTCAGGCAGCCATGTATAGCCCAACACAATTAGTTGAGCAAATAATTGCTTTATTATCGGTTTAATACAAAAATGAATGGTAGCAACTGTTTCTTCTTGCTGACATAAAAGCCAACTATTTCCTTGTGGTATGGAAACAATGACACAGTAACAATGGTTTTATTGAAAGGAAAAAGGAGAGCACCTGGTGTTTTAATAAAGTAAGTATGACAACCTCTGCTAAACCCTGAGATGGTTGCAGACATTCAGTCGCCCCTAGCAGGGTCATCATGGGGAAATGTGAAACGTATGAAAAAGAAAACCAAACACTCGGGCTGACAAACAAACTGGACTCAATTGGATATCACTGGGTAAATGATTGAATAAGAATCTGCTCCCTGAATGAAACCCTAAGGGGATCAACTCAAATTCTGTGAACAAACACCGTTCTCCAATATCTTTATTTATAAATGTAATTCTGTAAAGCAAAGCCTGCAGCAAGATGGAGCTGCTTATTTCCCTTCGCAGAAAAACTATTAAAGCTAAGTCAGAATACATTTGGGCATCGGCTGAAGATGAATTGACAATGAAAAAAAAAATCAATAGTTGTTGCTCTACTTGGGAGATAAATAATAAGTGCTCATTTTGTTTCTCATGTGCTGAGATTTCACAACGTTAAGGTTTTTGAAGGATGTAAAGAATGCATAACATGGGCAGAAAGAATGAAACTGAAGGCAATATACCCTACAGTAGAGCAAAGAGATGCGGTTTATTAAAAGCCTAAATTGTAATAATTAAAAACTCTACACTGGATTTCTCCTCACAAAAAAAAACCAAGGTAAATGTTGGTAAAAGCAGATTAAGGGTGGACTTTACTACTATGATACGGTGAAGGAAACAGAAAACAAACGCGTGGTAACAGACGTCACGGCATTCTTTTAAAATGCTTGAAAAATGTTTCCCTACAAACTGACACACTTTGCAGTTTAGCATCAGGGGAAGTGTGTGTGGGCACCGTACACCTACAGAGGTTAGGGAGTCTAGACAGTTTCCAGCCAGACTCCACTCACACCTCAGTGAGGCAAACTGACAGCAAGTGTTAACCCTAACCCTAACCCTAACCCTAGTGGAAGGGAAAACATCCAAATGGACCTTTTGGTATAACCGTTAAACTATGTATGACACCACTGTTAAGTCCAGACTGTACACTGCAAACAAATACATTATTAACCTATGTCTACTGTTTGTTCGGAGGATTCCTGCGTTTGCTGAGCGGACAAACGTAGCCCAATAACTTACGGTTGTTATTATACAACAATTTAGAGCGGCAGCAATAACCGGCGGAGACTGTGACAGTGAGGCAGAGCTGAAGTGATTAGATGACGAGAGCAAGATGAGCTGAAAAAGACTCATGAAAGAGCCATTATTCAAACAGACAGGGTCGGCAGTGTTGATGAAACAAAGCCCAGAGAGGAGAGGGAGGGGGAGAGGGAGACAGAAGGAGGGACAGAGAGAAACTCTAACCAACAATAAAAGCCTGAAATGAGTTAGTAACTGCTCCCAATCACTCTGAAGCAGTTAACAGGATTTCTTTACACCTTGATTAAACAAATGGACACGGATGAGCAGGTTAGATGATGCTGCGTATGTGGTTGTCCCGGTGCGGTCAACAACAGGTTGAGCAAACAGAACATTATGTTAGCTTCAGGCCTGTGAGCAAACTGTTGAATCCCGACCAGCTCTAAACATACAGAACTCTGACCTGAAACTCACCCGTCACCTCCGTGTGAACGAGGGAAACCAGAACAACACATTCTCCCTCCCTCAGAGAAACATCTTTATTTGAGGTGTGGCTGCATTGAGTCGAATGAACTCTAACTAAAAACTTCAAAATTCAATACATGTGCGTTTAGTAATTGGTCATTTATCCAGTTTTTAACCGTCTTCTGTTCACTTTTGTCATGTTCCTCTTTGTTTTACATTCTTATTCTGTGTGGTACTCATTCTTCAGATGATTGAATAATGTACCCTGAGTTACTGTAAATGTTTTTTGCAGCTATGTTTAGAAAATGACTCGCAGTAATTAAAGGTGAAAATGATGTTAAATATGTGTTAAATATTTAGGGGCTTAAAAAAATTCCAGGTATGACGTGTTAACAATAGGCCTCTTCATCACCTGCTCCTCACGTTGTTTCGACCTGACTCATCGGGCTGACAAACAGATCTATTAGAGCTCGTGTTATTTTTATCTCAGGCAACTGGAGAACTTCAAAAGGCCAGATTTCAGCTTTGACGTTTCCTTATTGTAGCTTCTCACAGTGTTATTTTGGGACGTCTCAAGCATCAAGCACATCTCAGGCAACTGGAATAGAGATTTTTTTTTTTTTTTTTAAAGTTGTTTCCTTGTTGTTTTGTTGCCATGGATGTGAGGGGGAGTACACTTAATATGAAGAATAGTTCAGATTCGTTCCTAAACTTGAGTTACACGTGGCTGCCACATTGTTTTAAATCTATTTTAAAGACAATGTTATGTTATCCTCTTTAACTAAGACTATCAATATTCAGATTTAAACACATCTCTGTTAGGTCACCATCTATCCCCCAATGACACAACGGTAATTGGTCCTAGGATTTCCCTCTCTAATTCCTCAGCTCTGGTTCTTACCCACAGTCGGGGGCCGGGCACCAGCGGCAGTCCGGCTCAGCCACCAGAAACCTCCTCAGCATGAACTCCTCGTACTTCTCCATGAGGGCGCGGTCCCCCAGGATCAGCTGGATGTCGTGGGGATTGAAGCGCTCCGTGCACTCGGGGCAGCAGATGTTGACACGTGACTCAGATATCTCGATGCGCAGATACTGTCGCAGGCAGTCTGCGCAGGAGCGGTGGTGACAGGTCATGATGTCGGGGAATTGCTCTCGTGCGTGGCGCAGGAGGCACAGAGGGCACTCCAGCGTGTCTGACGAAGAACCTGACACTGAAGAAGTGGACACTGCGGCCAGCGCCGAGAGGGAGGACGTCTTTTCATGGACGGTCTCTGCTGGGACGCTCTCTGCGACGACGACAACAGCCTCCGCAGCAGCAGCAGCTGCCGGCTGCAGATGCCTCGACTTGCGCTTGGGGTCGCGGTCGGGTCGTCTGCGGCGACTGAAGAGTGCGTGGAGGGACAGGCGGCGCTTTTTGGGGGTCTTTCTAACTGAAGGGAGGCTGACAGAGGAGGCCACAGAGTGAAGGTCTCGCTCTGAGCCCGTGCTGCCATGATGCTGCTGGTGCATGATGCTCATCACTACAGAAGGGATGCTGATGGTACGACCAGAGAGCAGCACATCAGGAGAGATGAAGGACATGGAGAGGGTGGAGGATGGATAGAGGGACAGGATGGTTTAGGGGAGGGGGGCTTGACCGCTGTTGGCTAGGAAATCATGGCTTGAGGTTGGTAAGAGGTGTGGAAGTCTGTGGTGTACAGTCCCTGGCTGACAGCACAGTGATGGGATGCAGATGTTCAGATGTAGGACACCAACCTGACAGAGAGGGAAAAAGGAAGAGAAAGTCAGGTACAGAGTCAAATCTGAATCCATTCACTTTTAATGAATGCGGCAAAACAGAAACATTCGGAAGATTCAAAATGCTTAACAACTAAACAACAATCAAAATACAACAAAACCTGAGACAGCACATCTATCAGAGAGTTGTTGCGTGTTAAGGAGAGGCCGTTCCTTTGATAATGAAGTATTTCCCTTCAGGCACTTTTTTTAGGCGCATCATCTCGAATGTGAGACTGCTTACATAAAACCTCTGCAAGCTTTCCCAGGAGAGTGTGCATTAGTCATGTGTAGACAAAACAAGACAAATCCTTTGTTTTTTCCATCATAGATCTCAGACGTGGCCACAGCTGTGTTAGTTTGCCTCTTGAGTAGCCACACCTCGCTTCAAGTGTTTCCACATGCTCTTATTTTACACGATACGAACAACTAAAGCATAACATCTTTACCGCAGTATACAGTACAAGTGCACTGGCAGTGGATGTGAAGAATTGCAGTTTGAAGCCGTACATTTAAAGCAGAAATGAATCAACACAGTTAATGGGTGTGGTCCTATTCAGGCTTCGCTAATGTTGAGAGGAATCCTCTTATGCTAATGAATGTACACGTTTGAATATCTCTGCCTTTAGCTCGTACCTTAGGAAACACAGTAATGGAGGGAGGAAAATAAAAACGAGTGCCAATCTCACTATTTATATTGCTTTCAAAAATTCAACATTGTCTCCGAATTCTTTGCTGCATTGCTATTTTATCCCAATATATTCCAGATGTAAAAAGATCATTTTATTAACAGTTGAATTCCAGCATCTACCTATCAGAGTCTCAGTTGGGAAATAAGCTTTTCCAATGCTAAACCATCGCACTCAGAAGATAAAGTCTGTTCATTCTTCAAGTGGACCTTTTTTTGCAACCCAGGTCAAAATCTACTTTATAATCAAGCATCATGGCCTAATCTCGTTATGATGACTTTGTCATGTGTTCCCAGCTGAAGCTGAGTAACAGTTTGTTTTATTTATGTCCTCACCTTTGTCCATATCATCTTCCATTTGGAAAACAACAGAGCAAAGCAAATGGATGACTTCAGCAAGAGGTTCTGTAGCTGAGGGCCATGAGCTGTTATTGAAAAACAATGTCTTTGGAGTTGATAGTTTGACCATGAGACACACACAATTTACCATGTTCCAACATTGATATTGTATCTATCATTGTTTAACTTCTCACTACTTGTAAGCCACAGGAAACTTCCCTTTAATAGTTTACACAACAGGCCTGTTAAAGCTGGGGTAGGTCATTTTGGAGAAACCAGCTCGAGTGTGCTAGAATTTGAAAATACACAGCCAGAAGAAATCTGCCACTTCCTCACAGAGCCCTTCCTCCAACACACACGAACGTGCACATGACCAATGAGGGCACGAGATAAGTTTGTGCACAGATGGAAGGCTGACAGGCAGGTAGGCCATCCAGTTATTTTACCCGGGCCGACTAAAATGATTAGTCGTGCTTTTTACAGTACAACGGCTTCCACAGAGATTTTTTAATGGATTTATTGTCAAAGCACTTCAGATATTCATTGCTATCGGGATGTTAAGAGCATTCCATGGAATATAACAAAAAGTGTATCTCGAGCCGGTTTCTCAAACGTACCTACACCACCTTTAAGTCTTGGCAACAACACTTAAAGTAGTAGAGCCGCTTTGGAGTTTTTCTCTGAGTTGCCAGCGTCATTTTTCCTTTCTTAATAGAGCTAAAATTTGCCACTATAGGTAATACTTAAAACAATATATTTTCCTCACTCGTTAAATAGAGGGTACTTGCTGTGTGAAATATCCTTTCTCAGAAGGTTATGGAATCATTTTAACAAAGAAACACCATCGCCAATTATCTAAAAGGCAGACAACTTAAACCCACATGATCTTGAGATGCAGAAAGGGCTAGATGTTACGATGCGGCCATATTTAGCTGACTTCAACATACATTTTATGTAGAGTAACCTAAATGTTTGTGAACCAAAGATAACTACAATTTAAAAAAAAAGTCAAACCATAATTGCATGACATTAAACCATTAGCAGTGCAGCCAGGTTGTAAAGACTTATGTGTTTTAATTGCTCGTTCTGAAAGTTTAAGACTTGCTTTTTAAAACCCAAAGTCTGCATATAACATCTGAAATGTAAGCACCACTAAACACCAGTGGGTGAGGCGACATGTGAGGTGACAAATCAGGCAGTTTGATGGTGTGACTTCCTTGAGATGTGTCATGACTCTAAATGGATCTCCCTTGATAAATAATGACACAACAGTGACGCTCAAAGATTGAATATAGAGATGTGGCTTTAAACGGCAGCCTGTAATGTGTGAAATGGGAGCTTAACATTATCCGGCCACATTGGTAACATTTCAGATTGAAATCCTCTATATAGTCAAGAAGGAAGTTGCTTCTTAGGAGGTTCCAGAGCCATTTGGGTATCTGAATAGCTTCCACTGAGGCCAAAGTGATGGCCCAGCAGTATTAAATCCACATCGTAACAAAGCTTGATGATGTATTGGGTCAAATAGCCAAGACATTTTTAACAAGGCAGAGGAGGAATTTTTAAGCAACCCACAAGTGAATGTGAAATTACACCCCCAAGGTGTAATCAAACTGGAAAAGCCTTCCGAGTGAGTTGGACTTTCCGTGTGACTGCGGTCAGTGTGTGCGTTTGTGTTTGTGCACACACAAGCATGTATTCAAGTTATGTTTCCCAAAGGCAATCCCATGCAACCGCAGCTCACACACAGAGACGGTGTCCCAGTTCCTGAGACAACCCCGGGGCAGGAATCCCACAGAGGCAGAAATAAACCAGATTCAACCTTCCTTCAACTCTTACAAATCAGCTGATGCTACATCATGATTACCATTGTAGTACCATTTCAAATGTGCGGTTTTCTGCTGCAGAGACAGGTCAGTGCAAGGCTGCTGAACGTCTTTAGAAGTCACACTATCATGTATGTGTCACAACTGACGGGGATAACAATAGTAACAAAATGTGTCACTTGGGGTCGCAGTGGTGGTGGTTTTAACAAGTACGGCCCACTAGACCACAATGACATGTTGGCTTTTCCATCGCAATAAACTAAATAAATCCAGGTTCCCATTGCCTGCAATTTAGCAAAGAGACAATTAGGTGCATAACCAAATTGCAATGGAACGTGTTATGTTACATATCTGTGACTGCAAAATGTCCCGTTGAACCCTGTTCCATAAATACATCTCAACACAATTAATAAAATATAAACAGAAACAACTTTCCATGGGAATTAAAGGGAATACATGGGAATTTTCTAAATTGAAGATTGGCTCTTCGTAGGGAACTTAAATATAGTTGGGGAAAGTATATTTTAGCATAATCTTGACTAAAACAAACAGATGCCATTCGAGTACACTTGAATATCCATGCCATTCCTCAATCACATCTACACAGCACACTGCTTACTGCATGGCTATCGAGACCACACCCCCTACAGGCACTGTGCATTCCTCCACCACATGCACAGATGATTTCTACAAGTAATATTTAACTCAACATTCATGTTTTTGTTCTTCAATGAAACAAATGATTGTTTTAATTATTTGATTGAACAAACAATATGGAATATTTTTCCAATTCCCCAGCTTAACTTCCCATGGAAACTTACCGCCCCTTTGCAACCCTAGCCACAGTCGAATCCAAAGGGTCTTACAGCAAATACAATGACAAACATACAAAAGTAATGATTACCGGCTCATATAGTGATATAAAAAGATAAACCGTGTACAATATTTTGTTTTAAACACATTCTGGATGTAACTTCAATGTGAAATGTACTTTACATTTCAGCCAAAGCTAATAGTAACTGTTCAGTTGTTCATGATGTTACGTCAGGCCGAAATTCAAGGACTTGCGTAATCTGGTTTCACTTTGTAGCATGATAGAGGAAACAATAACTTGGTTAAAATTAGTTTCTCTCCTTTTATAAAATACATACTGTTATTGGATTTTTGGGGCCAATATAAATAATTGAGATTTATTCAAATACAAACACAATATACAAGCCAAAACAAAATGTTTTATATTCACACGACAAACACACTTATTTTGACATTATTATTCAGTGTGCTGGACCGACCTCTAATCTTTCAATCGCGGTCACACCCTCATAGTTAACCTTTATCAAAACAAATGTGTTACATGTCTCTGGAAAATGTCAGCATAGTCCAGTAGTTTAAACAACCGTCATTCGGCTCTGTTATTGCCTGTGCATGGTTTGGACTTTGGGTATTTTTCTAATCCATTTGTCCTATTTTTCAAAGCTGTGGTTGAACTACCTCCAGTTTATCACATTCCTGATTATAATGAAACTATGGAGGTGCCCGTCATCAGTCTAATTGAGTTGGTTTGTCTTTCAGGTGGGAGTGTATTGCAAAAGGAATCCATGCTGCATTTCTTTATGGTGCAGTCCAAATGTAGGGTTGGAAGATGATGGTTTCCCGGGGTTTTGTGAAAATGGTAGCCTATGTCTACCATCAAAGAAATGCCACATACAGTAATGAGCTTCCACTCCTGGAAATGTGAGTCTCAAAGGGCTCTCCTGCATAAAATTCATCACGTACGCTAATTTCCGTTGACATTCCAGCTGGACGACAGACTTCCTGATCATGACAATGCGTTCAGTTATTATGGTTTGAGACAGAGGAACAGACTGCATGACAAACGCTATACAAAAGCTACCTATTTTTCCACATGAAATGACATTAGGAGGAAATATTTCAATTTTTTTTCCTCAACCGTCACTGCTGTGTGAAGCACGAGACACCATCGCTCTGCTGAAGCAAACTAATACTTGAAAATAAGTTATTGTTAGACTGCCGAGCCAAGCATTCATCAGGTGTAGGCCAACTTTCTGTCAGCTGAACATCTCAATAATCCTGTAGCTTAATGAAGCTCTGTTTAGCCTATTATCTGCCAGCCAGAGTATTCAAATAATAATAATGTCTGTAGTTCAACAAAGAGAGAGAACAGGAGGCAGTCGAGTGAATTCCTCTGAGGCTTCTTTCACGCTATTTACAAAACAGTGAGATTAACAGCCATCAGGGCAAGGTACTTTTCCACTTTATCTGGTTCCTGTGAGGAGGCAGTCAAACTAACCATGCAGCTGGAGAAGCCATGCCTAGGTAGCTCAATTCTATGTGGTATAAACATATCTGATCAGGTCAAAAAGCAGTTAAAACATGAAGTTGAATTATTTTTCCACTTCTCCATTTAGCACCATGGAGACAGCAATTAAAAATGGCTTCCGTTTGCCCCTGTGGCCGGTGGGAGATCCCCTTTTCCATCTGCATTTAGAAGGTATGCTGATACTGATATGGACCGTATATAAGTCTAAAGGCTGCAGGCCATTCATTTCGATTACAGCTTGATTTCGAGGCAAAGAGGTCGTTGCACTACTGTATGCACTTCCTACTTCTAGGACCGCAGTACGAAAGCACAAATATACACTGTTACATCTTAATGTCATATCCCAATCTTGTTCAGAAGAGGGTTGTGTTCCTCACTGCGTAATGCATAGGCACATGCACACAAGTGAAAGAAGAAAAGCCATAATCAAGAAAGAAGTTCAAATGTTGTTATCTGTCCCTGGTGCACAAATGTTTGCCAGGTCGTTTATCAAGTAAAAGTCAGGACGAGTTAGCATGCGTGTACACATTATTGCATAAAAAACTAATGTTTGCTTTCGATTGACAGCCCATGGGTCTTGTGTTTGTCACATGCAGCTGTCTGGCCGTCAGTCAATGTTACACTCAAACCAAGTTAGAAGGGGGATGTTCACAAATACAGTTTCAAATTAAATGATTTGAATAAGGAGTTTTACATATCAGATCTATTCCATTGTTAGTAGGGAATGTAATTTGTAAATGTGTAGTGTGATCATTATGTTGTCCCTAGCACAGGTAGGTCAAATAACCAAAACTAGTTCAGACTAGAAAACGCTTCCTGGATAAATCTAAAATATGTGTAAACTAGGGGTGGGGGTGATAACGTAAGCCCTTGGGTCACATACAACAAGAGCAGCATTCTTCATAACAGGTTTTCATTTAAATAAACCTGTTATGAAGAAAGCTATTTGTCGCGTAGGGAGCAGGTACAAATATTTGACCATCACTCTGAAGTCCTTTTGCTAAACCGCGGAGATCCCCAAGGGAATATGATCAGCCCCTTGTTGTTCCTAAATTAATGACATGAAAGAGGTGTGTAAACGTGAGATGTTCCTGTACGCAGACGACTGGTGTTTACTGACAAAAACTTGGCTACGCTTCAGGAAAGACTGAAAAAATGGTTGACTAAAATCTGATTATGGCTCTCTAAAATTAAACTCAGTTTACAACTATAGGAAATCAGGGGGGGATAACTTTCCTGGTAAAAAATCAGTCAATTACTCGGTCTTTACACTCAATGGCAATGTGCAAAGGGCAGGTTGGCAGGTAGTTTAACGAATTGTCAAACAAAACAAAAGGCCTATTTGTTAGGTGTGTAAAACTAAGTACAATATATTGTTTGTAATGTCTGTCATTAACGTTCAAATCACGTCGCTAGGATTGATGCTGAGAGACGGAAACTGACCATGAGATGAGTTGTTACATCGTTCAACACAGGTCCAGAAATGTGAATAAACTTAAGAGCACAATAACAGTTTCATTCAAGTCTGACACCCTCATTGCATTTTAACAGTAAAGGGATGCTAGGAGAAAGCAAAGCCTTCTTACTCACTCACTGTATTCATTTTTGATCAGATCTCAAACAAGGAAGTACTGCGCCCGTAATTGATATGTTATCTTTTCAGTAAAACATTGTGGACTGTGCTATGAAAGTGATGACAGAAAAAAATGACAGACATTTCCATTCATTGAACGGTGTCTGTACTAGGAAATTACAGTCAAACATGAACTAAAATGAAACTTTAAAAGAAGACTAATCAAAATGATTATATACCTAAAATGGGGGACCAATGTTGAACTGAATTGTTAGTATGCATTGAACATATAAGGAATCACACAAATTACAATGTCTGACCTATGGGTCCGTCTGATCTCTGTTAGAACAAAACAATGTGGATCTTTTGACGCTATGGTTGATTATTTATATCCAGCAAGACCAATACAAGTTTTTGGATTTGCGTACCCTACGTTTATCTCTCATATAACATATTAAGCCTTAAAATCCTGATTTTTACATTGTGAAGCAGGACATTAATGTAGCTAGAGTCACCAGCCTCTCATCCGACTTTGCACTATAGTCGAAGTGGCTTATAATTTATGAGCTCAATATGCATGTAAAGTATACTTTAATGATGTTGTCTGGAGCACTTACAATGATTTATGGAGAGCAAGTTCTGCCATTTGTATTCAAATAGATTTGTAAACCTCCCCATCTCTTGTCTGAGCTCTGTGAAGTGCCTACATAACCTTAAGCATCCATCGGTTTGCATTTCACATATATATTTATTACTACAATAAGCAGTATTTTATTCTTAGAGTATTTAATTTGACATTCTGTTTTGAGCTCATCTGCTTCTATTTAACATGTATATAGTCTACTTATCCTGCATGACTTGCACATAGGTCACGTGTACTATTCTCTTTCTTTTTGTACTATATTTGTATTTGTAAGTCTTATATATATTTATGTTGAATGTGTTAAGGAGACCGGGGCTTAAGATGTTCGTTGCTATAACCACACTGTAGCTACGGTGCAAATGACAATAAAACCTTTGAATCTTATAAACAAATTAGGATAAAGAAAATAAGGTTATTTCGCATCAAAGAAAAAAAACAACACACGTAGATTTAATAAGTAGTGGCAACGTTAATAAACTCACAAAAGGAGAACTGCTGCAAATGTTTCACCAGACGCTTGGCACAGGAAGAACCAAATTGTGTTTACATTTCCACCTGGATAACCAGCGTTAGCATGCTAGCTAACTCAAATCAGTTTCGGTTAGCAGGAAAGCTAGTACCTAACTTTAGTCGCCCAAAGAGTTTCAGCCCAGCTGATCTATGATGTTTGCTAACCCACTGCACAGTTAAATCGACACTATGATTTATGTAAGAAAGAATCTTAGCAGTCATAAAACATCATCTGGTGCCAGCAGAGGGTTTAACCCAATGTTGAGTTTAAGATAATTTACAAGCTAACAAAGCTAAAAACTGCTAGCTGCTCGTCAGCTTCGAACAGGAGGAAGTTGAGATCTATGTGATATTATTAACCAACCGTTAGCTAGTTCTGGCAGTAAAGATCATCTCACACACACTTACCGTTATGTTTTCATCTGGTCTCCCTTTTCTTCACAGCAGAAGTGTACACCGTTGTCTCAATATCTGAATAAACCGTACATTTGTTGCAGAAAACTTCGTAGGGCAGCCAATGTACATTCCCCGAGTGAGCCTGACTGATGATGTCAAGCTAGGGGGCCAAGTATCAGCAAACAAACGTCACACTTCCGGTTAGAATGTGTCCGCTTTTCACAATAAAAGCCTTTCTTGTATAAATGTTTTTTATTAAAGAATTTCCATTAGATTTTACTATAAACTTCAACTACAGTTCAGAATCAAATATTGTTTCTTTTACTTCACTATATTTATTGAATGACTTTAGGATCTGAGTACTTCTTCCACCAGTCAACAGTAGTGGAAGAAGAGCTCACATTGTTTTGATTTGAACTCAAACTACAACAAAGCTCCATTTTTAGTGTTAACAATAATATAAACTAACATTGAAAAAACCACAGACATATAACTCGCTTTACAAGTGTTAGATTACTTGACAATGCTTTTCTAAAGTAGAATTAACTTAAATCATTATTAAAGAACAAATAACTCAGAATTGTTTCCAACATGTCGCATTTTAATGAGTGTAGTATACAATAGTTACTCTACCCTTGAAATGAATTTTGTGTTTTTAAATTCCAAAAGATTATGTTATTTCTCGCTCTTATTTCTAATCCACATCCAACGGAACATATTTTCCTGATAGCAACTGTTGACTTGACACGTTGTCATAACACCCGATGAATGTGTTTCGAACTCCAATCCACTAGGGGTCAGTAGCAGAAATGCCAGTTAACTCGGACATGGACGAAGACACCGGAAGTGACTGAAATGTGTGAAAACAAATGTTATTTTTTAATTCTTTCCCTATGAAATGTTCAAATGTTAACCGAACAAGTTTTGATAAAAACCGTGTGATAAAGTTTAAATACTCATTTAAATTATCAGACTGTTGATTGAGGCCAATAAAAGCAACGTAATTTAAGGCTCGTTTGATGGAAGACCCGCATTGCATGATGGGGTATTGCCCAATTAATCTCAGGCAAAACTCAAAAAATAATGTCCAGCCTTCATACACAAGGGCGTCCTCTATATTAAAGACAGGGTTTTATCAATTCTTTATTTCCCCTTGATTCAAGACATTTCTGTTGTTACACCATCAGTTAGCATGGTTTGTCTGTGAATGGGTTTCGCATCTCACCCCGGAACAACTCATACTTACCTGGCAGGGGGGTCTCCATGATCACTAAGGTGGATCCCCTACGGCGAGGCGCGACCATTGCACTGACGGCTGCGCTGACCTGTACGAATCCCTCAAATGTAGGAATCTCGACTGCATAATTTGTGGTAGTGGGGGACTGCGTTCGCGCTCTCCCCTGATAAAATGTAAAAATTAACGATTGAAGAACTTGCAGCCATCGCGCACTGAAGGAGCCCAAGTAATTTTTGTTCAATGACTTATGCTAATGACTTGTAATGGCAGCAGGAATGTATTCGACCTAACTTGTGTGCAACTATGTAATAACAAGCAGAGGAAGTAGTGATGGCGAGATGAAGCCTTATGAAGCTTTGAAGCTTTTCCACACAAAAACTCCCTGTTGGTCAAAATGTATAAAACAGGGAGATTGGACATCTCAACAGTGCTCTATCTCATACCGAGTTCCCAATGAGTACAGCCTTAGAATAACTCTAAACAACGAACATAAAATCATATGTTCATGTTAACAATATTGTTTTTATTCCAGTTGATTGTGATTGAAAAGCCTAAGGAGGCTGGTAAACATTGCAAAGAGGGATTTGTATTCCTTAGTAATATTCATAAACTTAACCATGTTGTAGCCTGAGAAAGGCTAAACCATGTCAAAGAATACATGTATTAACTACATTATCTCATTTAGCTGTAGCTTTTATAAACAACAAAAAAGACGTATTGACGAGTCGTTGAACCAGGGACCCTACGGTCGTGACTCAACTGCTCTCCAGCTGAGCCACAGCACACACGCTGAATCCCCCTGAACACACTGGAACATATTTATTCCTGTATTTATTCATGTTTTTATTCCTACATTTATTTATGCTTGTATCTATTTATACTTATGACATGTCCCAACCTCTATGTAAGTGAGGTTCTGAGCTCTTTTAATTCCATCGTGTCACTAGCGGGCACGGGTACAGGAGGGGTAATATGGTTCTTATTATGTCACCATGGGTATTATGAGCGTAACTACCTCTCTGTTGTCAATAGAACAGCATATTATGGATATAAACTGTCCGTCACTGAATAATCTGTGAATGATACACAAGCAAACGAGCGACGAAGTGGTGGGGTAAAAACTCAGTTGACAGCGAAAAACATACAAATGAATACTAGTGTTAGGTAGTAATAAAAGACACATTGCACACAAATTCCCGAAGAAAAATAGCTCATTATGTCTTGTTAATACAATGTACACATGACAGTATGGTCACAGTCTTGGGAGTATGGGCTCAGAACAGTCTCATAATACACACATGCACACAGAAGGATTCACACTTGTATTTCATGATCCGCACTTGTATTTCCGGTTCCACAGTTGTGTTATTCAATGCACACACAAGACTCCCCTGACGGTTAGCCGATTCGTACTTGTAATTTTTTCTATCTATAGTCAATCAGATGTCTCCTTCATTCTAAGCCAATCACATGAGCGCGCCCCCACAAGGGTAGATTTCTTGCATTCATGACACTGCATATACGCATTTTGCGCTGTCCGGTCAGCTCGCTAAACAGAGGGCCGAGCTTCAGGTGATCATGCAGAGCTGCGTGTCTCCGTCAGACTCAACAGCTGATCTGATCTCTCTCTCGCGTCCGGTTATACTTCACTCGCGTTTATGTCCATATCGATCAGATCCAGCTCTCCTGATTGGCCTTTATAGAGAGCACCGATCAAACTACTAAAAGTGAATATCGGCCGATATACTGACCGGCGGGGCTCCCCCCCGTTGACAGTTCACTGTCTAGCACTGGCTTCGTAGTGCACTGATAGATTAGGCTAAGCTAACCTGTAGCTGCTCCCTCCACACCCACAACAACTCCATACAGACATAAATAAAGCAGCTGTATTCGACATACAGGAAACACACATTTAAAACGGTTTTGCCTGCCGTGTTAGTGAACACAAGCATTCATCAATGGTTCGGAAAGTGGCGCTGTACCTTAATAATATAAAGGCTTGTATTTGCGCGCATTTCCTGTTCGGAAAGTGGCAATGTACTGAGAGTGGAGGTGTCCTGAGACTAGCGCCTGCAGACAGGCTCCATGGACCTGTCAGCTCCGGACTGCGCAAAATGCGTACATGAAGCGCTACGTCATGAACGCAAGAAATCTACCGTTGTGGGGGCGCGCTCATGTGATTGGCTTAGAATTGAGGAGACATCTGATTGGCTATCGATAGAAAAAATTACAAGTACGAATCGGCTGACCGTCAGGGGAGTCTCAAAAAACCCACACACGAATGCACAGCGATCCGTGCGCGGAAAGCGGTTTGTATTTGCAGGTTCAGAGGTTTTAAACGGAAAACAAATATGTGTGGATCAAAAATACTATTATGTAAAACTTTTTTCTGTATTTGGATTTTATTTACATGTATATGAAACGGAACACATTTGTGTGTGCATTGAAAAACACAAGTGTGGATCCGGAAATACAAGTGTGAATCCTTCTGTGTGCATGTGTGTATTATGAGACTGTTCTGAGCCCATATGGGAGAGCCGCTGTTTCGTAGTACCCCTCACTGCAGTGCGCAGTACCACAGGCCCCTCCTTCTCAACCTCAAGATCGCCCCTCCTTCTCAACCTTTGAGCACGTGACGGGACGCCCCTCCTTCTCAACCTTTGAGACACGTGACAGGACGCCCCTCCTTCTCAACCTTTGAGGCACGTGACGTCCCGACTCCCGTGTTGTGTACTTACCCAGTCACAAAAGTAACATATTATATCTTATATTATTAATATATATATAATTCTGATGTCTGTGGTTATTTAAACATTCCCTGATAAACGTTATTTCAGCGTCAATAAATAAGTGTTAATCCCACGTTAGCCACATGCTAATGCTAACCGGAAACGAAGAATTTTCAGAATAAAAGTCTTAAATTAGTAGTTAGTGTGAACTTCTGTTTTTTTGAGAATAAAGCTGCTTTATATTAAAACCCTGTATTTAATTTAAATTACGTCATATCAACATTGATTTTAATTTCTTACAGTAGGAGAGGTTTTGGGGTTTAGGTTTGGGAGGGAGGAAGGAAGATTAGGATTAGGTAAAAAGGTAGGGAGTGGTTAGGGTTAGGATGGGGGGAAGGGAAGGGTTAGATTGAAGGGAGGGAAGAGAATTGCTACCCCGGAAACAGGATGCAACGCGTCATCATTGAAGCTCGTCACGTGCCTCAAAGGTTGAGAAGGAGGGGCCGTCCCGTCACGTGTCTCAAAGGTTGAGAAGGAGGGGCGATCTTGAGGTTGAGAAGGAGGGGCGTGTGGTACTGCGCACTGCAGTGAGGGGCTTCTCGCTGTTTCTCTACGCTCGGACAGCCCGCCCACTCCAAACACTCCATTGGACAGTACGACTATAGACTTCCAATCACATGCGAGTACAGACTGTAGACAGTTAAGCCTTCTGATTTGCCAAATGTCTACAGTCGGAGTCCCGCCTCCAAACTCCATTGAACAGTACGGCTGTAGACTTCCAATCGGATGGAACCGTCAGAGAACTTGGACATTTAGACAAGATATTATTGAAAACATCAGGCAAAACTCAAATAATAATGGTCAGCCCTAACAAGTGTGTCTTTTATATTAAAGCCAGGTTTTTTTAAATAACTGACGTATTTCGCTTTGATAGACGACATTTACGTTTTTGGCACCATCAGCTAGCATGGTTTGTCTGTGAATCGGTTTCCCATCTCGACTCGGAACAACTCATACTTACCTGGCAGGATATCACAGTGATCATTAAGGTGGATCCCTTACGGCGAGGCGCGGCCATTGCACTGACGGCTGCGCTGACCTGCACGAATTCCTCAAATGTAGGAAACTCGACTGCTTAATTTGTGGTAGTGGGGGACTGCGTTCGCGCTCTCGCCTGATAAAATGTAAAAATTAAAGATTGAAGATCTTGTAGCCAACGCAAACAGAAGGCTTCCACTTAAAGAACCCAAGTTGTTATGGTCATTGACTCACTGTAAGAAGTTGATTACTTTTAATGGCAGCAGGAATTAATTCGACCTGATTTACTTGTGTGCAACTATGTAATAACAAGCAGAGGAAGTATCTGTGACAATATTACTTATAAATCCTCACATTCATTTTGATAAAACACATTTACATAAAGAGAATCCTGCTGTTATCATCTAACTACGTCTCAGTTGTTCATAGAACAGCACATGGATATATATGGTAGCCTGTTTGCACCGCAGGAAAAAAAAAATAAAAAATCCTGTAAGTCATTATAATGACTTAGTTATCTCATTATATTGACTTACTATCTCATTATATTGACTTAATATCTCATTATAATGACTTAGTTATCTCATTATATTGACTTAATATCTCATTATATTGACTTTATTGACTTAATATCTCATTATATTGACTTATACATTTTGGTAATATGAGAGGATAAATCAGGCCTTGTTTGGATACTGAATATCTACCAAGGTCAAAGCATACACTGTATTATGACTCCTAATCAAACTTATATCTTTACAGTCATATTTATTTGTTTGTGACTGTAGCTGTACCCACTGGATTGTTTCTGAGTGTTTTCCGGACATCAAACACTTAAACACAGCAAAATGTATACTGTACTATCACTGAAGCCACAAGAAACCCAGCTTTATTTCAAACATCAGCCAATTATAGATCATTTAAAAAAGGATTTTATCATCTGCAGATGAGCACGTGTGGGCCTATATAGTGTCTATAAATGTGTCTTTAAATAGATTACACATATCATTGACCAGCTTTTGTGTTAGTTTGCTATACCATAGTGCTTCAGGTGTAGATTATACAATATATAACATATCCAAATGGTATGAGAGAAGGCCTTGGTACAAGGAAACGTAAAAAAAAGAAAGAGTCTGACTGAGAGGCCAAACAAACGTCAGGAGAGAGAAAAGAGAGATTTGTCTCAAGTCTTGAGGTAAGCAATGTGTTTCAGTATAATGCCCTACAGACCATCATACAGTTACAATCATTAATTCTCTATATACAAACTTCCTAATTTACATACACTGTACTGTGCCTCAGTTTAAAAATGTCATAAAACTAAATGTGGAATCAAATATATAGTGCAATTTCTTTTTAGAGGGCGGACTCCACGAAGTTTAATGAGGTGGGTGATAATGGACATTATGGCTATTGAAGATGGCCTGTTTCCTTTTGCATACGTCACACACACTATCAAATATCTACAACAGTGCAAATGTTCCTGTTCGATCAAAACACTTGCAAACAATTGGCTAAACTACATCAGCTCATTTTTTGAAGATATTTCGTGGAGAACGGAGATGGCAAACTATCCGAGTGGACCATAGTGTATCTTTATGTATATATCCTTTAGGCCTGCATGTTTTAGGGGGTCACTTTGACTCTGTTTACTGCGTTACATGAATGGAGGAAGTCTAATGTGGCACGGTGGCTCAAATGAAAGACAACAAAACAAAAAGGAAGCGCTCTACCCCTCGTGGCTCCACTGGACGTAGGCACCGTTTTTACTGTTACCTTCTCAGAAGACAAGGTTGAGCTCAATAACACATCAAGCCTATCCCACATCTCTCTGAAACATACGCTGCGCCACCTAAATGTGTGTCTACTGAAGGAAGCCTGATTTGAGATATTAAATCAATGTAATGAGATAACTAAGTCAATATAATGAGATAACTAAGTCAATATAATGAGATAACTAAGTCAATATAATACAACTCTGGTTGGAAACATAAGTATCATTATAATGATATAACTGACTCTCCTTAAGTTTCCCTTCAGAGAACTTGGACATTTAGACAAGATATTATTGAAAACATCAGGCAAAACTCAAATAATAATGGTGAGCCCTACACAAGTGTGCCCTTTATATTAAAGTCAGGTTTTTTTAGATAAATTATGTATTTCGCCTTCATAGAATACATTTACGTTTTTGACACCATGAGTTAGGATGGTTTGTCTGTGAAACTATATCCCATCTCACCCTGATACAACTCATACTTACCTGGCAGGGGGGTCTCCATGATCACTAAGGTGGATCCCCTACGGCGAGGCGCGGCCATTGCACTGACGGTTGCGCTGACCTGTACGAATCCCTCAAATGTAGGAATCTCGACTGCATAATTTGTGGTAGTGGGGGACTGCGTTCGCGCTCTCCCCTGATAAACTGTAAAAATTAACGATAGAAGAATTTGCAGCCAATGCTAACAGAAGGCTTGGACTAAAAGAACACAAGTGGTTATGATCATTGACTCACTGTAAGATGTTGATGACTTTTAATGACAGCAGGATTGTATTCGACCCATAGACTGTATATGAATGGACGTAGGGTCCGTGACGTCACCCATAGGATTCTGCAGACTTGCCGAGAAGCCCTAAAGGCCCATTTACTGACGATTTCGGGCCTTTAAGGCCCAGATACACCGGCCCGTCTGTTCTTCTTCTCTGTTTTCCGGTTGTTGCCTCTTTTGAATGATGAATACACAATACCGCCGCCTGCTGGTAAGGAGAGTTATTGCAACTCACGCATGAGCAGTTCATACGTGCTCGGCTCGGATTTGCGGTGTGTTCCAGTGCGCGAAGTCGGCAAATACGCAGGAGAGTCCGGCGACGCAACAGTCGGTGTCGGCGTCGGCGACTTCTCAGGTGACTGGCCGGTGTATCTGGGCCTTTAGTAGGCGGAGTCGGCCACTAACGGCTCGACAGTGACGTCAGAGTTCAACTCCCGCCTGCTCCAGCCCACTCCAAACAGAGTGGCGAAGTCACGCCCATCTACTTCCGGTCCATGGGATCTTATTTCGGAAATATTATGCATTGAAGTAAATGAAGAGAGAAAACTTATCTTTCGATCCCGTTTGAATTGTGCCATGAATTCCACATATGATGTTTGTCAATCTTAAAAAATAATTTCCATGTCAAAAAAGTCACAGTTTGTCGTTATACTGTTGAAATATAAGACTATGAAAGATACGCAACTAGAAAGACAACAAATCCCAGAGTCGTGTGAGTGATATCATAACTGTTTTCCTCCACTAACGGCCCGTCCACACAGCGGCGTGCGTTGAAGCTTCAACGCTTCTGCCCATTCACTTTGAATGGGGTGACGTCACGCTTCGCCGAACTGCATTGTGGGGAGCGTTGCTCGCGTTGCTCGCGTGGTTCAACTTTTGAAGCTTCGACGGAAGCGTCAGCCAATTTTATATCCATTCAACATTTAAAAAACCAAAAAAACACACAATGCTAACAGTGAGCCTCTGAATTAGCCCAGAGCGAAAAATGCTAATCTATTACTGCACCGAAAATCACTCCTAGCTCCCTTATTACTTATCCTAGCTGCACATCCAACACATCGTTTATGATCGTAAAGACACAAAATCTAACGGTGCCCACCTCAACACTGAAAGATACAAACTCGCAACGTTATCAACAAAGACGTACATCAAAACAAGTGGCGCTAGGTAGCCCACAACGCTAACATGGCTTACCTTTGTCTGGTCTAAACTGGTCTTCAATGGCCTTAACACGATAACAACGATGATGTAGTTAATCCATAGGTTAATATCCAATGTGTATCCAACTACATTTGTGTTGCTTCAAAATAGTAGGTTTGCTGTATAAGCAAAGTCCTGAAAACTTTAGGAAAGTCTTTATATTATTTTTGCACTACTTGAGAAATACTAATAACTCTACTATGCAATAGTAGGATTGCTGTATAAGCAAAGTCCTGAAAAAACTATGCATAAACTATATTTCAATTCGATTATTACAAAATAAATGTATATGCAGCTTATTTTATTCTTGCCTATTGCCTAACCATTTTGTTTGTGTTTATTTTCTTTGACCAGAAACACATCACACACTTACACCATGACGTGAGCCCAAAAGTGTATATTTGTAATTCTGGCAGTTATCACTGCCCGTTCTGCCAATACCAGGGTCAGAGGCTTCAGCTGGAATACCATGCCAAAAGCCATTCTTCTGTGAGGTACAGACGTATAATAAATTGCTCTTTTTAGTGCTGTCTGTATTTTCACATTATTTACAATGAGAGCTTAATGTCTTCAAGCTTATTGACTTTACTATTGTTTCTTGTTTTCAGAGTTCACAATTGTTAAGTGTGGCTTAAGCTGCAGAACAGCAAGCCATTTTCATTGTCTTTATTGCTCACAGACCATAATTAATAGGGGCCAGTTTTTACGGCATGTCTATTCACATGAGCCAAAAGCTGTGACTGTAGGGCCGCCCAGCTCCCCCCACCATCTCACCTGCTCACTGCAGCACCTGCCCAGCTCCCTCCACCATCTCACCTGCTCACTGCAGCACCTGCCCAGCTCCCTCCACCATCTCACCTGCTCACTCCAGCACCTGCCCGGCTCACCCCACCATCTCACCTGCTAGTTGCTTCCCGTCATCCTGCTCCTGAAAAGCGACATAGGCCTAAAAAAACTGTAAAGTATCCACACTGCAATCTAAAATTAAACAAGAAGAATTATAAAACACATGTGCGTCGCAAGCACACAACATATTTTGAAACTGTCTCCAAGGAAAGACATCTGCAAAGCCAGTGTATTGATGAACACAATGGTGTGTTTGCAGTGGAGAAGACATTTTCAGGCCCAGCAACACCAATACACGTCATTAAAAATATGTCATGTGCGAGGTTCATCTATGTGAACTCAATGCTGACTTTGCCCGAAGATGAGGTATGCTGCCTTATGAATGTCAGCATTTGCAATCATTGCTGTACTGCCCACCTGCACGCAACAAACCATTAACTTTGCAAAAGGAATCATTGCCTACAATGGTTCAGGAGAAATGGTTTGTGAGGAGCGCAAGGCCAGTCTTGTACAGTGGCAACAAGAGGCAGAGGCTACGGTACGTCTACACTACAGGCATCAAAAAATGCTTTCAACGCTTCGCCCATTCACTTGAATGGGGTGACGTAGAAGATTTTTAATCTTCGCCGAACTGCATTGTGGGGAGCATGGCATGGCTTTGCAAGCATCACGAGCATCTATCGGCATCAAAAGTTGAACAATGTTCAACTTTTGAGGCTCGATGCTTGGCATCAGCCAATGAAATCCCGTTTATGCAAATCCCGCCAGTGCAAACGCAGCCAATCAAACCGCGTGCAAGCTGGGCGAGCCAGACCGCAGTTCATTTCCTCATATTCCAAACGAGATATTACGGTAGCAAATCACCCGGTTCTTTACGACCGGAACTATTTACCGGGATACAAACCGGAGGAACCAGGCATGGAGGGAGGTGGCAGAGACAGTGGGTGAAACTGATCGTTTTTTCGCCTGTTTGGAGAGTTTATATCCAGTTTACTTCGTTTTAACATTGCTATTGCTTTGTATGTCGGGGGCGGGAGATTCATGTGATTGGTTGCTCGCAAAAAATCGCCAAGCTTCAGACACGCCCAGCTCCAAGATTTTTTCATGCCTGTAGTGTAGACGGGCCGGCCCGTCTACACTACAGGCATCGAAAATGCTTTCAACGCTTCGCCCATTCACTTGAATGGGGTGACGTAGAAGATTTTTAATCTTCGCTGAACTGCACTAGCCAATCAAACCGCGTGCAAGCTGGGAGAGCCAGACCGCAGTTAATTTCCTCATATTCCAAACGAGATATTACGGTAGCAAATCACCCGGTTCTTTACGACCGGAACTATTTACCGGGATACAAACCGGAGGAACCAGGCATGGAGGGAGGTGGCAGAGACAGTGGGTGAAACTGATCGTTTTTTCGCCTGTTTGGAGAGTTTATATCCAGTTTACTTCGTTTTAACATTGCTATTGCTTTGTATGTCGGGGGCGGGAGATTCATGTGATTGGTTGCTCGCAAAAAATCGCCAAGCTTCAGACACGCCCAGCTCCAAGATTTTTTCATGCCTGTAGTGTAGACGGGCCGGCCCGTCTACACTACAGGCATCGAAAAATGCTTTCAACGCTTCGCCCATTCACTTGAATGGGGTGACGTAGAAGATTTTTAATCTTCGCTGAACTGCACTAGCCAATCAAACCGCGTGCAAGCTGGGAGAGCCAGACCGCAGTTCATTTCCTCATATTCCAAACGAGATATTACGGTAGCAAATCACCCGGTTCTTCACGACCAGAACTATTTACCGGGATACAAACTGGAGGAACCAGGCATGGAGGAAGGTGGCAGAGACAGTGGGTTAAACTGGTAGGTTTTTCGCCTGTTTGGAGAGTTTATATCCAGTTTACTTCGTTTTAACATTGCTATTGCTTTGTATGTCGGGGGCGGGAGATTCATGTGATTGGTTGTTGGTCGCATTGCTCGCAAAAAATTGGCAAGCTTCAGACACGCCCAGCTTCAAGATTTGTTGATGCCTGTAGTGTAGACGGGCCGCACGATATATATATATCTATATATATATTAATAATATAAGATATAATATGTTAAAATAGTTAATACTCTGACGCTATGATTAACAGAACAGAACTGCTACCCCGGAAAAAAGGATGCAACCAAGCGGCAAACTCTTGGCCACTTCCGGGATGCGAATCAGGAAGTGCCTCAAACTGCAGTTCATCTAATGGCCAATAGGAGCAGTCTGCAGAAGGGAGCAATTTCCATAGACCCCAATGTTAAAATGCCCAACTTTACAGCACAAATAAACATGTTTACATTGTGGTTTCAAAACATTTTATTCTCAGTATAGTTAGATTCCCCCTACCTGTCTATGGATCCTGGAGTGAACTTTTTCTCAACTCATCTGTTTAATTAATATTCAGTCTTAAAGTTATGCATAAATCAGGGCGTGGTCACATTGAGTGACAGCTCCGTTCAATGACTGCTGCTGCTAGCTTCTTGTCTCTCTGCTAGCTGCCCCGTGAAGCTAGCTACAGGGACTCTGCCTGCTCAGTTTATCCAGGGAACACAACTTGATCCGGCCGTGGTTGTTTGTTCTTCATGCTTATATATCGGACTATTGTGACTCGCTCTGCGGTTAAATCAGACGGTGCATTAATGCGGTAAGTGAAATTTGAGTACTTTATTTATGTGTTAATGATTTTAATCAGCTACGTAATGTATGGCCTGGGTTAGTGTGTAAGCGAGTGGTAGCTACATCGGTGCTAACGATGCTAATAGTAGCCTCCAAGTTAAAATCATAGACTATATAAAGTTTAAAACGAAATAGACAAGTGTTAAGCGTTAAGTGGGATAATACTGTACAACAAACGGCTTCTGTTTGAGGTTGATAAAATAAGGTCATCCTTGTAACTTAGAGAGATATTTTATTATGTAGGTAGGAACTGTATGCATCGCTAAGGTTAATTTAAATTGGCTGTGTTCAAGTATGTAGACAAGCTAATGTCGAAATAGTGTATGTGAAATCAACCTCACAATAAGATGTGTGTATATTACAATTATTAATATCATATTTCAAGATGATTACTTAGATATTAAAATATGGTTGGTTGATCTGGAGTTCATTATTGAGCTTACACGTTAACGTCACAGTCATCTGAAGAACGAACCCAAACCTTGTTGTTTTTATTAATTGCATTACCAAATGGGTATCAAATAAACAGTAAGCATTGGTAACACAACTTCCAAAGTTACAGTAAAATAAAAAGGACCCTGACTCGGACAATACACAATCCAACATGTTCAACAGAAGGGAATCAGTTATATTGTTTGTACACATGGTACTTTACATATATCTGTTTGTTTAAGCTGTCCAGGTGATGCAGACAGGCTGGACCAGAGAGTGAGAGACAGAACTGGACTCCTCACAGCAGTGAACTTCAGCACAGGTATAAAGACTCTATTTTTCATACTGTACAAAGAATCAAGAAAGATATTGGTTTAAATGAATGAAGTATTGACTTTAATACACTGATATACATTACATTAAACAATACTAGATCACCTACACATCAGTTAAGTTGAGGGTGTTTTCCATGCAAAAAGTTACATTTAGATGTTAACAAGCAATGTGATTTTGTCAGCTTTCTAATTTAAGGTTGTTACGTTCCCTATTGGGCTAGGGGTACCAAAGGGAACAACACGACCAGAGTAGAATTGGTACAAATTATAAGTGGCTTTATTACAGCAGGTGGCAACAAAAAGACAGGCAAACAACCTAAAATGAACCAAACGGATGGTCTAACCATCAACAAAAGGGGACTCCAAAAGAGAGTTCCAAACAAAACCTCACGTTACACGTGGCACAAATGGAAATGAGGAAGGCTGCACACACACAGCTACTGTACAGCTGGTCAACAGGTGCTAATCACCTGGGTCTAAGCTAATACGTTACACAAATCTAACAGCTGATCAACAGGTGCTAATCACCTGGGTCTAAGCTCACAATTATAAACACAACACAACACGAGGCACAACACACTACTTAGCACTCTGCTAAGCAGTCTACTAGTTACAGGGGAGCTAATAGCATAAACACACGAGTAAGGTATCACGAGGCGTCTGTCTCCCAACACAGAGCCTCCAGAATGTTGTTCTTCTTCTTCTCTTGCTTTTGGCGGATTGCAAACAATTTAAAAGGTGCATACCGCCACCTACTGTACATGAGTATGCATCATCACATCATTCCAACTCATTAACCTATGTTCTAATCAAAAAATAAAAATAAAAATCAATAAAACCATTAAATAAATAAAACAAAACAAAAAACAAAACAAAACAAATCTATGTTCTTTCCTGACCTAATGTTAAATTATTTTTCCTACCCCAGTTTCAGTCAAGAATTTAAACAGTGCCTTTCTGGTAGCTTTTACTCCCTCTCCTTTTGTTCCCAAAACACCAACCACACTCCACTCCCTCTCTGCCTCTAAGACTTTAGCCTTTAATTGTTCTCTTTCCGCTTTATAGATGTCACAATGTAACAATATATGTTTTACATCTTCTTTTACTGCACAGTTCCCACACTTGTTACTGTCACTTTTCCCCATGATATACAGCGTACTGTTCAAAGCCGTGTGATTTATTCGGAGTCTAGCCATCATGATTTCCTCCCTTCTGTTTCTTTCTTTATGAATATTAATTGTAATTGTCTTTTGTACTTTGTGATAGTCCTTGCCTTTCTGGTCTTTCTCCCACCTTTTCTGCCATATCTCCATCCCTTTCTTCTTAATGACTGCTTTTCTTTCTCCTTTACCAAGTTGAACTGGTAATGTTATTTGCTTTTGTAGTGTAGTTTTTGCTGATCTATCAGCACACTCGTTCCCTTTCACCCCCTCATGTGCAGGCACCCAGCAGAACTGAAGATCTATGCAGTTCTGTGCAGTCTTAACAGGCTATGATTCAGTTCTATGAGAATGTCTTCTCTAGTAGTTGTTGTTGATTGTATGCTTTGTAATATGGACAATGAATCTGTACATATAACCACCCTATCTGGTCTGACCTCTTCAACCCACTGCAATCCTATTATTACAGCAAGCATTTCTGCTGTATACACTGATAATTGATCAGATGTTCTTTTTAAAATAGATATTTTAAAGTCTGGGATGTATATGCCAACTCCAACATGCTCTTCCTTGTTCTTAGAGCCATCTGTATAAATTTGTAGGTAATTGTAGTACTTTTCGTTCAGATACATACTTGTTTTAATTCCCACTTCATTTATTTGCCACTCTTTTTTCCTTTCTACAATACTCATATCTATTTTAGCTTCTGGGAACAGCCATGGGGGAACACTGCTAAATGGGGTTGCTTTGGCAAACGTGATATTCTCCACTCCATATGCCCTCGTTCTTTCCTTACTCGTCCAGCCAAACCCACGTCCCTGGAATTTTGCATATTCCCAGCAATCCTGTAATATTCTGTTTGGAATATTTTCTTCTCCACTACCTTGTAGTCTGACCCAGTATGACAGAGCAAGTTTCTCTCTTCTGATCTCATGAGGTGTCTCTCCTGCTTCTATCAGAACTGCATTAATAGGAGATGACTTTATTGCTCCAATACACAGCCGCAATGCTTTATATTGTATTCTATCAATTTTTAAAAGCGATGTTTTTGCTGCTGCTCCATATATTATACAACCATAGTCTATTGTGGACCTCATAATTGATCTGTAAATGTCTATTAATGCTTGTTTATCTGCGCCCCAGTTGCATCCAGCTACAGCTCGCAATAAATGTAATACTTTTTTGCATTTTGTTTCCACTTGATTAATATGCATTTTCCATGTGTATTTGCTATCAAACCACAGTCCTAGGTATTTGAACTCATTCACCTTTGTCATTGGACGCTCATATAGTGTTAGCTGTTGGCCATCAATCTTGCGTTTGTTTGTAAATACCATGTAGCATGACTTGCTTTCTGACATTTTGAATCCCCAGTTATATGACCACCTCTCCACTTTTGTAATCGCTCTAGCTATATTCTCCATTACTTATGGGGCATTTCTTTCCCTCATCCAAATAGCCCCATCATCTGCGTACAGAGCCGATTGTATGCATGTGTCTAAGCATGTAAATATATCATTAATCATGATGTTAAATAATATTGGACTGACTGCACTCCCTTGGGGAATACCATTTTCTATTTCAAAATAGTTGGAAATATCTGCTCCAACCTTTCCTCTAAATGTCCTGTCTGTTAAAAAGGCCCTTACCCAATTGTACATTCTCCCTCCAATACCCATTCTACCCAATTTGATCAGTAACCCATCCCTCCACATAGAGTCATACGCCTTTTCAATGTCAAAGTACACTATTGCCATTATCTCTTTCATTTTCAATGTTTTTTCCACATCGTTACTCACTCTTACTAGCACATCTATTGTGGAACGCCCTTTACGAAATCCGCTCTGAAAACTACTCAGCAGCCCTTTCTGTTCCAGTACATGTGAGAGCCTACGGACAATGATCTTTTCCAACCATTTAAATAGGTGTGATGTAAGAGCTATTGGTCTGTAGTTACTAGGGTTAGCTGTATCTTTCCCTGGCTTATTGAATGGTAGCACGATTGCTGTTTTCCACACACTTGGCATATCTCCTTCTCTCCAGATTTTATTGAAAAGACTCAACACCATTTTCATAGTTTCCATAGGTAATTGTCTAAACATAGCATAGCATAGCTGATCTTGTCCTGGGGCTGTATATCCTGTACCTTGTAAGGCTATTTTGAGTTCTGACATTGTAAATTCCACATCCAGAGCCAACCTATTATCCTGTCTCTTCTCCTTCACGTTTTCATTCTCTGCTAGTAACTGCTGTTTTTGCTGCCTGTGAATATCACTGAGATGCTCCCCACTATGTACTGCTGCAAGTGTCCTTCCTAACATATCTGCCTTCTCTTTATCTGTCACTGCCAGCCTCTCCCCATCCACCAAGGCTGGAATTTTAATGGATTTCCTTTTCCCACTCATCCGCTTAAACATGGACCAGACATCACCTAATTTAACTCCTCTGCCAATGGTAGAACAAAATTCTCTCCATGTTCTCTTTTTTGTATATTTTATTGCCCTTCGAGCAGATGCCCTTTTCCTTTGAAACTCTATAACATTATTTTGCGTCATGTTTTTCTTTAATTCTCTAAATGCATTATTTCGCTCTTTAATAGCCCTGCTGCATTCCTCATTCTACCATGGCACCACTTTCTTCCTACCCTTGATTGTTGTTTTGGGTATACTGTTCTCTGCTGCATTCAGTATATGTTGCGTTATTTGGCTTGTAATGACCTCTATGCTTCCCTCTGATGTTATCAGGTGTACCGACTCCTCACACCATATCCTAAATTTCCCCCAATCAGCTTTAGCAAAGCACCACCTGGTTATTACACCTCCTTCCTGCATATATACATTAGTATTCATTTTAGTAAGCACTAGGGATGCAAATTATCGATTAATTCATTAATCATTAGTTGATTGACCTTATCGATCGATTAACGATTAACTGATATAAACGGCTTTTTTCCTGAGAATGTAAATTTCTCACTGTATCGATAGTGTCTTTAACATAAAAAGCTAAATAGCGATAGAATTACTAACAAAGCACTTATATACTAATAAAGGGCTGGCTTTCTAAATGCCAGTTGAGTAGCACTTGAAATGTTTGGCTCTATGAAACCTGATGGACTTATATGATTCTGTTTTCTTAAAGGTTGTATCTTCCTGGTCGAATGCACTTATTGTAAGTCGCTTTGGATAAAAGCGTCAGCTAAATGCAATGTAATGTAATGTAATGTAAATATTGCTTATTTACTGAATAAAAATGCATGCTATATTGCACAATTGATGTTTTATTGTACCAGTTAGGATAATGTGCAGATAATGGCATTTATGTAGTTTAACAAAATAAATTAAGCACAGAAAATTCAAATACATAAAAAAATAATTGTGCACTGGCTCACCTGTCGCATGTGAAACATTAAGCAAAATAAAATTAATTTTAAATAGAAATCTAAACAATATGGGTAGGCCTAGCCTACACAATATTAAGCCTACAAATTATAATCTGGTTAACTACATATGTAAAACTTGAAACATTAGCAGCAGCATTTATAATCCCCTTTGGTCTGAGAAAGGTAACAGTAAGATAACTAGCCCTGGAAACTTCAAATATATTCTGAACACAACTTAAATCATCCCTGAGGAAGGTGACAGTAACATTAGAGGGCGACCCTTAGAACACTCAAATGAAGATATAGGCTACCTCTCCTGAAACAAAAACATTCCTGTCTCAATGTGTTTTGAATAGGCTCCTGACCTAGACCCCTCTATTTTTGTTCAAGAAAATAAGCATATTAACGTGGTCAGGAGTAAGTCGTGTGCGCAGCCTGTTTACAGTCAGGCCAGCTGCTGAGAATACACGTTCTGATGGGACAGACGTGCCCGGTATGCACAGATATCGTCGTGCCACATTTGCCAGCCTCGGAAATCTTCCTTCATTGACTTTCCACCATTCTGTGGGACTGGAATCAAGGAGTGGTGAGGCATCCTTCAGAAACATGTCCACTTCCTCTTTAATGTCATCGTTGCTGCTGGTGGTATAGTTTTCACCCAGTAGAAGAGTCATAGCAGAAGTGTGTCTCTGAAGTGTAGCTCCCTGGACTGGCACATCATCTCCAGTGGTGGCTTCATTTGTTGATGTGGAGTCCACATGTTCCATAGCCAGTTCAAGCAGTTTGGTATTAGCTGAGATCCTGCTTGCTGGGCTTAGAAATCCCAGGTGCTTATGCCGTGGGTCCAGCATCGTTGCTATCATTGGTGTTGTTGATGTGAGGTCTTCAGACTCAACCTGTTAAAATTAAATAAAGGAGAAAGCTAGCATTAGAGTTTTATTTAATAAGGTTTGACATGACAAGGGTACAACTGCATAAAAACGCAGTTTACACTGTGACAATGTGTTGGTGATAAGTGATTCACCCCATAATCTGTTATATAGCTCAAATGTGATCGAAGAGTTTAATTAATTAATGGCCATAGCTTACCTTCATCCGTTCCCCCAACGAAGTGCGCACTTTAGATTTGAATTCCGCCACTCTGTTGCTGTCTCCATTTGCCATCTTCAGATGCGTGTTAATCAGACTAAATGTGATGGGGTACGTGTTGGATATGGATACCTCCGTCTCTGCTGACATTACAGTAGTTGCACATTGGAGAGCCTCTAGTGCTGGCGCTATGTCCTCCATAAGCTGCCAGAAGTCGTCTCTCAATTCCAGCGTCCTCGCATCTGAAAGCTTGGTCTCTGAGCGGTCTGTTAGCACAGCACACACGGCCCATCGCTGTTCTACGAGTCTGCCAAACATCGCATGTACAGAGTTCCACCTGGTCTTACAGGACTGAATGAGCCGATGAGCTGGTAGCTGCATTTGTCTTTGTTTTGCTTCTAGCGCTTTCGTTGCTGGTGTGCTGTGATTGAAGTGCTTGACCAGCCTGCCAGCAGCTCCAATTACTCGGTTGACACCAGCAGCAGCGAATCCGTCATTGACGGCCAGATTTAAAGTATGAGCAAAGCAACACACTGATTTCCAACTGACTCGTGCGGGGTTGTTTGCTGAAACAATGTTCCGAGCGTTGTCGTGCACACAGGCTACTACACGGCCGGTGAGTCCCCATGACTCCACAGCCTGGTTCAGTTTGGCAGCTAAATTATCAGCTGTATGTCTCTCGGATAAGCTCTCCGTAAGAAGGACTGCCGACTTTACCTGCCAGTCGTTTTCAATATAGTGGCAAGTAATCGTGATGTAGCTTTCTGTAGTCAGTGCTGTCCAACAATCCGTCGTCAGAGCCACATTAGCCGCGGACAAACATGTTTTTAGCTTAGCCTTCTTAATTTCGTAGCGTGCTTCCAAGTTGGAAGTCACGGTCGCTCGCGAAGGGATGTTATATCCTGGCTCCATGAATTGTATCAGCTCCCGAAATCCCTCGGCCTCGGTGGTGCTAATTGGCATTATATCTCTTTCAATCATCCCGCAAATTCTCTGAGTAATGCCGTCTGCTTTTCTTTGGTCGCATACTCGCCTTCCCAGCACAGCAGCAATTGTAGGTTGTGAAGGCGACGGAATGGCTAACGTTACATGCAAGTTGTTCAGGTGGTATCTTAACGAACTTGTAGAGCTGTTGTATTTAAATGTAGCACCGCAAAGTTTGCATTGTGCGTCTTTTTCATCGTTAATTAATCTAAAATGCTCCCACACTCCACTCCGTTTTGACCGCCTCATCATTGTTTGTTTTAGTTTTTTTGCCGCCTCAAGTTTGTGACAGGTCTCGCGAGAATCTCGGGTCACGTTCAAGTACGTCCTGTGGGAAACGGTCTTAGATTACAATGTTCAATTAGTCACAATTAATTTAATTTAATCGAGTAAATTCTTTTCGACAATTAATCGATAGTCGATTAACCGTTAACATCCCTAGTAAGCACTGGATAATGGTCACGTCCTACAGTGGAGCTATTCAAAACAAACCATTTGCATGTATGAACCAAAAAGTTTGACACTAATGTCAGATCCAGGCATGAGACTTTCCCCCTGTGTACATCTACTCTTGTGCCATGTCCATCATTAAGGCATACTAGTGTTCTTTCCTCCAGCATTTCTTCCACTATATTTCTGCACCTCTCTGGCCTCTCTCTGCACTTCACATCCTCCAAACGCAGCACTGTGATCTCCTCCGCAGTTACAACATTTAACCTTTGCATCCTTTTCACATTTTCCATACTCATGTTTTCCTCCGCATCTCGCACACCTTAGCTGCCCTTTACACTGCTGCGCTGTGTGCCCCATTCGTTGACATGCGTAACACCTGAGAGGTTTGGGAATGTACTCCCTAACAATGAAGTTCAAATATCCCATTTGTACTGCCTTAGGTAATGTTCTCTCAAACTGAATGAGAACGGATAATGTTTCTTTGAGAGTGCCATCCCGTTTGCTTTTAAGCCTTGTGACTTCCACTACTTTACCTCCTTTTAATTCACTTTTAATATCTTCCACTGACATGTCCAATGGTACTCCTGAAATTACTCCTCTCAGTTTTGCCATTGCTCCTGGTACATGCGCCTTCATTTTCTCCCCATTCAGTGAGTTCATTCCCAGAATCTTTTCCTGCTGCTGTTTGTTATTGGCATGTATCAAAACCCGCTTGTTGTTCATGAATTTAGCAAATTTAATTTTTCCAATCTCTTTTTCAATTGCTTTGGTAAGTTTAATCGGGTGGTAATGCCCACCATCCTGATTGAATTCTATTACAACTTTCCATTCGTGTTCTAGTTCTTTATCCAACATTGCTTGGCTGACACTTTGACTGATTTTTGATTTTTTGCTTTGATTAGCCTTGTCTGCTTCACCCGACCAATCCGACCAACTTCTAACTCTTACTGAACTATCTCTTTCTTTCAAAGATATTTTCTTCCTCGCAGCTTTGGATATCATCCATTCCATATCGTCTCTTTGGCTACCATCTGAGCTGGTTGACATGATGAAACACTCAATGTACAGTTTATGCAAATCCGCCCAAAAATAACAGTCCAATGCTACCGTTTCTGTATGTATCCGAGTTTTCCGATTCTCTCTGAGCTTTCTGTCACGCGTCTCCGACTTCACTTCCCCCTTCCAGGAGTTCCTGCCACTCAGCCTCCCAACTCAGAACTACTTCCTGTTGCACAGCCTTCACAATAAAAGCATCGATCGTCCAGCCTCCAGAATGTTCTTCATTCCCAGCCTTTGTACTCCTCCCCCCGTACGATGTTCCGGAAACGGGCGGGGATTGGATGACGTCCTCCAATCCCTGGTTCAGATGTTGCGGGGTCGGGACGGCCAATGGCATCAGGGGAACTGCGCAGCTCATGTGTGCTAATGAGTGTGTACACACACACACACACACACACACACACACACACACACACACACACACACACACACACACACACACACACACACACACACAATTATCAATATTGTCTTTAAAAAAACGTGGTAAAAGTTATTCTTTCAGTGAGACAACAGAGCAAGCTTTTACAGTTGCACTACGTTTTGATAACAGTTAAATATTATTTTGATAACATATATTTCAATGTTGATGAACTTCATACTGTTCATTCATAATCTGATTGTCTTTGTAGCTCACTGTTGAAATAAAAAAAAAACATTACAATTACAAAACAATTATATCTACAGCCCCTAAACACACAAACACACCGCTTTCATCAATAACACACTTGTTCTGCAATAATATGTTTTATGTTTCCTGTAATTTTTGTTAGGAAAGGACATGCCTGAAAGACACGACATGTTCTCCTTCTCTGAGGGTCAAGAAGAACATCCAAGAGGAAAATTAAAAGCTGATGCTATGAGATTTTAAGACCAGTACACTAAGAAACTACTTTCATTTTGAAAACACAGCCAGCTGATGGAATGCACCTATTTCCACATCTACACTCCATCCGCTGATTATTTCTATTTGCCTCGCTTTATGAGCTTCACATCACTTGTGCCTTGTACCGCAGAGTTTGCAATGTCACAAATAAATGGGGCCAATCTTCAGTCAGATGTGAATGTGTAATCTAACATTTTCAGTAAGAATAATGGACAAAAGGAGTGTAAATATATATAATATAATATATATGTAAAATACCATGTGTACAAACAATATAACTTATTCTCTTCTGTTGAACATGTTGGATTGTGTATTGTCCGAGTCCTTTTTATTTTAGTGTAACTTTGGAAGTTGTGTTATCAATGCTTACTGTTTATTTGATACCAATTTGGTAATGCAATTAATAAAAACAACAAGGTTTGGGTTCAGTGGCGTGCACAGACATTTATAGGGGCAGGTGCTCAAGAGAAAAAAAAAGGGCACCTTCTGAGTTGTCGTGGCGGTCGAAATTGTGCGCTCCAAAATTGTGTGCGAAAATTTGCCGGATAATGGCGGATTTTGTTAGTTTCTTTTCGGTTTTTGGTTACTTTATTTCGGTGTTAGGGTTAGGTTAGGGTTATGTTATTTAATTCTTATTTTTGCCTGATTTTACTGATTTATTATCAAAAAATGAATTATTTTAACATTTATTTGTATTATTCTAAATGACTTAGGGGGTCCAATCTGAAGCTAGGGGGGGACGAACCCCCCTCCGGGATTGACGCCCCTGGTGGAACCGCCGGCTGCCTTAGTAGTGTGAGATTTATTAAAGGCACATCTTGTATGTCGTAATTGCATATATATTTATTTCAATAACCATATGCTGTCTGACGCAGATGTTTATAATATTCAACAGGTTGGTTTCTCGTAAATTATTGTAACAATTTAAATAAGCAACAACAGAACAAACAAAGATTGCAGTGCCACATTGTGCATGCATGCTTTAGTGTCTATGAAATAAATAACTGACCAAAATAATGACTTGAGTGAGCATTGATTGATTGACTAAATACTTTATTAACAAGTGACTTTTAAGACCTTTTTAATACCTCAGAAATAAATAAAATGAAATAAAAAAATTGCATTACTGCATCAAAAGTAATCAACAAACTACTCAGTGTGAGAAAAAGTTTTTAGAGAGTACTTGTCCATGGACAAGTGAGTTTGGTGATTTACTTGTCCGAATACATTTTTCACTTGTCCAGAATGGACACAAATTGGGGCCACTGGAATCTTCTTCTTTGCCATCGTATTTTACATTTTCCCACGGTTTTTACGACACCGGTAACATAAGTGAGCGGTAAGATTTTACTGCATCACACATAGGGTTGGGTATCGTTTGGATTTTAACGATTCCGGTTCTGCTTTTCGATTCCAGTTATTTTCGGTTCTCGATTCCGGTTCTTTGAGAGGGTAAAAATAAGTCCCATGACAAGCTGGGAGAAAAATATATTTATGAAAACATTAAGTCAAAACTGTATTCCTATTTACAAATCACTTCATACTGTTTAATTTCTTACGGTTATTGAATACAATTATATAAAAATAATCTCTGCATTGTTTAGTTAGTTCTAAGTGGGGCAGTTTGAGAATGTACAATTGGCCCAGTCTCCTCCGATGTTACACTGCAACCTGCCTGTGAGACAGAGTCCAACCAGGGGCGGACTGGGGGGAAAAAGTGGCCCGGGGATTCATTGACAGACAGGCCCACTTAATGCGCGGCATGTATCGGCTGGCCGGCGACGAAAGTATGTAACTTAACAAAAAACCCTATGCATTTTATGTTATTTTGGACAATTATTCATATAGTAATCACATTACCTGAGCCCTTGAGTTGCCGAGAGCAAAAATAGTAACAGCATATATTTAGTGATTTTAATGTTAACAGATCATTGATGCAATAATATTTTTACCCAATTTGCCTGACTTGACACATGGAATAAAACATGGGCGTAGGAAGCATCCTCAATGTGGGTGAGACAATTTAACAGGAGGTGTGGGCAGGGGGTGGACCTCACCTCCTCTAGGGGGGTCCGGGGGCAAGCTCCCCCGGGAATATTTTTTTTTAAATGTTGAAGTTAAATGCATCAATCTGGTGCACTGTGAGAGCAAAATTAGGGACTAAATCTATGGCAGTCAGTAGGTGCTTGGACTGTAAGTCGTAGCGTCGCCGGTTCAAGTCCCCGACCAGACCTACATTTGGAGTGTGGACTTCTACTTGGAGAGGTCCCAGTTCACCTCCTGCCCTGCCGTGGTGCCCTTGAAAAAGGCACCGGACATCCCCCTTCCCCCCTCACTCCCATTGCTCCCCGGGCACTGTACAATAGCTGCCCACTGCTCCTAGTACTAGACTCCTGGTACTAGGGTTAAATGCAGAGAACACATGCATGTCACTGTGTGTGCTGTGTGCTCTGCATGTGTGACCATTAAAGAGGGTTTCATCCCTCCCAATTCTTCTTCAACACCCATATAAAACAGAACTGTAAACAGATTTACTTTTTCTTTCAACATTTATTTGAACAGCAAGTGGAGGCAAAAGTGACTGCACCCAAAACAATAAACCTGCTAGCTAACTAGCCTAAACTAAGTAACAGAATGCGGGCAAGACGTTCTTCTCCACAGCCGTGCGACCTCTGAATCAGACGTCACTTCCTCCTACAGCCGTACAGCCACTCCCCCTGAACCCTGTTTCCCTGCCAACCCCCCCCTCCCCTCCCCTGTGCAAGCCCCTCCCTCTTAACCCAGGGCTCGCTACAATACTGTAGCTTATACACAAACTATACAAAAAACGCCTTTACGCTTTGGAGCTTGTTTATCCATCTGTAATCCAACTGCCAGCTAGGTCTCTCAGTCACTCACTCCTGATCGTTCACTGCGCAGTGACAGCTGCTGCGGGCCTGATGTGTGAAATTGAAACTGATAGATAGAACAAAGGTAGCCCATCAAAACGGCCTAGCCCAGCCCAGTGGGCCACACCCCACTGGGCTGGGCTGGGCCGGAACACTTACAAATGTGGGCCGGTAGGATTTAGGTAAGCAACGTTTTTTTAGTTTTTTTTTTTGGCCCTCCGGCCCACACACAGCACCAGCCCACCGGGGAAACTCCCAGTATTCCCAATGGCCAGTCCGCCCCTGAGTCCAACCACACATGTCCAACACATAGGCCTAATAATAATAATATTTATAGCCTATAGGCCTAGCGCTTTTCTACAACTCAAAGACGCTTGCACGCTTACGGTACGTCTACACTACAGGCATCAAAAAATGCTTTCAACGCTTCGCCCATTCACTTGAATGGGGTGACGTAGAAGATTTTTAATCTTCGCCGAACTGCATTGTGGGGAGCATGGCATGGCTTTGCAAGCATCACGAGCATCTATCGGCATCAAAAGTTGAACATCAACTTTTGATGCTCGATGCTTGGCATCAGCCAATGAAATCCCGTTTATGCAAATCCCGCCAGTGCAAGCGCAGCCAATCAAACCGCGTGCAAGCTGGGAGAGCCAGACCGCAGTTCATTTCCTCATATTCCAAACGAGATATTACGGTAGCAAATCACCCGGTTCTTTACGACCGGAACTATTTACCGGGATACAAACCGGAGGAACCAGGCATGGAGGGAGGTGGCAGAGACAGTGGGTGAAACTGATAGTTTTTTCGCCTGTTTGGAGAGTTTATATCCAGTTTACTTCGTTTTAACATTGCTATTGCTTTGTATGTCGGGGGCGGGAGGTTCATGTGATTGGTTGCTCGCAAAAAATCGCCAAGCTTCAGACACGCCCAGCTCCAAGATTTTTTGATGCCTGTAGTGTAGACGTACCGTTACACATGTCCTACAATACACATGCTACAGCTGCCCAGCTGCTCACTGTTTGTAAAAGTAAATAAATAGTATTTTCACTTCAATAATGTACTTTCTATACCCTGCTTCATAAACAATACTGACATCCCTGTGCTCCTCCGAGTCTGGGGGTCGGGGGATGTGAGGACAGCGCGAGGACACAGGGAGGCTGCTTCACTTCATAAAGGAAATGGCGGTCAATATTAACAACACAGGAGCTAAAACGCTAAATAACCTTCATTACATGTTAGAGAAAGAACATAAGAAAGTTTGACAAAGATGAGGCTGTTAAACGGGCAGCGGATCCGCTGTGTGTAGAAAGAGAGAGAGAGCGATCAGCTGATACGGAGCATAGAGAGAGAGCGCTGCGGTCCGCGGGGCTCGGCCTCGCCTCCTGTCCTCACAACTCTTATCAATCCCGGGGCCGGATAATTGTTATTTGTTCCTACTTAGAACCGAGTTTTGCTTCCCAACCCTGCCACTGTGCTACACTTCCCGCCCCGCCCCGCCTAACTGTACAGAAAGCGGCGAGATGCATTTCCTTAGGAATCGACAAGCAGAACCGAAACTAACATTTATAAACTAACAATTGTGGACACGTACAATTTGCGAATGAGTTCTGCCTTTTGTAAACTGAATTTATCAATAATTTGTCAATAAATCAGGGCGAAAAACGTCACTTGTCCACCGGACAAGTCAATTGAAAGATCTACTTGTCCGATATTGTAAATAACACTTCCCGGACGGTGGGACGTGTACTTTTTCGCACACTGGACTACTATAAAAACTGGTCAAACATTGGCCAAATTGTCAAATAATATAAGAAAGCCATCTACAAGCTCACAACGCCTCGCATTGCGTGGCATTGTGAGCTTGTAGATCTGCTATTTTCAAAAGTGCACAACGAGACTAAATGGATGGATGCAAGAAAAGAAGTGAAGTTATAGTTTAGTTTGGCATCTGATTTAGGGGATTAAACAATACACTCGTTGTATTTGTTACCTGGTGGTTACTTACTTGGTCGTCACTAGGGCACTTTTAATCGTGTTGCTGCGTGCTGCTGCACCACACACCCGCCTTGGCCTGTCTGACTGAGTGACTGACTGTCTGCTCTGCGCGCTGCGCGTTCACGTTGAGAGCAGGGAAGGGAGGGGCTGCAGCCAGGGCACGTACGGGAGTGCCGCGGGGCACGTGTGGGGATGTCTGACAAAATTACAACGCGCATTTGGGTCATAGTTTTATATATTAGAAGCTTTTAATCCAGAATTGATCGATGTTACCATGAGCCACATACAGTACACTGTAAAAAAAACAAAAAACAAACAAAAAAAAAACAACTTTCAAAAGGGCACATTGCTGTCCAGAGGGCAAAACGGGCAGGTGCTCAAGCACTACCTAGAGTCTATGTGTGCACGTCTCTGTTTGGGTTCGTTCTTCAGATGACTGTGACGTTAACGTGTAAGCTCAATAATGAACTCCAGCTCAAACAACTATATTGTAATATCTAAGTAATCCTCTTGAAATATGACATTAATAATTGTAATATACACACATCTTATTGTGAGGTTGATTTCACATACACTACTTCGACATTAGCTTGTCTACTTACTTGAGCATAGCCAATTTAAATTAACCTTAGCGATGCATACAGTTCCTACCTACATAATAAAATATCTCTCTAAGTTACAAGGATGACCTTATTTTATCAACCTCAAACAGAAGCCGTTTGTTGTACAGTATTATCCCACTTAACGCTTAACACTTGTCTATTTCGTTTTAACCTTTATATATATAGTCTATGATTTTAACTTGGAGGCTACTATTAGTATCGTTAGCACCGATGTAGCTACCACTTGCTTACACACTAACCCAGGCCATACATTACGTAGCTGATTAAAATCATTAACACATAAATAAAGTACTCAAATTTCACTTACCGCAAAACCGCATTCATGGACCGTCTGTTTCAACCGCAGAGCGAGTCACAATAGTCCGATATATAAGCATGAAGAACAAACAACCACGGCCGGCTTCAAGTTGTGTTCCCTGGATGAACTGACCAGGCAGAGTCCCTGTAGCTAGCTTCACGGAGCAGCTAGCAGAGAGACAAGAAGCTAGCAGCAGCAGTCACTTGACAGAGCTGTCACTCAATGTGACCACGCCCTAATATATGCAAAAACGTTAAGACCTAATATAAATAAAAGGGTCGCGTTAGAAAACAATTCACTCACAGATCCATAATCATGAAGGTGGAATATAACTATATGCATAATAATATTTATTGCAGCCAGGGGTAGGAACATGATTTTTTCTGCTGTAATGTTGGGCATTTTAACATGGGGGTCTATGGAAATTGCTCCTTTCTGCAGTCATCGCCTATCGGACAATATATGAACTGCAGTGTGTGGCACTTCCGTATTGGCGTCCCGGCTCTTCCCCGGAGTTTGCCGCTTGGTCCAAACATGCTGTCGACGCGTAAAACTGTGGCAACTATGCCACCATTTCAGCTGACTTTTTCTCAGAAATATTGTCACATAACATCCATATATTTCAGTGCTAGGTTGATGCTTAGCTCAGCTAACTATGAAACACTTTAACTGACAGGACTCAGGATCAACTGTGTACTGTAAGGTAGCTTCTAGCTTCATGTCGAACAGTAAGTCAACATTTCCCAGAGAGCTTTCTTTTAAATCACCAGGTAACGCTAAAAAACATTACATTTAGATTGTATGACAAAGTGTGTATTTAATATATCTGGCTAGCTATAGCTACTTGCTAACGGTTTAGCTTAGCCCCGTGATTCAAAGTAACGTCAACAACGTAGCTGCATGTAATTTATGCTTTGCTTATGTTCGCATAACTTGGAAGTTTACTGACATTTACATACCTTGTTTACCTGGCTCAAGTGGTGGCTCTGGGGTTGTTGTGTGAGCCACCACTTGAGAATTGTCTTTGTTTTATTACAGTTTAATTTAAACATTGTCACAGCTCACAGGATAGGTACCTGTCAGCCAATAAGACAGATGTTTATTTCCATTCAACTCTCTGGTTGGTCAGGGGGGAATACTACGAAGCAGGATTTTTGCTTAGCCGGCTAACTTCAGAGAAAACTCCGGCTTTCCGGTCTTACGAAGCTGGTTCTCTTTTTAGCAGGCTAGATCTACATGGTAACTTATGCTGAGCGGCTAACCTGCCCCGGAGCAGTTTAGGTTGCAGGCTAAGAGATCAACTCAGTGAAAGCACTGCCTGCTGACCAATCAGAGCTCTGTGAGCGGAGTTTTCCTCTGATGACACCGGCTTTTGTTGTGTAAATGTTAGTGTTTTATTGTTTTCACCAAATCCGTCATGATATGCAGCAAAAAAGAAAAGAAATGGGCAGGCAACATGTGACATCAGTCGGTATCCCCCTGATATATCGAACATTAACAATGGAAGATGCATCTAATGCAAACATGTTGTATGCCTCTAAATCTCAATTGGTTCATCAATGACCAGTTCTCAGAAGTTGATGACTTTTAGTGGTAGTAGGAATTTATTTGACCTAACTTGTGTGCAACTATTTCATAACAAGCAGAGGAAGTACCTGTGACAATATTACTTATATATCCTCACATTCATTTGGATAAAACAAATAAACATTAAGATAATCCTGCTGTAATTAACTAACAATCACAGAAACTGTGTCTCTGTTGTTAAAAAAACCCGCTATGGAAGTAAACTGTCCATCACTGAATAATCTGAGAATAATTTACTATCCTTTGCCATTTTCCAGAGAGAGAAAATTAATACAAATGCACTGGGAAAATCCATGTTGGCTCAAATGAGCTGTTTTAGTTTGTCACCAAAGGAGAGAGTCCAAGAGAGAGCCCAAGAGTTGAAAATGGTCTTTACATTAGTCAGGGGTCGTCCGTTTACTCAATAATAGAAAGGAACAGGTTGGTAACCATTTGATTAAAGAAGCATGTTCCTCCCGTTGGAAGTGGATAACTCTGGTTGGAAACATAAGTATCATTATAATGATATAGCTGACTGTCCTTAAGTTTCCTGTCAGAGAACTTGGACATTTAGACAAGATATTATTGAAAACATCAGGCAAAACTCAAATAATAATGGTCATCCCTAATGCTCAAGTGTGTCCTTTATATTAAAGCCAGGTTTTTTTAAAATAAATTATGTATTTCGCCTTGAGAGAAGACATTTACGTTTTTGGCACCATCAGTTAGCATGGTTTGTCTGTGAAAGTGTATCCCATCTCACCCAGATACAACTCATACTTACCTGGCAGGGGGGTCTCCACGATCACTAAGGTGGATCCCCTAGGGCGAGGCGTGGCCATTGCACTGACGGTTGCGCTGACCTGTACGAATTCCTCAAATGTAGGAATCTCGACTGCATAATTTGTGGTAGTGGGGGACTGCGTTCGCGCTCTCCCCTGATAAAATGTTAAAATTAACGATGGAAGTACTTGCAGCCTACGCTAAAGGCTTACATTAAAGGAAGCCAAGTGGTGAGATGTTGAAGACTTTTAATTGCCGCAGGAATGTATTCGACCTGACTTACGTGTGCAACTATTTCATAACAAACAGAGGAAGTATCTGTGACAATATTACTTATATATCCTCACATTCATTTTGATAAAAACACATTTACGTCAAGAGAATCCTGCTGTAATCATCTAACTACGTATCTGTTGTCAATAGAACAGCATATGGATATACACTGTCCGTCACTGAATAATCTGTGAATGATACACCAGCAAACGAGCGACGAAGTGGTGGGGTAAAAACTCAGTTGACAGCGAAAAACACACAAATGAATACTGTCAGGTAGTAATAAAAGACACGTTGCACACACATTCTCAAAGAAAAATAGCTTATTATGTCTTGTTAATACTGTAGGCTACACTTCAGTGACAGTCTCGGGCAGCCGCTGTTTCTCTACACTCGGACAGCCCACGCCAAACACTCTATTGGACAGTATGACTGTAGACTTCCAATCAGATGCGAGTGCAGTGACTGTAGACAGTTAAGCCTTCTGATTTGCCAAATGTCTATAGTCGGAGTCCCGCCTCCAAACTCTACTGAACAGTACGACTGTAGACTTCCAATCGGATGGAAATGACTGAAAACATTTTGTCGAATCAGAAGGCTTAACCGTCTAAAGAACTGTAGACTTTGCACAAACTTCAAATGTAGGAATCTCGACTCCATCATTTGTGGTAGTGGGGGACTGCGTTCGCGCTCTCCCCCTGATATATTGTAAACATTAACAATGGAAGATGCATCTAAATGCAAACATGTTGTATGCCTCTGAAATTGAATCTCAAGTGGTTCATCAATATAGTTCTGAGAAGTTGATGACTTTTAGTGGCAGTAGGAATTTATTTGACCTAACTTGTGTGCAACTATTTCATAACAAGCAGAGGAAGTACCTGTGACAATATTACTTATATATCCTCACATTCATTTGGATAAAACAAATAAACATTCAAATAATCCTGCTGTAATTAACTAACTGTTATGTTCCCTATTGGCCGCTAGGGGAACCAAAGGGAAATAACACGAGCAGAGTGGTATTGGTAATAATTATAAGTGGCTTTATTATAGCAGGAGAGAACTTCAAAAGGAAGTTCTAAAAAGAAACAAACCCTCCCGTTACACGGGGTACACAATATGAATGAGGAAAGCTGCACACACACAGCTGTAGCTGGTCTACAGGTGCTAATCACCTGGGTCTCAGCTAATACGTTTTGCACAGATAACAGCTGATCAACAGGTGCTAATCACCTGGGTCTAAGCTAACACGTTTTAAACAGATAACAACAGCTGATCAACAGGTGCTAATCACCTGGGTCTAAACTAACAATCCTACACAAGTATCTACGGATTACGGGGGAGCGAACAGTATAAACACACACAGTAGAGTATCACGAGGCGAGAGGCGTCTGTCTCCCTACACAGAGCCTCCAGAATGATCTCCGTTCCCAGCCTTCGTACTCCTCACCCGGGAGATGTGCCGGAAAGGGCGGGGATTGGATGACGTCTCATCCAATCACCTCTTCGGATGCAACGAGGGCGGGACGTCGGAGGAACTGCGCCGCTCAGGTGTACACACACACACACACACACACACACACACACACACACACACACACACACACACACACACACACACACACACAAACAGGTTTACCAGCCTTAACAGCCCCAGGAAGGCAGCGCCTGTAACACTAACAATCACAGAAACTGTGTCTCTGTTGTTAAAAAAAACCCGCTATGGAAGTAAACTGTCCATCACTGAATAATCTGAGAATAATTTACTATCCTTTGCCATTTTCCAGAGACAGAAAATTAATACAAATGCACTGGAAAATTCCATGTTGGCTCAAATGAGCTGTTTTAGTTTGTCACCAAAGGCATACTGCCCCAAGAGTCCGTTTACTCAATAATAGAAAGGAACAGCTTGGTAACCATTTGATTAAAGAAGCCTGTTCCTCCCGTTGGACGTGGATAACTCTGGTTGGAAACATAAGTATCATTATAATGATATAGCTGACTGTCCTTAAGTTTGCTGTCAGAGAACTTGGACATTTAGACAAGATATTATTGAAAAAATCAGGCAAAACTCAAATAATAATGGTCATCCCTAATGCACAAGTGTGTCCTTTATATTAAAGCCAGTTTTTTTTTTAAATAAATGATGTATTTCGCCTTGATAGAAGACATTTACGTTTTTGCCACCATCAGTTAGCATGGTTTGTCTGTGAAACTGCATCCCATCTCACCCAGATACAACTCATACTTACCTGGCAGGGGGGTCTCCATGATCACTAAGGTGGATCCCCTAGGGCGAGGCGTGGCCATTGCACTGACGGTTGCGCTGACCTGTACGAATTCCTCAAATGTAGGAATCTCGACTGCATAATTTGTGGTAGTGGGGGACTGCGTTCGCGCTCTCCCCTGACAAAATGTTAAAATTAACGATGGAAGTACTTGCAGCCTACGCTAAAGGCTTACATTAAAGGAACCTAAGTGGTGAGATGTTGAAGACTTTTAATTGCCGCAGGAATGTATTCGACCTGACTTACTTGCAGTAAGACTTTACAGTTGACAGCGAAAAACACACAAATGAATACTGTCAGGTAGTAATAAAAGACACATTGCACACAAATTCTCAAAGAAAAATAGCTTATTATGTCTTGTTAATACTGTAGGCACTAGGCTACACTACAGTGACAGTCTCGGGCAGCCGCTGTTTCTCTACACTCGGACAGCCCGCTCACGCCAAACACTCTATTGGACAGTACGACTGTAGACTTCCAATCAGATGCGAGTGCAGTGACTGTAGACAGTTAAGCCTTCTGATTTGCCAAATGTCTACAGTCGGAGTCCCGCCTCCAAACTCTACTGAACAATACGACTGTGGACTTCCAATCGGATGGAAATGACTGTAGACATTTGTCGAATCAGAAGGCTTAACCGTCTACAGAACTGTAGACTTTGCACAAACTTCAAATGTAGGAATCTCGACTCCATCATTTGTGGTAGTGTGGGCAGTGGCGGCTGGTGGGAAATATTTTTGGTGGGGCTGTTGATATAGTGAGTAAAACATTTTTTTTTGGGAGAAATTACCCCTTAAATTGGGACTTCTGGTGATGTAATGGCCCCATAAAATCGTGGTTCTAGGGCCAGGAACAACAAGGCTGAGTCGGGCTGAGTATGCTAAACTAACTGCGGTCAAGCCAGCCTCCACTCGGGAAAACCTAGTCAAGCCAGCCCTCACGTGATATTGCGGTGCGCGAATATCCTATGCATTACGGTAGAGTCAAAAAAAAAATCATCCCTCTGTGTTTAGATGAGAATAAAACAAAAACTGTCCAGTATCAAAGACTCATTTCACTTCAGGGTGATAGCAGGACATCCCATCTAGTTACTCAGAAAAAATCAGGACATTCTGATGTAGAGTTTCAAAATAAAAGACCTTTGAAATCTCTATTGTATGAGCTATCATCCCTGTTTTTAGATGAGAATAAAACAAAAACTGTCCAGTATTATAGATCCATCTCACTCCAGGGTGATAGCAGGACACCCCATGTCGCCATTCAGAAAAAATCAGGACATTCTGATGTACAGTTTCAAAATAAAAGACCTTTGAAGTCTCATATATGAGTTATCATCCCTATCCAGTTTTGAAACTGTACATAAGAATGTCCTGATTTTTTCTGAGTGACGACATGGGGTGTCCTGCTATCATCCTGGAGTGAGATGGATCTATGATACTGGACAGTTTTTGTTTTATTCTCATCTAAAAACATGGATGATAACTCATACGATAGAAATTTCAAAGGTCTTTTATTTTGAAACTCTACATCAGAATGTCCTGATTTTTTCTGAGTGACTAGATGGGATGTCCTGCTATCGCCCTGAAATGAAATGAGTCTTTGATACTGGACAGTTTTTGTTTTATTCTCATCTAAACACAGAGGGAGGATTTTTTTTTACTCTACCGTAATGCATAGGATATTCGCGCACCGCAATATCACGTGAGGGCTGGCTTGACTAGGTTTTTCCGAGTGGAGGCTGGCTTGACCGCAGTCTAAACTAGAGAGAGAATCGCTGTCAAGGGGGCTACAACTACAACAAGATTAACATATTTAACCGTGATTTAATTGTAATACATGTTTCAAAATGATGCCGAAGTAACAACATACTGATACCGGGTAGTAAAAACCATGAATTAAGGCTTTGACAAGTCTGAAGACAGACGGCAGGCGAAAAACCTTTTTAAAATGCGTGTTTTCTAATGGAGATTTGGCTAAGCTAACGTTGTAAATGCTCCGACCCTCCACACCCACAACAACGGCCTATACAGACATAAATAAACCAGCGACTGTATTCGCCATGACACAGACAGTATGTGGTTTGTACTTGTTTAACTTTTGTCTAGTTTCTGAACAGATATGAATAGCTGCCTGTGAGCTCTGAGTGCTAACGGCTGTGTTGTTTTTCTGGGGAGCTCATTGAAGATGACGTCACGGCTCCGCCTACACTGCGTTACTAATACTACCCCAGTTCCTCACGAGTCTACAAAACAACTCACGTCAACGCACGTAAGCAACGTGGGCGCCAACGTGAGTGCTCTCGTGACCAAAATATTTGACGGTGCTGATTGGCTGAAATTATGTTTCGGCGGCACAGTTTACTATTGAGACTTTTGCAACGTGCTGGTTGCTGCTGTTTGGCTCGGGGGCAGCGCCCCGTAATGATAAACTAATAGAGAGGCGAAGTCACGCCCATCTACTTCCGGTCCATGGGACCCCGGAAGCGAAAAATTATACATTGAATTCAATGGAGAGAGAAAACGTATCTTTTGATCCCGTTTGAATTGTGCCACGAACTACACATATGATATTTGTCAATCTTAAACAATCATTTCCATGTAAAAAAAGTCACACTTTGTCGTAAAACTGTTGAAATATAAGACTATGAAAGATACGCGACTACAAAGACTACAAATCCCAAATCCCATTCTGGGTCGCGTATGTGATGTCACAGGCGATAATGCTCCAAGTGGTTGAGACTCGTAATTAAAGCGAAGAAGAAGATTTCATAACTGATTTATTACCTCCAATAAATATAAGAGATTGCTCCAATAAATTCACTTTTACAAGATGCCTGTGTGCTTTGTACCATGTTGTAATCACAAAAGTGATCATACCACTTGCTCGTTCTATCGCTTCCCGTCTGATGAAAGGACCAGGAGTCGCTGGATCAGACATATCAGGTAATATCATAGGTAATATACATGTTGTGCATGGAACATAGTCAAGTTAGCTACCTAGCTAGTAGCGACGAGTAGCGAGCACGTTAGTTAGCATTACATTACTTAGCCTTGTCCTTTTTAGTAGCCTTACCATGAAGTTATTATTTTATTACATGAAGTACACCAAAATGTTAAACAGTAAGAGTAGTCATCATGGTAAGTATTTCGTGAAACATTTAAAGAGTAGCCTACTGCGCCCTCCACCGGGTGCTAAGGAAGCAGTTCAGGGAGAGTCGAAGGAAGGCAGGCAGGCAGGGAGCTTTGCATGACATTCTTCTGGACATGTGTCATTGTGATGACAGTGAGGGTGAGTCAATCTGTTTGTTGGAAATACAGTAGTTGAGTGATTACTGAGAGAAAATTATTAAAAGAGATAATTATTCAGTGTTTTTACTTTAAAGTGTTGTTACTGACCTTTTTCTCTTTTATTTTCTTTACCTCACCTGTAACTGCTGAGACCCTGAGGAACATGCACACTGACCTGCTCTGGCAACCTGATTTCCACTGTACGTAATAGTATTTGGTTATGGTATATTATTTATATACATCAAAGGCACAATGCACCCCCCAGAGACACACATGTATTGAGTGTGATATTTTGCATAGGTCATGTGAAATCATCTTTACATACTAGAAAACTGTAGGAGCGGCAACTTGTTTTGAAATTGAATTTGTAATATCCGATAATAAAGTTGATCTGTTTTCTTTATTCTTCTCTCTTCCCAGCTCCATCCATCACCATTCTCTGTTCCTGCAGGTCCTGCTTGCTAATCAATGCTTTATTTTTTTACACAATTACAAATAAAGTCAATGTATTGTATGACAGGAAGTTGTGCTTCATTCTGATTCAATAATAAATGTATTCTGCCTTCAACTGCAAAATGATTGTGGACTGCACCAACATCCATGTAGCTGCCCCCAGTAAGATGAACCAAGCAAAGCTGACACTCAACATACAGCTGTGCTCTTAAGTTGACATGAAGAATTTGTGAAATATTGGTAATTATTTGGAAAAAATGACTGACGATGCAGAAAACTTTTTTTATTTAGGAACAGTGGTCAAGTGAAGCATTTATCACCACATATGTGTCACACTTAAAAGGCCAAACACACTGGCCAAACACACCTCGTTTACAACTCCCCAGTTGACAGCCATGACTCCGTCTAAATTGTACCCCCCAAGCACCCTCTTCATGAGGGACGCGCATGGAGTGGATGAAAGTCCCGACCTCAGCACAGCACCAAAATGGCTGGCTGTCAACCTGCCCTGCCTGTGTAACTGCCACTGAGGATTTGTCCGCTGTCCTACGGTGGCTGTCTGGATGGCAGCTTGCTGATCTCTGCTCAGTCGCATTGAGGCAAGAATTGCCTCAAGCCCACGACCCCCATGCTCCTTCACCAGCTCCGGCACGTTGAAAATGGCCTGATGTCGAGGCTGCAGCTCTGGCTCAGGTGACAAAAGCCATGCCATGCCACGCTGCGCCCCTCAGTGCAGACCTGAACCACTCTACTTCCTCAGTGGCGATGTCTCTGGCCAGTGGGTTGTATGTCTCCTCTTGCTGTTGGTAGAGTTGAGACACCGGCTGGACTACTTTTGAAGTGACAGGTTTCCTCCACTGGCACTCAACTTCTGTGGAGCTGATCTGCCACATGGCAAATATTGCCAATGCTGCAGCGTGGCTGCATTTGTACATCCCCCGTGCACAACCACAGACAGCGCTCTGCATCGTGCCATCCTCTCCCATGTAGATCTGTACAAATAAAGTAAGTACCATGTTTGTTAACATGCTATAATAGATTGAATGAGCAATACAAGGATGGTCCGGATCTGGGGGTGGGAGGGTTTATTTTCCCATAGTTTTGTCCTCTTGTCTGATTGTTGTTATTGTTTGTTTTTTCTGTATTTTTTGTAATTTGTGTTGTATTGGTTGTGATTGTACATTGTATTTTTTTAAATGTGTATTACATTTTTGAAAAACATTTGATAAAAAAAAAAGGATTTGGTCAGGATCTAGACTCAGTGTGTAGTTTATGAATTAATCAATGCTCTCTACATTAGGAAAACACATACCAGTGTACCAGAGAGAGTCACACACAGCTGTGCCTAGATAACCAAACAAATTGACAAGATAACCAAAATCCTTGAATCTACACACAGCAAATAAACTCAAATGACACAACGAGATGTAAAAAGGAGATCACACATATAGTCGATATAAAACTGGCCGCTTCAATCTGAAGAGCAACTAAAACAAAACACGGGAGTGTACCTTGTTCTTGTGAACACTAATGTTATCCATAGCATACACACCCTTATACAGTACACCCGTTATAGGTTCTGATTGGCTCTCTAGGTTGGCATTCTAGCTTCTGACTGGCTGTCCAGGTTGTCAATCACAGCCGTGGGCATATTATACTAGTCGACTCGTAACATCGCTAAACTTTTTTTCTTGACGGTTTTCTCAGTCAACTAATGCTATTGATAACAGTAACATAAATTAACACAGCCCTGCACACTGCAGTCATTATATGCCGGGTCTGTGGTTCATCATCTTCTTTTTCATTCTCCTCCTTATTGACTGACATTAACGTTAAACATTGCACTCATGTTACTCACCGAAACCTTGTAAAGCCGGTCCCGCATGCTGGCTCTTACAGAACCGACTAACTCCCCTTTCGTGTATGTACAGCTCTCAACATGCCCAGACTTGTAGTGATTTTCACCTCGTTTTATACTTTTATTCTCATTCTGAAAGAATGAGGTGAAATGTGCCAACGTGACGGCCATCTTTATGTTGGTGACGCGTATTGTGCGGGAACAGAGACATGTAGTTCACTGAGCGGCTTAACACAACAAAATGTGTTACTTCACAGTTTTACGACACATTTTTATTTTTTTGACTTGCAACATTTTCTTTTAAATTGACAAACATCATATGTGTAGTTCGTGGCACAATTCAAACGGGATCGAAAGATACGTTTTCTCTCTCCATTGAATTCAATGTATAATTTTCCGCTTCCGGGGTCCCATGAGCTCCCCCGGAAAGGGAGGGACTTCGCCTCTCTATGCCAAGGGCAAGGCCAGGCAGGAAACATGTGACTTATCAGTAACTTTAGACATCGTAACACAATTTTAAACAAGATCTTATTGTAGATTATACATTTTACTGATACCAATTGTATGATATTTACCTTGTTCATTAAAAATAAAAAATATAAAATATATATATTTTTTAAATATATATATTTTTTAATATATTTTTTTGTATGTGGGAAGAGGTGGGGCGGCGCCCCTAGCGCCCCTATGGGCCGGCCGCCACTGAGTGTGGGACTGCGTTCGCGCTCTCCCCCTGATATATTGTAAACATTAACAATGGAAGATGCATCTAAATGCAAACATGTTGTATGCCTCTGAAATTGAATCTCAAGTGGTTCATCAATATAGTTCTGAGAAGTTGATGATTTTAGTGGCAGTAGGAATTTATTCGACCTAACTTGTGTGCAACTATTTCATAACACGCAGAGGAAGTACCTGTGACAATATTACTTAGATCCTCACATTCATTTGGAAAAAACCAATAAACATTAAAATAATCCTGCTGTAATTAACTAACAATCACAGAAACTGTGTCTCTGTTGTTAAAAAAAACCGCTATGGAAGTAAACTGTCCATCACTGAATAATCTGAGAATAATTTACTATCCTTTTTCATTTTCCAGGGACAGAAAATTAATACAAATGCACTGGGAAACTCCATGTTGGCTCAAATGAGCTGTTTTAGTTTGTCACCAAAGGCATACTGCCCCAAGAGTTGAAAATGGTCTTTACATGAGTCAGGCGTCGTCCGTTTACTCAATAATAGAAAGGAACAGGTTGGTAACCATTTGATTAAAGAAGCCTGTTCCTCCCGTTGGACGTGGATAACTCTGGTTGGAATAATAAGTATCATTATAATGATATAGCTGACTGTCCCTAAGTTTGCTGTCAGAGAACTTGGACATTTAGACAAGATATTATTGAAAACATCAGGCAAAACTCAAATAATAATGGTCATCCCCTAATGCACAAGTGTGTCCTTTATATTAAAGCCAGGTTTTTTTTAAATAAATGATGTATTTCGCCTTGATAGAACACATTTACGTTATTGGCACCATCAGTTAGCATGGTTTGTCTGTGAAAGTGTATCCCATCTCACGCAGATACAACTCATACTTACCTGGCAGGGGGGTCTCCATGATCACTAAGGTGGATCCCCTAGGGCGAGGCGTGGCCATTGCACTGACGGTTGCGCTGACCTGTACGAATCCCTCAAATGTAGGAATCTCGACTGCATAATTTGTGGTAGTGGGGGACTGCGTTCGCGCTCTCCCCTGACAAAATGTTAAAATTAACGATGGAAGTACCTGCAGCCTACGCTAAAGGCTTACATTAAAGGAAGCCAAGTGGTGAGATGTTGAAGACTTTTAATTGCAGCAGGAATGTATTGGACCTGACTTACTTGTGTGCAACTATTTCATGACTAGCAGAGGAAGTATCTGTGACAATATTACTTATATATCCTCACATTCATTTTGATAAAAACACATTTACGTCAAGAGAATCCTGCTGTAATCATCTAACTACGTCTCTGTTGTCAATAGAACAGCATATGGATATACACTGTCCGTCACTGAATAATCTGTGAATGATACACCAGCAAACGATCGACGAAGTGGTGGGGTAAAAACTCAGTTGACAGCGAAAAACACACAAATGAATACTGTCGGGTAGTAATAAAAGACACATTGCACACAAATTCTCAAAGAAAAATAGTTTATTATATCTTGTTAATACTGTACACTACAGTGACAGTCTCTGGCAGCCGCTGTTTCTCTACACTCGGACAGCCCGCCCACGCCAAACACTCTATTGGACAGTACGACTGTAGACTTCCAATCAGATGCGAGTGCAGTGACTTTAGACAGTGACAATGGCCCCACATTTTTGAGTTACCCCTCCCGGAGTTAGGACAAAACACAACTTACTTTTTCCTCATCTCTAAGGCCTCCCATACATGAAATGGATTGTTGTATACAAATATTTTACTGCAAAAGTGGTGAAATTGATATATAAAGTTAGACACCCTAAACTAAAAATAAAGCCTGGCCGTCTGGGGGTTGAGGCATAACAACTCATGTAGATTCACAATGGAAGGTCTGATAGGTTTAAAACTTGGCATACCTGAGGTCAGGACATCCGTCTGCATTATAGAAAAGACTGAATGTCAATATGTTAATGTAAATTGGAGATACAGTCATTTGAACACATACCTACAATAGGCGGAAATGTAAATCTATGTAGAATGATCTCTTTACTTTGTAGTGACCCTGACATGGATTGCCATAGCAACACACACAAGGGCTTGTTGAAAAGGTGTGGTTCTACTGAATCCAGCAATACTAATTTTGTAAAGGTAGCTTACATACTCATCGAGTTATGTCACTAAACGTTTATGGTGTCTTTATACAATGTTATGCCCAGCTGCAGCCAAAATGTGCCAGGGACTAGAAGGTGAGACACAGAGACAAGGAAACAGGTTTTTGGATTAACAAACTTTAGTATTCAAATTAAATGTTCTTATCTAAACTTAGCTTAGACAAAAATAAGAAGGAAATAAAATAAAAGTATTTGTAGGACTATTTATATTTTGTTGCATGTTTGAAAATGTTTCGTATCTTGTATTTTGAGGTGATACTGTGACACATAAATAAAAAAACAAAACGGTTTTAATTAGGTCAACTAAAAATGCGTCACATCCTGCTACGGTCCCGCGCGAGCGCCTTTTCCTGCGGGTGAATAACCTGACCCCCGGCTCGATGAGCGAACTATGGATAAATCAAAGAAAAGTACCGGAGGAACACAGGAATTAAATTCTGTGTGGACAGAGTTATATGCTTTCACAGCAAACGATGCTGGTTTACCGGTATGTTTGATGTGTATAGAGAAGTTGTCAACGGTGCTGCAGCGTTTACGTATCGAGGAACAACAAGGGAGAGGAAGACAGCTGACAATCTTCAGTCATAATTCAATGGGGTATGTAATTTATTTCAGAAAACACTTTTTGTTATATTCCATGGAATGCTCTTAACGTCCCGATAGCAGTGAATATATTAAATGCTTTGACAATAAATACATACACAAATTAATCTCTGGAAGCCGTAGCGCTGTAAAAAGCACGACCAATCATTTTAGCCGGGCCGGCTAAAATGATTGGATGGCCTACCTGCCTGTCAGCCTTCCATCTGTGCACAAACTTATCTCGTGGCCTCATTGATGATGCGCGTTCGTGTGTGTTGGAGGACGGACTCTGTAAGAAAGTCTGAAGGAATAGGCATATTTTTTCCGGTTGTGTATTTTCAAATTCTAGCGCACTCGAGCTGGTTTCTCCATTCTTACCTACCTTACCTTTAACTCTTTTTAGGGTGCAGCTATATGTTTTATTTATTTCAAAGTGGGCCCATTTTAATAATATTTTTTTTTCTTCAAATGTGCAGAGGACTCCCCAAGTGCTGTGTTTAATTTATTTTAAAGTAGGCCTGTGTATTATTTTTTAATTCTCCTTATAGGAGTTCTTTGTTTCTTATTAGAGGTTAACAGTTTTATATAATGTAATAAATAGCCTAATACATGCAAAAAAACTGTAGTTTTTGTCTGATATAACAATAAATACAACTTTATTAGCTATCAAGCTATGAAATATGTTTTGCGGCTCCAGACAAAAACATATTTTGGAAAATGGAGCAAAATGGCTCTTTTGGTCAAAAAGGTTGCAGACCCCTGGTCTAAGTGAACGGTGACTTTAAAAACTACACTGCGCATGCTCAGAGTATTGTCCTATTTTATGTGTGTGGCAAACAAATAATGACCATAGGGGCACTGAGCTGCCATCCCCACCATACGTCATCTCACATAATTCAGAGCTGATTTGCTGTAAGTACGTGTGCCGCAAAAAGTGTGGTGTGTGAAGAGGAGGAGAGAGACGCGTCCCAAAACCAGGAAGTAAGCTGCGCATGGGTTCCCTCCACAAATAGCAATGAGATTTCTCCATACGATTTTAGAAAATAGCTCAAAATAAGATCTGTGGGAAACGTACCTGTTAGATAAATGCACGTGTTGTTCATCCGGATAATATCCACATGTCTACCCTACTTTTATAATTTTCGAATCATAAATCTATCGATTAGATTTATGATAGACTTTTGAAACAACAAGAAGATAAAGAGGACTTTTACAAACAAGTAATAGAGATTTTTGTCCAGAAGGATAGCCAAATGGACTTCATCTTCAAGTCAAGGTAAGACCGCAATTTTATTGAAAATGGGATCTTACTAAGAGAGAACAATTCAATATTTAAATGATAAAATTACATTTTTTGGGAATCCTTTTGTTGAACTGTCTGTTTAAAATTAATCGAAGCATCAGACAAAAAAAGCTTTTGAAAATAATATTATATTTTCATTTAGGTCAAAATATTATATTTGTAAACCTGAAGAGTCCGTGCCTCACCAGCCATGAACCTCACTGCAGAAGCTTATATATAGACATCTAAGTTTTCTGTGCCCCACCACTTTTGTACATATAGAAACGCCACTGTACTCCAGCAAACGAGCGACGAAGTGGTGGAGTAAAAACTCAGTTGACAGCGAAAAACACACGATTTGGGGGATTAAATACCTTGTATGTTTTATAAAAAGTAAAACCGGGAGGACAAAAGTCGATAGGTATACAACAAAAGGGTTAAGTACAAGATCTGAGTACTTCCTCCCCTCTGGTGTTTGTCATCTCTTCGCTCACTGAATATCTTTGTTTGTTTTTGACAGCGACAGGAGGACCTCTGCTGACGCATGCGCACATGTAACTTCAGATGTCAACCGAGACAACGGACAAACAGTTAGCGTTTGAGCTCGTATCGGAGGGAAGTAAAACATTATTTCACCTAAAGCTCATCTAGCTCAAACAGCGTAATGAGGTAGAGAAGTCGGACAGATAATTAGACTTACCGTGATTATAATAGACTGGCATCGCCACGGTGAAAATGGACCAGGAGTGTGAAGACTCAGATTCAGAGGGCCGGTGGCAGAAACTGTACCTGGTGAGTCTGTTAGCATTTAGCATGAAGCTAACGCAGATCAGACACGCATTAACGGCAGCAAGATAACTGTTTGGCCAGCTAATCCAGTATCTGTTAACAAACAGTAATATGTTGCCAAATTCGAAACAAAAATGTCTTATGTGATTGTTTGTTTAGTTTGTGTACAGACAAGGCAACGCTCTAATAAGATAAATGTTACCGTAAGCATAGGTTTAGTGTTATAAGCTGCTGCATGTGGTAATAATAGCCATAGGGGGTGGAAGAAGTATTCAGATATAAGTAAAGGTAGCACTAATTACTTGTAGAAGTACTCTACTACAAGAAGTCCTGCATCCAAAACCTTACTTAAGTAAAAGTACAACATAATTGGCATCAAAGTACACTTTAAGAACCAAAAGTAAAAGTACTCGTTTTGCCTAAAGCCCCTTTTTAGAATCCTATATATTAAATTACTAGACCAAAAGTTGCAATACATTAATGACAAAATACTCTATTTCAAGTAAAAGTTCTACATTATTAAGTAAAAGTATATAAGTATTATCAGCAAAGTGTACTTATATATACTATGTATTTTATAGTATAGTATAAAAAGTACACCTCTGCAGAAAATGTGATATTGAAATGTATAATATATATACTAATATATATATATATATATGACATATATGTCTAATAATAACAAATAAATACAAATTATTCCACTACTTACATTTTTAAAGATTCATTATTTAAAAAGGTTTAGCAGATGTTTCTTAATGCAACATCTGGAAAGAAACTAGAGCTGTTGTGGAGTAAAAGTATAAAGTTTCATTAAACAAATATACTTAAGCCCTTTTCAGGATAGCATAAAATATAAATTCTTGTTTCTATTCTAAACAATCTTTCTTTTGTCTTCAGGAAATAAGGAATCAGTCTCACGAGTGCTCGTACAAAGTGGCAAAGTATCCAGAGAATCGAAACCGAAACAGATACAGAGATGTCAGTCCATGTATGTAAACATTAGTGGAAACGTTTCTCTTACCCTTTAACAATGTCTGTCAATTTATAACCGATCACCAAACAGTCTTCTCTCTCACGCTGCCTGCAGTTGATCACAGTCGGGTGAAGCTGGAGAGCACAGACAACGACTACATCAATGCAAGTCTGGTGGTCATGGAGGAAGCCCAGAGAAGTTACATATTGACTCAGGCAAGTCCAAGGCTCTTTATTCAAGTAAAAACAACCATGCATGCAAGCAGGTCTATTATAAAAAAACTCCAAGCAACAACACTAAAATGATGTCTTCAGAAGGTTGGTTTGTCCATGCAATTGAGTGCATTCATAGTCAGTTGCTTTGTGTTATCAGATCATTTGTGGCTTTGTTTTGAAATGATTTCAGTGCATGACATTAAGGATTTTGGGAGATGGCCCTGTGGGCCATCTAAGCTAATTTACAGATGGCCCTGAGCCCAATAGAGATTGCCTTGAAAAATGCGCGCGGACGAAATGACGCACGAAGGGTTCTGGGGGCCTCCCCCTAGAACATTTAGATTTTTGCAGGTCTTAGATGCTGTCTGATGCATTCTATAGACTGAATTATAAGATGAACCACCACAATATTACAATTTCAATTGTATTCTACATTTCACTTGTTTGTGTTTGCTCTCTTGCATGCCCTGCATAACTATAATAAATACTTAAGTTGTTGGTCAAGACACTTTCCATCTGATGAAGGCAAATGCCTTCCCAGATGTAAAAAAGTAGAAAACATTACATGCAGTTATAACTGCCAAAACAAACATTATTTACACTATTATGGCCCCTGTTAAAAATGTTTGTAATGTTATCCACTGTAAGTTGGTCGAAGGAATGCCTCCTCATCCAGAAGCAGACCGAGCAGCCGAGTGCATCCGCGAAGCACACACAATGGCGACGTCAGAGTTCCCGTTGGCAAGCAAATCTAAATCTCTTCGGTCAAAATGTCCGGTCAAATGAATTTCCCTTTAGCGCAATACCGCTTCAGTTGCGCCACTTATGTGACAGACAAGAAGAGTATGTGACAGACAAGAGTAGTCAATTCTAATGTGTAACACTTAATGTGGAGAAAGAGATGTCCTGTATGGGTTGATTGTGCGTTGATCTGTTGGTAATGCCTCGGGGTTCCGGTGGGCATGTAAACAAATGCATAATGCTGCGCTATACTTTGTGGCCTCACCCAGTTGCATAGCGACACTTATTGTTTAGGTCACGGTGTCTTTTAATAAGCAGGTAGTCATATCATTATCTAGAACTAGCTGGATCTGATCGATATGGACATAAACGCGAATGAAGTCTAATCTGACGGAAGAGAGAGATCAGTTGCTGCTGACGAGTCGACACGCAGCTCTGCATGATCACATGCAGCGGTGAGCGGAACAAAACACACACTTCAGGTTAGAATATCACACGTAGCTATTTTAATTACCTCTCAAACTACCTAAACTAGTTATAGATATGTTTAGTTTTACTGTTGGGTCACTCATTACTGGATCCGCGAGCTGCATGATACTGGTATAATAGATTGCCCGATCGGGCAACCAGCAGGTGAGGCTTCATGGCCCGAGCTAAATACTAGATGGCCCCGGGCCATCGGGCAGCCCTTAATGTCGAGCCCTGGATTCTGATCCTGATAGGAGCGCTTGTTTGGTTTAGCTAAATCCTTTATTAAGTGTCCGGATCACTGTATGATGTTAAATGCATGAGCAAGTGAGGTGTTATGCGAATAGAAATTAAAGAAGATTTTAAGAAGGTGTGCTCTTACGGATTTGATGTCTTAATATGTATTTAAATGATCTATGAATCAGTGAGAAATAGCCTTTTTCAATTTCAAAACATTAAACCAAGATCTATTATTATATAAAGAAGGGATATTGATTATTTTTATAAACATGCAAGCCCAGAAAATAATTAAATCAAGGTTATTTCTTTATTTAATAATTGTTTTTATGTTGAGGTCATACTGTACAGTGTTTGGTACTAAGGTTTCTCTTTTTTAGAGTTATTTAAAACAGCTCAGTGTTTCCCACAGATTTGAAATATACTTGGGGGGGTGGTGGTAGCGGTCCATACGTCCAAATAAACATATGGACATGTGTTACTATTTTTAAAAAAAAAAGGTAAATGTATTAGGAACCTACCCATGTGATTTTAAGTGGGGATGGACCTCAAATCCTCTAGGGGGGTCCGGGGGCATGCTCCCCCGGTAAGATTTGTTATTAAATGTTGGAGTTAAATGCATCCATCTGGTGCATTTTGAGGGGAAAATAAAGAGACTAGATATGTGGGAACACCTATATGAAACAGAATTGTATACATTTCAATAATCATAAAATCATGGCCATAACCAATAACATATCCAATATGAAAAAACACTGACACCCTCAAATGGAAGTATATGTGTTTACATAAATGGTGACCAAACCGTTTGAGACCCACTGAGATAACTTAGACTAAGTGAACTATCTAAATATTCAGAGAGTCCTTAACCTCACCTGAGCTGAGGTTATCCCAAGCTTGAATGACACAAAGAGAACAATCAAGGGCTTTGATTTATGATCTGTATGGCAGTGGCCATGTCGGCAGGCCACATCATGTTGACAGCCAGTCACCCTGTGTGAGGCAGGCCACTTAACAGGCCAGGCCATCGGGAAACCCCCCGGTCTGCCCGATGGCCAGTCCGGGACTGGGTACAGGAGGCATAGAGCGAGGGTGGCGTCGTGGTCACGGGCGAATAACACAAACAAATATATATCAAAAAATACTAAATGGGTCGTGAAATATACTTGGGCGGCCGTTAATATACCTGAGCGGCCCGCCCAAGTATAGTCTATGTGTGGGAAACCCTGCAGCTATCATTGCAGTTATACATTCATGTTTGAAAGGATATCCAGAGTACACATAACAGCAAATAGTTAGATTGTTTCTATGTGAAATTGGTGTAATATACCAGACAACAACTAAGCAAATAGATAATTCCTGATTTGAAAGCGGAGATAAATCAACATTAATGTCTTGTTTATTCTCTGTCCTTTGAACATTCCCGCCTACAGACATGAACAAACAGTGGCCTTATTCACCGGGCCGTAGAGATGAGATTTATTATATAGCAGAGAATAAAGCTATTGTACTACGTCAAACTTCATTAATCAGACGTCTGATGGCAAAACAGAAACCTCCAGGGCAGAATCTGTGTAATGACGACCCTTGTTGGATGCTTTTTCCCTGAAGCAGAATGATCCGAGTCAGCTGCTTAACTGACGTTTGGTTGTGCAATCGTAAATGAAAGCCTGTTATTGTAAAGAGAAATGCTTTCTTTAAGGGAGTTGTGTGCATAACACCACCATGCACCATGCACTATGCAGTTGGGTTCAAATAATTGTATTTAACAAATCAGATTTTGACATAGAAACCGGTCACAGTTAAATAACGTCACAGAGGGTTAGAAAATATACATTTGACCTTTTGTTCTAAAGCAGTGTAATTCTGCTTTTGTGCTTTCTGAAGTGTTTTATTTATAGAAAATGTTTCATTAGTGTTGCTGTGTGAAATATACTCCAATTAATTACATTTTGAGGGTAACGACCAGTGCATGATGTCAAGTAATTCTTAAAGCCAAAGGGATCAGGGTATGAACGGACAAATAACCGCTTAACCTTTATCAAGTGTTGTTTTTGGACCACAGAAAACTGCAGCTGATAAAACATATCCTTCCTCACCAAGTAATACGGCTCACTATGATTCAGTCATTTATAAACAACAAGACCTTGTGCAATTCAACAGTTTGCGAAATCCAACAGGACCATTACCAGGTTTCTTTTGCATCATTGAAAATGTGAGATGAAAAACATTTGAGGTAATGTCCAATAAATTAATGATTCACTATCATGCAATAGGGAACCTTAAACACATTCGCAGCAGTATATTATGTATGACATCCGACAGTGTGTAACTCTACATGATGGATTTGATTTGAATCCTATGATTGTCTTTGATAGTAACTTTACACTGTCCATGTTAGTTGCACAGATATCACATTATAAAGGCATTCCTCAAATTGATGTTTGAATATTTCTGAAGAAAATCAATTGAAATGATTTCCCAGAATCCAAGTGAACTAATTTCCTCCTGCTATGTGACTGATGAAAGTGTGCTTGTGTTATTCCTGTCCACAGGGCCCCCTGAGGAATACCTGTGGCCACTTTTGGCTCATGATCTGGGAGCAGAAGACCAAAGCCATCGTCATGCTAAACCGCGTCATTGAGAAAGGCTCAGTAAGTATATCATATAATAATAAAAGAACATCCTATTGTCAGGTCAGTTGACATCTGTTATTGGTCTGGTGCAACACACCCACACTGAAACACTGCAGGAACCACAAAAAGACTAAACACACACACACACACACACACACACACACACACACACACACACACACACACACACACACACACACACACTTATCCACAGCATCACACACTTTGTTAAGAGTGTGCAGCCTTCTCACATAAAATCGTTTTTGATTAATCAGGGGCGTATTCCACATGTACACATATTTTGGGAAAACAGGGTTAAAGTAGAAGATTAACTATGCATTTATGTGAAAAAATGTAAACGTCCCATGTTAGCGAGGTTAGCAGGAGTTATGTTTCGGTCTGACATTGCACAAAACGTTGCTTCATTTGTGAAGCTAGATAACAGGGAACTCGTCATACCCAAAGGGAGTTTTACTAAAGGTTTCAGAGGCTTAAAAGGATGTTTTTGCACAGGCAAAGGCTTAAAGAAGACCTGTATGTGTGGACTTTGCCTTGATTTCAGTTAAAGGTCCACTGTGAAGCTTCTCTCTCCTGTCGGCAGGATAAGAGGAATTCAGTGTTTTGACAGTGTGTTCACAGATGTATGTGAGGAACTGGGATGCAGCCCAACCTCTCAACTAAATCCTGTGATCCTGTGATGTGCCGATTAAACACACACACACACACACACACACACACACACACACACACACACACACACACACACACACTCACACTCACACTCACACTCACACTCACACTCACACTCACCGCGAGCAGCTTTCCCTTTCTCAGTACAGCAGCTGGAGCGGATCTCGCTGGGTCATGAGATTCACCCCCCGACTGTTTTCTTGGAAATAGCAGATAAAGAGTACCTAGTCCAAAGATATTATTAACCTCACTCACAAAGATGTTCGTGCAGGCCAGCAGAGAGGGGGGGGGGGGGGGGTACATAATCCACTTATCCTCAACACTTCTGCACATTGTCTGCTTACTAAGAACATGCTGTATAATGAGCTCTCTGCTGTCGATAATATAGCATGAGAATGCATGACCAGTATTTTACAACTTTACTGACGGCTTTGCTGTTCCCTGGAGAACATTGAGAGCACCACAAGATCCCAAACTGTACTGGAATGTATCCCTGGTTCCTTGTAACTTCGTGTGAGCATTGTTTCCATGACTGGTTTATTATAATAAACACAACACATAAATAATAATGATAGTAATAAACTTGTTTTTTTATAGCACATTTTATACTTATTTTGCTTTACAAAGCAAACAACTCTAAAAACAACTGTTAAACAATCTCTAAAAAGAGAAGAGATGTCAAATAATAACTTTTTAATAGTTGTGTATATATTCATATTAAAGGATAGAACCTGTCCCTTTACAATGCATTCCTGATCCTTTCTTTAGTTATTAAAAGACTTAAGAAATAAATATCTTAAAATAAAACATGAGAAAAAGTCACAGTTCAAATACATGCAGAATGCAAGGAGATATAATCTTGACTGAAGCGTGTTCTAACTGGCTTCATTCATTTTGATTAGTGCAGTGTGGCAAAACACAAAATGGGACTAAAATTAGGCAGAGGTGTTGCAAAATACAAGATAACAAGGCTGTGAAACACTTTATGCAAATATTAAAGCTGTGTAGTTGTGTATGATTCTGTGCATGTGTGAAATGTTATGTAGGTGTCACATGTATGATATGTGAGTGTGACCAGGTATCTGTGGAGAGAGAAAAGAGGAAGCGGATGTTTTTCTAAGGGATATTTCCCCTTCCAAAGCTAGGATTAAACTGTCCTCCTGTTAGTCATCAGCTGCTTTGCCTCAAGGCCCCTCAGCATCTGCTTCATGGCATACTTCATTGTCAGATGTTACTTTATTTAGTCTCTCTGACCACATGTCTCCTTTCTCCCCCGACAGGAGAAGTGCGCTCAGTACTGGCCCACAGCGGAGGACAGGGAGATGGCCTTCAGAGACACACGCTTCCTGGTCACGCTGCTGTCGGAGGACATCAAGTCCTACTACACCACCCGAGTGTTGGAGCTGCAGAATATCAGTGTAGGTCAAAGTTTTTACTTTATTATCAGGGGGCATTCCACTTTATAGCTGTCAAGGAGAAGTGAAATGGTTTGAGGGTGTCACACCAAGACGCTTTGCAAGGACCTGCTGTCCCAGGCTTTTTCAAGCTGAACACCATCTGGATTCCTTTGAACCGACCATTACCTGCTACTCAAGACTGATACCATGAGAAGATACTATTTCCATTTTTGTATTTTAAAAAGTTTATTTTTTATTTTTATAACCTGTACTTAATGCACACCTAAGAGTAAGAGAGGTTAAGATGTAGTGAGCAAAGATGGATGATTTGATCTTCAAAAGCTCTGATTTACCAAGGCTGACAACACTGTAGTTAAAATTCACGGACCTATCATGAAAAATGCACTTTTTGTGTCCCCGGTGTGTCGGGGAACTCACGCAGCGTCAGGACCCTTTTCCCTCCGTACCCACATCTTTAAAAAAAACGGGGGTAAAACGAGCGGATACAGATTTGATATTACGTAATTTTTGATGGTGGACCCACAGAAAGTTGCTATCAGAAACAATGCCTGACGTTTTGGACGTAGTATGGTCTTTGTTTATAAGCACATACTACAATTTGTATGTGTGTGTGCATCGCCAACACCCTAACCTGTATTGGAGAGAGTATGTGTAAAAAAGCAGGAAATTAAAAAAAGAACTCCCCTTGTGGTAAACCCGCAAAAGAAAAAGCATTTGAGATCCATACTGTTTCAGAAATAATCCTTGATGTGGTTTAGAACATGATGGCGTTTTATCACAGCAGAATTTAACTTTATCTCCGATATAATTCTGATCAGGCATTAGCTCCGCCTCCTCCTTTTTGTTTTCAAGCTAAGGACCCAAAATCCGCATTTCTAAACGGGGCTGGAGTAGAGGGATATGAGGGATGTCTAAAATGCATGATCTGTTTGTATTTTGAGCAAAACACATCTCAAGACATGTTTTTATATATTTGTATATATCTGAGACCCATAATATATGCCTAACAATAGCATGATAGGTGCACTTTAAAGGGTACAGATGAGCCCAGACTACCCCCCTACCCTTCCTTCCTCGAGCAGTGCCACCCAAGCCATTTAAAAAACAATTGTTTGTGCATCTCAGCCAATCGTCCCCCTTATAAATGAAACCATTGGACCCCACATCCTTTCAAATTCCCCCAGTCTATCTTTTAGGATATATCCAATTCTTTCCAAATGGTTCAATCCCCAATGCAGTCAGCATGCCGCTGTGTCGCTGGGCAAGACACTTCACCCCAACCTGCTCCTATGGGCGTTGACCACAGTATTGAGTGTATGTAAATCTCTTTGGATAAAAGCATCTAACAAGTAACATTAATTGTTATCTTTGAAACCCATTGTTAACTGATTTCACAGAAAGATTCAACTGAGTTGTATGTTCCCACACACCAAACTATTTGCAGTTTGTAGTTGTAGAGAAAGTGCAAACGAGCTGTAGATAATGCAGCACAGCAATTCCAGTGTGTAAAGTAATCAGCCTTTGCTTAAGCAACAATAGTTAACCTGCAAATTGCATTTGAAAAATACGATTTTAAATTAAACCCAATGTTATGACTTTTTCCCAATACATTTTTTACCTGTTTTATATTAAAAACTGAAAACCGTTTTTTAAAACATCAGCAACTAAGAAGTAACTGCCAATGTGATCGTAAGGAAAAAAAGCATGAGCAAGAAGTAGATTCAAAAGTTGTGGGGAGTTTTCAGAACACGGTTCCTCGCATGAACTGAAACTGAAACTGTTGGACTTGTTTGCTTAGTTTATCTCTCAAACCCTGGGATGGCCTCAAGTCACCTCAAACACACCGCCTACACATCAGCACTCGCAGACTGCACATAGAAATATGCTTTTCTACCTGCTAATGAAGCCTCTGTTTGTCTCCTCTCTCAGACGGGGGAGAAGAGAGAGATCTACCACTTTCACTACACCACGTGGCCAGATTTTGGTGTTCCCGACTCCCCGGCGTCTTTCTTAAACTTCCTCTTCAAGGTGAGGGAGTCGGGAGCGTTGGGGCGGGACCACGGACCGGCTGTGGTGCACTGCAGCGCTGGAATCGGACGCTCCGGGACATTTTCATTGGTTGACACGTGTGTGGTCCTCGTAAGTTCTCCATTTTTGTTGTATCATTATGTCTGTATTCTGATTAAAGAAAACAAAACGTTTGTTTTTTGCTACAATGATTTGAGTTTACATTTAGACATTGAGAGCCAACATTGACCCAATTAAATCCATTATGCTAAGTCTGATTAGCACTTATACTGTGGATAAATATATCAGTGTCCAGACAGTCAATTTAGATAATTTAAAGCCTTTGACTGAAATAAAAACATGAATTGAGGGCTGGTTAAAATTGTTGAAGTAACATTTCAAATAATCTGTCCATAGAGAGCTTCTGATAGATGGAAACGTTAATATGAATTTACTTTTTAGTGACTATAACACCAACTGAAATGTTATATCTCTGTTGTTCTCTTGCAATTACGTAGTCTTTCACAATTTGTTTTTCTCTTAAGTTTACATAACAATACCATAGAAAAACCTATATGTATTGAACAGCCGTAATGTAGAAGTAGATAAGCCAGATCAAAGAAAAACAGGGAACTAAAACATGTCATTTATAGCATTTTATTCCGAAACGGTTACACGTCACTCACTAACGCAGACTGGCCATGTTTAACAGTGCGTCAGGTTTACATTTCCCTCTAAACACACGCATGAGAGGGAACAGGGGGTTCAACCTGTCATTCTGTCCTGACCAGATGGACAAGAGGAAAGACCCCTCGTCAGTGGACATCAAAAGCACCTTGTTGGACATGAGGAAGCACCGCATGGGCCTGATCCAGACCCCCGACCAGCTGCGCTTCTCCTTCATGGCGGTGCTCGAAGGATCCAAGTGCATCAAGGGAGATTCCTCTGTACAGGTACCTGCACCATGTGACCAGTTCTCTCAGCTCACTCAGTTCACTCGGTACTTCATGAGTAATATGGTTCAGTTCCCAGGACACTGCTGTATTTGGCTGTAGAGAAAAACACAAATAATGACAGTTGGCCTGGCGATGGATATTTGTTTATTAAATACCCCACAGTTATTCCGTGTGTGGGTATGTTAGAGGAGTAGGGTTTTCCTAACAAATATTGACTCATACAGAAATAGTCTCTCTAAGTCATCACTTGTAAACCATTAGAAGTGTGTGGAACTCTGGTCTGTTTGTTGTTTTTATTTCATATTAAACTGAATATCTTGGACAAGAAACACCTTTTAGTTATTTAGTTCAGGCCAATGACCTGAATGTCTGACAGTCGTGATTTGTTTGCAGTCGCAATTTGTATGAAGCCATCTTGATCTTTGGCTTAATGTTCTCTTTTGCAGCAACTTTTTTTTGTCTCGCTTTATACATTTTTGACAAGATTATTTTACAAACAAAATGTCAAAATATAGGCTGTTTTTGATCCATGGCAAAAAGTTATGGTGGTGTGCTTTGCCAAAAACATTAACGCTTTTCCACTTGTGTCTGCTCGTTTTGTAGAACCGCTGGCGGGAGTTGTCCAGGGAAGATCAGGAGCCGATATTAGAGTCTCCGCCCTCGACTCAGCCGCAGGCCCGGTGTCCGACGGAGCGATGCAACGGCAGCCAGCGGGGGGGTCAGCAGGAGGAGGGAGGGGACTACAGACAGGACGACAGAGCACCAGCACCATCTCCATGCAAGGAGCAGGAGCAGGATGGCGGAACCACACAGTCAGTACTCTATGAATTCAAAAATGCTCTCAAGAGAAGAGTGATTATTTTAGCTTTTGCTGGACAGACAGCTGTTTACCCACCATCCTTTTCTCGCAGCAAGCGACACAGAGAAGACAGCATCTCCAAATCAGGCACAGCCAAGACAACCCAAAGCAAGCCCAGGACAAACGACTCAGAGAAGAAGAGGAAAAGGTGATTATTATATTTGGCTGAGACCATATAGTATTATTCATACACCAAGCGTCAAGTTGTTGTTACCCTCCACGATGATTTGTCGAGCACCGTCACTTTGTCACTTCTGTATTCATCAACACTTTTATTTAAACTTATATTAAGTGTGATATTCAAAAATTGATGTCTTTTTCAACACAGATTGTAAGAACCAGATCTAACCCATCATGCTTCATCCATTTGTTAATAACGAGTCAATCCCTAATAATATTATTTCATAATTGGACAAAATACTTTACGCTTTAAAGCTTTATCCATAACGTTTGTATTCAAAGTCTAAGAGTGTCTTAGAGTTCAAATCAGAGTGCTGTGCCACTTTTACTTTCTGTTTGCATGTCTAATCATTCTGTTTAAACATTCCTGCACTATTGCACTTTAAGAGAAGGCTACTCTAATAATATCATTGTTTTATTTCTAGAATTATATCCCTGTTGTTTCCAACTCATTTGATTTAAACATAACTCCAGACTGCTGTAATTTCCAAAAGTCAACGTTTGTTGGTAAAAGTTTGGTGTTATAATATTTAAATATTCGTGTTTACCTAATGGAATCCACAATATGTCTTCCCAACATTTTTACTGTGGTCTAAAAACAGTTTTCTCTTCCTTGCGGCAACGAAGAGAAGCACCAACTTGTATTACCAGCTGCAATTTAACATCACCATCAATTACATTTATATAACCACAGTAAAGAAATCTATTTTAGCTCTAACACTATCAGTAAAGAAGATCGGAAATAAGCAGCATTTTATTCCCTTACTTGAATAGCCCTTTGCCCGTTACATGTATTTATTCTGACATGAAAGGAACTTACAAATTATGTTCAGAAAATTGATTTAATAAAAAAGGAATCGGACTTATTACGTCAGACATTTGCTTTTTCGAATGTATACCATGGGCCGCTTTCACACCAAGTACTTTGCCGTACTTAGTGCCGGCACCAACTGCTCCCATGGAACTAAGTACAGATCGCGTTCACACCGGAATAAGTTCCCTGAGAGAAGATAACGCAAATGAACCGCTGACGTCACTTCTTCTTCTTCTTCTGCTTTGGGTTTACTGGCAGGCCGCAAACCACTTCATGGCGTATACTGCCACCTGAAGGCCCCGGCCGGAAGTCCCCGGAGTCGGGGACTGGCTTCAGTAGAAGCTGCTGGGACTCCCAGCAGCTTCTACTGAAGCCTTCCGAATAAATCGCCAGAACGCCGGCCTCCTCATCACTCCACCGCTCCCATGGTTTTTTTGTTGTTGCCATAAGTTATTCTCTCTCCGTTGGTGGCTAATGCTAATAATGCTAATGCCAGCAAACACAATGGCGGCTTCACAAAACTTTTCAGAGTTTTACGGGCCCTGGTTTGCAATTCGCCCAGCCAATCAGAAATTGGTACTTTTTTCTCCCCACGATAGTACCACCTCTCAAGCAGGCACTAAAAATGGGGGTAAAAGCTCCCGGCACTAAGTACTCTTTTTGGTGTGAACGCAAAATAAGGGTCACTAACGGAACTAAACGGGAAAAGTACTCCGGTGTGAACCCGCCTATGAACATCCGGTACAGCTCTTTTTTTGTTTCCTTTACACAAAAAGGAAAGAAAGTGCTTTAGTTGAACCTCTTTCACTTTTGCTTTTACTTTAGCACTTTTACTTTAGCACTTTTACTTTACTTTACCACTTACAACTCTTGTGATGCCAAAGAAGAAAAGACATGAGTCAGTTTTCAGCTTCATTTCTTCAAACCCTACAGAGGAAATTCAGGCAGGCTTTCCCAATGCATGACTCAACAAAATCACACTTCAGACATAGCTGAGGCTTTCTCCTTTTCTCTCTCCCTCTCTCTCTCAACATTCTCAGTCCTTTAGTGTGTATCTAACGGGCGTTTACGTCATGTTCTCTTGAAGGCAGGGCAGTTAGCCCTGATGAAGCACTTATTTCTGATGACTGTGCACCTCCAGGAATGGCTCACTTAGCCGTTTCTCAGAAGCCTTCCTTTGTTGTGTGACATGTCAGTGTTGTTCCAGTAATTCGGCCCAAACTGACGCGCTCTCACTCTGCTGTTGTGGTTCTTCTCGGACAGTTTGGGCTGCATTTGCTGCACATGACAAGGGCTGGCCTGTCCAGTGGGGGGCAGTGTATCTTTACCCCCCGCTGAGACAGCAACAACAACCACGAGGAGCACATTTAGAGGACGAGGTTTACCGGCTGCTTTTAAAACGAACGCCCTCTCTTGTACATGGAGGTGTGTGTGTGTGTGTGTGTGTGTGTGTGCTTGGTGTCTGCTGTGTTTTTGATTCTGTTGAGGTGTTGCTCCTTTTCATGACCTGCTTTGCCCCTGTGGTTTGGAGTTATGTTCTGCACTTTAGCATGGTGTGTGTGTGTGTGTGTGTGTGTGTGTGTGTGTGTGTGTGTGTGTGTGTGTGTGTGTGTGTGTGCTTGCGTGTGCGTGTGTGTGTGTGTGTGTGGCATGTGTGTGTGTATAATTGTGGTTTAGGTGTTGAAGCTCTGAAATGTCAGGATGAGTTTGAAAAAGCTGCTAATATTTGCTTTGCATCAAATTGGCTGGGACCCTTTTTTGTCAAAGTCAGCAACTGGTAAAGTTCCCCCTCACTAAACCACTGCTTTGCTGCTGTTTTGTTAGCATGTGATTTGGTTAGGACTAGGGATGTAACGATATATCGAATATCGCGATATCGCGGTAAATAAATGTCTCAATTCCGTCGTGAGACTAACAAAATATACCGCGATTTTTATTTTTTAAACCTTTATTTAACCAGATGGTTCCATTGAGATAATCGATCTCTTTTTCAAGGGAGACCTGTCCAACATGGCAGCAAGTAGGTTACAACATGAACATAAAACAACAGATAACACAAAAGAACATCGTATTGACAGGGCCACATGTACACCTAGAGACATTGACAAGTACCAACAGTATATTTATATCTCGCCCTGTCAATAAGCCTCACCTTCTTGGCAAAAACTGTATTGTTTTTGAAGTGGTGGAGAGGCAATGCACAGTTTGACCCACTGCTGTCACCCATGGCCAAAGCATATCTCTCTGTCCCAGCAACATCAGTACCAAGCAAGAGAGTTTTTTCCACAGAAGGGGATATTGTAAACGCCCAAACATCCCAGCTTCTACCTGGAAATGTGGACATGCTAATATTCCTAAAAGATAACCTTGATGATGCTGAGTGAGTGAGTTAGTGAGTTAGAGTTGAGTTACTAAAAAAAAAAATTAAAAAAAAAAGAAAAAAACTAAAAAAAACTAAAGTGAAACTAGATTTATTCTAGTGGGGTCTGATTATTATATTGTTGACACTTTAAAATACTACTATCCTACTAAAATACTGTACAAATCTGATTTATTATTTAATAAAGAAAAATAATTCAAGTACAAAAGATTTATTTTCACAGGGGCAGCCCATCACACCAAGTGTGTCGGGGCTGGAGCTTGAGAGTTTGTTGCATGATTCTGTAGTTTTACAGCTGTTTTCAGAGATGTTTCAAAAGGTCTTCTTTATGTTTCCTGACTTTAGCATGGCAGTTTGTAATGGTTTGTTGGTTCTATACTGTATTAGTTTTGGTTTGGCCTAAAGATTGAATGGTTTGGATGTCTGAAATTCGTCAGGAGATTTACGATGGGTCTTAAAGAGCCATTGTTGAGGTACAACTTAAGGACTAGTGAACTATCTAAACATTTAGTTATCTTTGATGTAGAAACCTTTAAAACCTTAGAGCAACTAGTTATTATTTATCATGAATTTTTATCTGTTGATGAATCCATTTAAGGTATAGAAATATAGGATATACAAAAAATACCTTTAACAATTAATATTTTCTTTCAATCTTTTCAAGATCTGAAAACCCAAAGTTTCCTCTTTGGAAATATTTTCTTGTCTGATTAACAGAAAAACAAAACCAAAGATATTAATTTAATGATTTAATTGACAAAAACTAAAAGGTCAATATTTGACATATTTGCTGGATAATTGACCTTTAACTTTTTCCGATTTAATTGTCTGTTTATCAACTAATCGATACATTGAGTAATACTCTCATCTTCAAAACCCTCCCCCATCATACTGGGATGATACACAGATAATTAAATCGAATCATGTGTTCTAACGCTCTGCATACACTAAATGAACATAGCCTTTAAAATGTTGGAGATCATCTGGACATGGTGTTGCTTATTAAACAAGATGGCTGCTTTCGCTGCATTTACACTCAACCTAATGTTGATATTATCAAAGTGATCCAAGACGCCGCATTGTGCCACGGCTGCAACAAGTAGCTGGAACCATCTTTGAAATGTTCGATCCCTCGTCCAATTTTAGTCAGCATAGAATAACACTTTTTGTTACGGATTAACACGTAATGTTCCTAATAAAACTGACTATTTCTACCCCAAAAATGCACCAAGCAACAGGACCTTCTCCATGTCTCTCTCATAGATTTTCTAGAGAAAAAGTTATCCAAGTTACATGAAGATTTGAATTCCAACTGAAAATGAATTGCAGTACATCCCACCTTATCTTAAATGTTTTACTTTCCCTGAAGGAAACCGTTGCAAGGCATCTATATAACAACACACTAAACACATCTCTGTTTGAATCGTAACTTCATTTTGTGACACAGGTTCCTTTGATCACTCTTGAGCTTCACTGACACTGGTAGAATAAACTGTTCTGAGTTCAACCTCTTTAAATACTTTGTGTCTTGTGACAGGGCGAAAACCAGCGACTGCTAACCACCTCCACCTGCGGCCGTGCACCTGCAGCTCTGGCAGCACAGCCGCCTCCGGCAGGGATCTCCAGCTCACTCAAACCTCTGCGCGCCCCCCCCCCCTCCACTGCCACAGCTCTCCTCTCTTATCTGTCCAGCCCTGAAACATAAATCAGCCTCTGCACACCTCCCCCTTCCTCCTCCTGTTAGCAGCATGTCACCCCTCAGCGCCCCACCTCACTCTTTCCTCCTCTCTAAACTGTTTACAGCAGACACTTCGACATTCTTTGAAGACGGCACATTTTAAAAAAAAGACGACGAACACACCAGCGCTTTGTCCCCCAGTCACACCTCAACCACCGCCTGCTTTCGGAGTCAGAAACCCTTGGTTTTTTTGCTTTAATATTATTATTATTATTTGCAGCTTCTCCTTCTACTATGCCTCTTTGCATTCATGAAATTAAGACTGATACTAGGGGCTATGCATTGCCAATTTGCAATGCTGTTCATATGTGTATTTTTAGAAGAAAACTTTTTTCAGAGGCAAAAATGTTCTATTTTTTATAAGAGATTACTTGAAGTTTTTCACGGTGATGGAGGTTGGCTAAATTTAAAAAGCACTGCCTCCTCCCACTTGAGAAATTCAGTGGCATGTGAGATTTCCATGATGTACATAGTGTTCTTTAAAAAAAGATGTGTGTAAAAAGACATATTTTTGCTTGTAAAAAGATGAACGACAATGTTACAGATTTGAATCCAGTATAAAAACATGATTTGATGACTTGTTCTCCTTTTGAAATGAAAATGTCTTAAGTTTCTCTTTCTCTTAGAGTGTAATCCACAAATAAAACTGGTATTATCTAGTTTACATAACAACCGGCCTTTTGCTCTTTTCTTGTTACCTTTAAATGATCCCCTTTTTTTTTTACATAACAGCAATATTTTGAGAATAATTTAATAGAAAATGTATGAAATGCTAACATGTGTCTGTTCAATGAGGCTAAAGCCAGAGAAGTGAGGTAAAATTATTCAGATAAGTAAATGAACACATTTTATTTTGGATTTGATTAGAAAGTGCATTTCTTGCCATGGTAACTAATTAAGAAAGTGGTATAAATATTCCCATTTACTGTAATTGTCTCCCAGAGAGGGAATAACTCATTATTCCTGTCAAACTATTCCTCTAGAAATAATTGTAGGACAGAAAATATAAACCTTATCACCCTTAAGAACCTTTTTGATGCTAAAAATTAAGTTATATTTGAAATGTAATTGTACAGGAAGCAGCATTTTCGAGTCCCTTTCTCAGATGCCAACATTCAGTTAATGGTTTCCTCTCAAAAAATGCTGTCGGGACATTCCTTTCCCACGGGCAGTCCTACACATAAACCACCAAAAACAATGAGAACAAAACCACAAATTGGACTAAACAGCTCGACAAGATCAAAATATGATTAAGTGCGTTTCTCTTCACCACAAGTAGTCGTAATTGTTTGTAGGAAGGGATCAGGTTACAGAGAGGCGGGACTACCAGGAATACAGCGTGGCACGTGGCCAACCACTTTCAGAAACACGGGCGGAGGCGGGGTCCGGTGAGAGAAACACAATCAGTCTTCATCGTTTCACAGAAATCACACGAGAGGTTTCTCAATACTCTAATTTCCCCTCCTCGACTCCTATCCTCGATACTTAGTCCCGCCCACAGGAGATGCGAATGGAGGACCGAGGAGTGGAAGCAGCAGGCGGTTAGAGAAATGAGAACTCCTCTCCTGTGAGCAGTCATTTTAAAGAGACGTCCATTAATGATGACAGGAGGCACAGCAGCCCTCTGTCTGATGGACAGATGTGTTCAGGCCCACTTATATATTTACTTTGAATTCATTGACAGTGAGACATATGAGACAATAACAGGCTACAGATGCGGACATATACACACACACATATATTTATATAAATACAAATTCAGAATCTCCCCCCCCCCCTCTCTGGTCGCTGAAATGGGGAATTTAAATTACGGGCCAAAAGTTGTATTTACAAGTATTAAAAGTAAGCAGAGGACACCAAACCAACTGAGACCCGTCTGTCCGCCGCATCTACGCACTGTACAACACACACACACCTACACACTGTACCACACACTCCTACAGCCCCAAAGCATATAATCAGGCTGCAGCCGTTGTGTATTTTATTATATGAAGCACTAAATGGTCTTAGAAAAATATCGACTCTTTGTTTGTAGATATCTACTAAACTACAGCAAATAAAGAGAGTAGGCCTGTTATACTGAGTGATCTTTATTATACACACTGCTCTGCTTTCTGCACGGACCTCACAGCTGTTCTCACTGTAAACATCGCGTCGCGATGAAAGCAGTTAATAAATAGTATCCAGGGGATGCATGCAGAGCTGTCATTGGCTGAGATAAGTCCGCCCGTGCGTAACGCCTCCACTGTTCCCAGAAATGCATCCGTGGAGGAACCATCAGTGTCTCCTCGGTTAGAGCTCCTCCAGAGAGCCTCCTCGATGCTCGGTCGAGGAGTCGAGGAGGGGAAATTCAAGTATTGAGAAACCTCTACAGTGTTCGTGTCCCAATATTTTATTTGAAAATCACATTCAAATGCTGCAAAACAATGAATTAATATACCAGAAGTGCTCATTTAGGTCAGTTCCTGTACATGACGTATTGTTTATGCACCTAAAAGATTATCATCAAAATAAAAAAGGAAGCTGTTGGCAAGTGTGAGGGCTTTCGTGATGTTTGAAGTACAGACCAGGTAAACTCATTATAAAACACGGATATGAGATTTTGCTGCTTTTCCCAGAAGCTAATTATAAGTTTAAAAGAGTGCTGGAGGGATACCGCTGCCAAAAAGAAGATTCCAGGATGTTGGGATCTTCCATTTGTTGGGCTTCTGGCTCTGAAATGTGAAACCATAATTAGAAAGTTGTTATCTTAAATCACACATTACAGAATGTAGTTAGTTTAAATTACACTAAGCATGTTAGTACTTCTTAGGCTAGTTTCATTTCTCTGCAAGTCTATTTTCTTTTACAAACTAAATAGTATTGGTGGCAGGCTTGTGACTCACAGGGTCGTCCAGCAGGTGAAGCCAGTCGTTGAGGTGGTTGACGAGCGTGAAGGCGTCTGGGATGTTGTCTCCCTCCGAGCAGAAGAGAATCAGCACAGCCAGCGGGACGTCCTCTGCACAGCTGAACCCCCAGAGGAAGAAACATTTCAAACACCCTCGATCAAAACCTGTTCCTGGGCTGTTTCAGTGTGCTGGATTTCAACAATATATAGAGGTAGAGAAAGAGTGTTTTGATATTATCATGATCAAGATAAGAGCTTGAGTTATTTTATGTTGCAATTTTGCTTAAGGTAAACTTCTTTATAGTCATAATTGAGCAAAAGACTATGACTTGTTTTAATGGTCATTCAACCTGCGCTGATGTATAATAAGCACTGCATTTAACGAGTACATTATAAATGCTTCGTAACCATCTCAAAAGGTCAGGAGGTCTTAAGTTAAAGTTAAAAATAACAACAGGGGTCAGGAGGAGACAGAAACAAGGAGATATTTTGGATAGATTGGATTGAATGAAATGCTCAAAATAATCTGATGAAAGGCATTTTCATCGACTAAAACTAGTGTACTACAATAGTTAATGTAATATTGTTATTGACTTAGATGAATCTAAAAATGCCCAGAAGGACACCAGACTAAGATGAAATAAAGAAATTAGATAGGAATTTAATACTTCTCAAAGTTTAGTTTTTGTTGCTGTAACAAAAGGAATTCACAACGCTGTTTTTACTTCCTAAACTTAGATAAATAAAATTACATTTCACTTAAGAAATTCACAAAAATAATCCAGTTAAATGTTTTCCTTGTGTCACTCAAGATGAATCATGACTTGAGGTGTGCATGACGTAGCCAGCAGGCAGACATCGCTCTCGCTCTCGCTCTCTCTCTGTACCTGTCTGTGTAGAGTCCTTTAGTTATGCCTCCTCCGGGGACGTAGAGGCGAGGCTCCGTGTTGGCGTCCGTCAGACCCAGGTAGGCCGACACTCGCTCCATCTCCCTCCAGCTGAGCTCCTTCAAGGCGTCCTCGCTGTCCTTCAGCAGGGACGGAGTGAGCAGGTACCTCAGAGGAATGCTGCACGGACACAGATCTGTTAGTCCAGATGTTAACAGCACAGGGATGCAGCGATGATGTGCAGTGTGTGTTTAGGTACCCTTTCATCTGCTGGTCGTCCCTCTGGTAGGCCTGACTGCTGGACAGGACGACGGCCCTGGAGAACCCGCTGGATTTGATCCAAGAGACGAGCAGCTGACGGAACTTTTTGGATTTTGACTGCAATTAAAAACAGGAGTTAAAGTAACAAAAACAATAGAGCAAATTAAACGATCGGTCTGTGGGAACACAAACTACATCATAAGGAAAGATGTCATTTATGCTCTCTTAAAACGTATGTTAGTTAATCAATCAAAAAGTTAGTTCTCCACCTTAAAAAAAAACACTTATTTGGTTCATAAGAAAATGTAAATCAACTCATGCTGATGCAACAGACTGGTTTTACCTGGATGATTGGTGCCCGGATTTGAAGAACGGCCAGCTTCAGTTCTGCTGCCATGTAAACTGTTGATGAGAAACAGGTTGACAGATTATTTGTGTGGTCAAATAAAAAATTATTAAGGTGACATTTGCACATTTACTTAGATGGTACCTTCCGCAGGAGTGTGCAGCTCCTCAGCGTTCTCGTTGGAGGTGGCGTACGGGTTGTTTCCCGTCATGGGGATGAGGCAGTCCGTGTGCATGTAGCCCACTCTGCTCATATTGAGCGTCGACACGATGAGGTCCACAGACAGCTGGCCCACATTACCAACAGCCACTGCTGGCTGGGGGGGGGGGGGGGGGGGATAAGCAACAAATAACAATTACAAACTATTTTAATAATGTATTCATTGTTTCAGTCTCTGCTACAATGCTGCTGCCTTCATGGTTCCAGACTCTCATCTGCGAGGATTTGCAGCTTATCCTGTTCTTAAATAAAAGTGAATTGACTTGTTTTAATGCCTGAAATAAAAACCCTGGGCTCTGGATGACGGGCATTTGGTGCTATTTTCTGACATTATTCAAACCAAGGAATGAATCAAATAATTAACAACAATAATCAGGTGAATCAGCTGTTGATTATAATAAATTGCAGCCCTACATTTATCATGTAAATGGTAATAAGTAAATGAGAGTTCATGAGTATAGTAATCATAAAACGTATCTTTACACTATAATAGTATAACAGTCAAACGCATTGAATACTTTTACTTTTGATAATATCACTTTTACTATGCAGGACTTAAATTTGTAAGTGAATAACAATGTGGCATTTATGAAGCTTCTTTAGCTCCAGTAAAATAGTTACATTAGGATAAAAACTTAGCCTAGTGATTAAAAATATGCTGCAATTCATTAAAATTCAAAACGTTTCGTAAGTATTGCAACATAATGAACCTAAACAATCGCAAACTTATTTTGAGGAAGGTTTTCCTAATATTGATTATCGTTACAATATATTTGTAATCACCTTTGCGGAAAGGCTCTTTTACTTTTATAAAGGATGGGACTACTTCCTGGAATGATGCTCATCTGTGATTTCAGACTATTTATTTAAACAATAATGACACGTACTTATACTCTGTTGCCATTAGCTTCCATACAGCAAACTAAATGAGACCGTGCTGGTATATTAGTAATAAAACACACTTTATCCAACATTAGCACATTGTTGTGTCGCTCACCATGACGAGGGTGAAATCTTTGAAGCAGGGCGGAGAGTTTTCTGAAGAGATAAACATGATGCCGTTTATCAGAGCTCAAGCGATACTGAGGAACTAGATTTAAATGTTATTATATTATCTAAAAATGACTTTTTCGAAGCAGCTTTCACTTCTATTTTCATTCCTGCCTGTGAGGACCTTCTCGCTCGCAGTCGCTTGCTGATGATTAGGCATTTTTAGTACCCACCTGTGGGTGCCTGATTAAAATGTATCTTTGAAGTTTATTTTGAGACAAATATTTATTAAAGGTCCCTTCCAACTGTCTCTATCTTTTTTGTTCACGTAGCACGCCCCTTTAGGACTTATATTTGACATATTGTTTCTAATGTAAAAAGGCATATTTACGGTTAACCGCTGCAAAGATTTCGTCCGTAGTAGAGATCTGCAACTCCCGTTGTTAACATTAACATGTATATAGGCTACGACAACTTGTTTGCTTATTAGAATACATTATATTTAAAGCAATTTCTATTTTAAATGTGAAAAAGTCAAAATATATACACACAAATAATGTAGTCAAAACATTCAATTTTTAGATTAAAGTAACCATAACATAATGTAATGAATTAAATGAAATAAACTATTACGTAAGCACCCATGGTTTTCAAATAATGAGACAATAATTATCGCTGCAAATAATAAACAAAAGATGAGTTATCATGATATATTATTTATTCTATGGTAATTGTAACGTTAGTGTTTCATGTTAGGAGATGTTATTATTTTCTTCAAGTCTTAATAACAGTAACTATGGCAGATAATTACATAGAAAGATCAACAAGTAACAATGAACTAACTACATAGTAAAACACATCTAACCACATGAAGATGAGGCACTTCATTTTGGTTTGACTTCATTGGGAATAGATTGGCCTTTCAGTACAGCCACAGCATTTTCTACCATCCTCTGCACTATCTTTCTGCTGGTGGAGAGAGTGTCGGTGCCAACATGGGGGGTGATCAGAACGTTAGGGAGACCCAGCAGAGGATGATCCCTGAAAACAAGAGGAAGACGAGGAGTTGTTAGGAGCCAGCAAGGAGTTTGAGGAGTGTTGGTAAATGTGAAATTCTCCATCTTTTTACTGTTACTAAATAGGGCAAAAAAACAATGACCTTAATCACGCTTAGAAACACTGGGCTGCAGGGTAATATGGGATAACACTGTTAAATATCAAGATTTTGATAAATAAAATACTCTGAATTAAACATGTTTTTAAAAAAAAAAATCATTTTAAACATTCTGTTATTGAATATATTGAACATTGAGCACAAAAGGTACCAATGAAAAAAACATGGTAGTTACTTTTTAAAGTGCAATTTTCTACTGGTAACATCTTTCAATCAGCTCAAAACTCTATTGTGGTCTTTCTTCATGTGTTTATTCCATATTTATTTAGTCAAAATTGTGATGACCCACATTTTTTTATTTTGCAAACCTAAATTAACTTTTTACTGTTTGTATGATGCTGAGGGCCCTGAGTGCATTTTGTGTCAGTACATACTGTGATCTTTTGACAAGGTTCATTTCTATTTGTTTAGAACGACGCTTTGTAACTTTAACTGGGAGTTGACTCAGTAAAGTCAAATCCACAGTCATATTGATACAAAGAAGGACTGTAGTTTTGAAACTCCTTTGTGTACTGTGAACCAAGCAGGAGTATGTTGTACAAATATCAACTCAAAGATAATGAATGTAAATTGTGACTCTGGTAGAGGAGTGTGATGAGACCTTGGCAGCGGTTCAGGGTAAGTCACGTCTAACGCCGCCGCGAGAATAGTCTCCGACTGCAGAGCTTTGACCAGAGCGTCCTGATCCACAACCCGACCTGAGGCACAGAGAGTCCACCATTAGTGTTTCAGAGTTCAGTAAGATTTGTAACTCTTCAACAAAGACTAGTGACATCTGGACATCCTCCTGACCTCTGCTGATGTTGACCAGTGTTCCTGTGGGTTTCATGAGGTTCAGCTCTCTGGTGCTGATCAGGCCGGTGGTCTCAGGGCTCAGGTTGACCGCCAGCACCACGAAGTCCGACTCTTTCAGCAGGTCATCCATTTTCTCACAATAAGTAGCACCCACCGCCTGCTCTTCCTCAACACTCCTGAACAGAGAAAACATGAAGCACACCATTAACACTGTCTCCTTTCATTCATGGCTTTTAAATATCTGGTTATAGAGGTGAGTACAGAAGTGCTTTACAGAAAAAAGCAAATTGAAGCATTTTTATTAATGGCATTAGACAATTATGACCTCCTGGTCCTGTTGTGGTACAGGATCTTCATGTCAAATCCTTTGCCTCTTTGAGCGATTCTGCAGCCGATGTGTCCCATTCCTATAATCCCCATAGTCGACCCTGTGACTTCAACTCCCATCAGGCTTTGTGGTTTATGATTGGTGGTGTTGGGGTCAACAGATATTTGGTGACCTACAGGAAAACAGAACATTACATTAGAAAATCCTCAGTTTGTTTTGTAATAATATCAGCCTTTGCACATTTTTGAGACGTTTCCCAAACTTGAATTCATCTTGTCTGTCCGACAGCTCATTAGGGCCATTGTAGGTATAATGAAATTTACATACAGGGTAATGCTTGGAGGAAAACATTCAAATTTCAAAGCTAAAAGTTGTAGATTTACGAGAAAAAAGGTGGCTATTCTCTGGGATGAAAGTGACAATATACTAGAAGAAATCACTTAATAGTGTTTGTTATTTTTTGTCAAGGAACCACATTGCTTCATTTCATAAAATTGGATAAACCCATCACACCATAGTTGCTGACAGTAAACATGGAACAATGGGGATTCTGTCCGTTACGTTGTAGTCCCTGATGCACAACATCTATCACCTCATCCATATGTTGTTTTGTTGCAGGCCTAATTAAAGACCTTCTGCTTCTCCTCGCATTTTAAGGTTTAGTTTAGTCAAACATGGTCTGAGAACTATGTAAGTCTTAGCTATTTCATTATATGGACTCAATTAACCTTTGAACTAGTGATTATTGTACAGCACTTTTTTTTTTAAAGTAACCATTTATCACTTTGGTCTATATAAATTCAAACTTGACTCGCCTTGAACGATCTTGCGTGCCGATGCCAGGAGCAGACCCATGGCCATGTCTGCCGTGGCGTCGCTCACCACCCCGGGCGTGTTGGTCACCTTCACCCCCAGACTGTTGATGTACGGCACGTCCAGGTGGTCGATGCCCACTCCTCCATTAGCGACCACCTTCAGCGAGGGAAGAGACCGGAGAGTCAAGGGATCGGTTGGAGGGATGTTGTCCCACACCAACACGGCCTGGATTTTAGGGCCGTGCAGCTGAGGGTTTTGAAGGAAGTCTTTGTAGCAGAGGATCTGGAAGTGTTGTTTCATTATGGGCGTTAAGTCTTCATATAAACCATGTTCTACCGCCCCTGAGACCAGAGCCCATGGCTTGTCGTCCTCCATTACCTGGAAGTATGAAACCATGGATAAATAAAGAGAATGGAAGAAAACCCAGTTACACATTTTGACAACTCACATGAAAAAAGAACCTACTATCTACAGATTTTTAACGGCTTAGTAAAAAATACCCTCCATGTGAAAGAAAAACGGGAGTTGGAGATCATTATAAATATTGAGGACAGGGAGGATATCTGTACGAGTAGCCGCAAAGGCACAAGTTATCTATGGAAATAATTTGGTGGTAATGTTTGTTCAGGAAACCGTTGATTACAAAATACAAATAAAAGCAGCCTTCTAATACCGTTGCTTTTCTATTACTGGTATTAAATAAACAGATAAGAAGTATTAAAAAAACACAAAAAAAGGTGGACAAAGGTAGTATACACGGCCCGTGGTTCCCCTGACCCCTGTGTATAACTGTAAGCACTGTTTACACGAAAACACATCAAACACATTTGGGGAAATATCTATAGTTTACTTTTTATTGGAAAGTAACAAAATAAATGTACTCAAGTACTAAAAAGTTACATTTTGACATACACATTATACCAATTTATGAAATATAGTACTTTGTATTTCACTATATTTGTTTGACAGTTATATTTTACATAAATAACATATGATATGATGCAGTGCACTACTATTAAGCTTAACAGAATAATTAATGACTAAATTACATTAACAAATTACAACATTGAAATGCTTTTACATACATATACATTAGTATTTCTTCCAACACTGTTCTCATGTTTGTAAGGTAAATGAAAGTGAAGTAACAAGCCTGGCTCTATCTACATGAAATCACAGTATATTTATAATATCTACTGACTACTCCACATCCGTTTCTTAAGAGGAAGGCCTCTAGTTATTATACAGATTACTAAACCGTTATCAGATATAAAGGGACACATCCAAACATCACATATAATTCATGAGAAAGAAAGTTAGCACTATAACAACATACGTGATTCTATTTCCTTGTTTTCTGATCTTGAACCAGGAAGTACTTCTTAGGACATGGGAAGGATTTCAAAATAAGAGCTTCTTTTATTTTACAACACAACCACTAATCCTTGGTTACTCCTCGTCCTACTGTCTTATATTTTCTACTTCATTAGATTAAAATACTACTTACTATCACTACTTGTTGTGGTTATTTTATCTATTAAAGATTATAATCAATTATGAACAATTAAATTAAATGTTGGTTTAATTGTATTACAAGCACAAGTAAGAACTGGTCTAATGCCAGCAATATGCATACACTTATCTTTCTTTTATGACAGTAAGTTTATTTCACTATACATTAGTTTTAGAGTGAAGAATCACCTTTTCAACCTGTTTCTTAGTTCTTTGGGTTCCTCAAGGCAGAAGAGGATGGAAGTTAAGGGTTCAAGTGAACAAGGTGCAACATTGGAGGAAGCTTTTTTATCTTTTTTTAAAGTATTGCAGCATGTACAAATGTTACTGTAATTCATTTAAAACAAACTGGTAAGGATCAATTTAAACGTTAAAATCATCATGTTATTTCATTTCCAACATTGGTTTACATAAAAGTGATATTAAGCATGATACTGTAGTTATGTTAATGTGACATTAAAAAGTCTCAATGACATTTACTATGGCAGGTCATTAGAAAGAACAATCGACGGGTTAAAACTAACATATGTACTTCCTCTTGCAACAGTGAAACCCTCCTAACCTCGGAAACATGAGTCAACCATAGTGACTTCATTTAGGTTTGACTTCATTGGGAATAGATTGGCCTTTCAGTACAGCCACAGCATTTTCTACCATCCTCTGCACCATCTTTCTGCTGGTGGAGAGAGTGTCGGTGCCAACGTGGGGGGTGATCAGAATGTTAGGGAGACCCAGCAGAGGATGATCCCTGAAAACAAGATGAAGACGAGGAGTTGTTATGGGCCAGAAAGGAGTTTACTGTGAACTAAACAAGAGTGTGTTTTGTACAAATACAAGTCAAAGATAATGAATGTAATTTGTGATTCTGGTTGAGGAGTGTGATGAGACCTTGGCAGCGGTTCAGGGTAAGTCACGTCTAACGCCGCCGCGAGAATAGTCTCCGACTGCAGAGCTTTGACCAGAGCGTCCTGATCCACAACCCGACCTGAGGCACAGAGAGTCCACCATTAGTGTTTCAGAGTTCAGTAACATTTGTAACTCTTCAACAAAGACTAGTGACGTCTGGACATCCTCCTCACCTCTGCTGATGTTGACCAGTGTTGCTGTGGGTTTCATGAGGTTCAGCTCTCTGGTGCTGATCAGGCCGGTGGTCTCAGGGCTCAGGTGGACCGCCAGCACCACGAAGTCCGACTCTTTCAGCAGGTCATCCATTTTCTCACAATAAGTAGCACCCACCGCCTGCTCTTCCTCAACACTCCTGAACAGAGAAAACATGAAGCACACCATCACTGTCTCCCTTCACTCATGGCTTTTAAATATCTGGTTATAGAGGTGAATAAGTAACAAATAACATTAGAAAATTACGACCTCCTGGTCCTGTTGTGGTACAGGATCTTCATGTCAAATCCTTTGCCTCTTTGAGCGATTCTGCAGCCGATGTGTCCCATTCCTATAATGCCCATAGTCGACCCTGTGACTTCAACTCCCATCAGGCTTTGTGGTTTATGATAGGTTTTGTTGGGGTCAACAGCTATTTGGTGACCTACAGGAAGATAGGACATTACATTAGATGAGATGAAGGTTCTGATTTTTTTTTTTTTAACCAATGCCACATTGAGAATTGTTCTTCAGAATCTGAATTATTTTTGTTTGTATAACAGCGCATTATAAGTATAAAAAACATGTATCCTGAAATAGAACCAACATTGCTTCATTGTATACAATTAAAGTTGACGGCAGTAAACTTAGAACAATGACGTCCGTCCAGTATATTGGTCTATTTAAATGAAAACTTGACTCGCCTTGAACGATCTTGCGTGCCGATGCCAGGAGCAGACCCATGGCCATGTCTGCCGTGGCGTCGCTCACCACCCCGGGCGTGTTGGTCACCTTCACCCCCAGACTGTTGATGTACGGCACGTCCAGGTGGTCGATGCCCACTCCTCCGTTAGCGACCACCTTCAGCGAGGGAAGAGACCGGAGAGTCAAGGGATCGGTTGGGGGGGTTTTGCCCCAGACTAACATGGCCTGGATTTTAGGGCCGTGCAGCTGAGGGTTTTGAAGGAAGTCTTTGTAGCAGAGGATCTGGAAGTGTTTTCTTATGTTGGTTAAGTCTTCAATGAAACCTTCTTTGCCAGGCTCTGAGATCAGAGCCCATGGCTTGTTGTCCTCCATTACCTGGAAGGATGAAACCATGGATAAATAAAGAGAACAGAAGAAACTCAATTATAAAGTATGACAACTCGCAAAGTGCAATAAATCAATTACAAGCTGACAAAGTAAAAAGGAGGCAGGCTGAGAATAATTCATCAAACTCATGCATTTAGTTAATCAGTGTCCTGGGAGCAGAGCTTCAGTATAACATTAAACGTAATAAGTCCTCACATCTGAGAATGAGTCACCAAACCTTCACACAACTCCCAGTTTAGTTTGATAAATTTTCACTCATTTATGAAGCAAAGACGAGTTCATGGACAAGACAATGATTCCTGCTGCTCAGGGGGAAAGGAACAGAAACTAAATGTATTTTGAGAAAAAACAAATACATTTATTTTTATTTTGAAGTAAATGCTTTTGTTGAATGTACTAATCAATGATTGAATAATGTAACTAAAAGATCATACAAGGGGTAGCCTACAGGGCAAATTATTTGTCTTAAGTCAGTTTTGTATATCAATGTTTTCCGATAGTGTAGATATATAGAGAAGCATTACATCAATGTGTTGTTTGTACATCAATGTAAAACACAGGGTTATAGATAGACTGAAGTAAATCAGTGTTAATTAACGATCAAGCTCGAGAAACACTCATACATTTATTTACAATGCAATTCACTTTAGGTTTAGGCCTTTTCTGCCAAACGCCCAAATCTTTCAAACTCCCAGAAGTCTGCATCAAAGATAACATTCTACTATTATGAGCACTTTAACAATGACATCTGCTCATACCAAAAATGTAAATTGGAAATGACAATACCTTTTTGTGTTGCAGTTGCCGCACAGATCTGTTTATGTTTGTTACTTTAAGAAGCCGGGACACTTGTGCTGATCCCCACAGTCTCCTCACACAGACACTTTGCATTCTGGATGGCGAGTAAATCACAGAGCTGGATAATGTAACACAGGATTGATGATTATCTTTGAAGATTATGAAACACAGGATTGATGATTATCTTTAAAGATGGAGGACCTGGTTACAAGACGCAATCCATAAAATAATCCTCAACAGATATAACATGGAACACAGGAATGGCACACAGGAATGGAAACTCTACAAGTGTCATGTATGAAAAGAGGTGCTTGCAGTTAAAGTGTACAGTAGGTCAAAGTGCTTTCAATAAATGATTAACCTGTGGGTCAACTGCACAATCTCAAATAAACATATGGGCTCTCAGAAAGGAAATGCTTGAAATTATACAAAAATATTTGATGTGTGAATGTTTTAAATGGCATCAACATGTACTTAAGTTCAGTCCTCACCTCCAGTTTTTCTGAACTGTTTCGCAACTCAGTTAAACTGAGGTTAAACTGCAGGAAGACATTTATCTACTTTGATTGATTGACTTGGATAGTGTCCAATTTCCCATTTGATTTAACTGAAGATTTCAAACTTATGAAGCTGATATGAAAGCAGCACAGATAGCCGTCTACAGCCAGTAGCATAGAGAGAGTAAGTATTTTAAGCACAAAGAGTGGCAGGCAGGAGCTTCAGGCTGGTGAATACACAACACTGAGCACAGAGACTAACACCCCCACCACCCTTAAAGAGACAGGACACACTAAAGTAAACTTTTCCAGTCAGATCTCCTCTTATTGGATCTGCTTTACCCCGCCACCCAACCTCTCACACACACACACACACACACACACACACACACACACACACACACACACACACACACACACACACACACACACACACACACACACACACACACACACACCAAAAAAACTCTTATTTGACTTGAGGAAATTAATTATCTGCAAGGGCAAATTAAGCAACTGTAGCAGCAAATATTAAATGAAAAAAAACAGAAGTACATTTGGTTTAGTTAGTACGTGCAAACCGTTAGTTAACCAACTAAATGTATGTACAAGAATCTGCAAAAAGTATGGATTCCAGCATTAACAGAATATGGAAATATAATGTAAGAAAATGTGAGATTTGTACATTATAAAAGAAAGGGTGTAAAATACAAGTAATTGTGATATAAATGCAAATTATAACAAAAACAGAACTTTGAGAGTACGACGCAGGGTCATAACAAGCAGATGTGCTTGAAATAACATAAAAAATGTCCATAAAAGCAATACAAGTAAATGTAAACGTTTTGCTGAAATTGTTTGTGAATCAACGACACAACTGCTGCTTGGGTTTGCGTTAAGCGAGATCATCCAGCTCAATGAGCCACAGTGCAGCAAACAGTTACCCAACCACAAATAAGAAATCATATATGTGCCTGCAGCTCTTTTAAAACCAGTATAGTGCACGTTCTTAACAGTAAGGAAATACATTACATACGTACTTTATAGAGAAACCACAGCATCCCTTATATGTGGGGGTTGTGCGGGCTGCTGCTGATAAGGTATCTAGATAATTGCAATGATTACAATTATCTCACCTAATTTCATCAACACTTTTAAATATATTTGACCTATTTAAAGTTATACATGTTCTTTGAACATCTAACCACTAGGTGGCAGTAACACATTAACGTGTGTCTGTGTTGCAGCCAGGTGGCAGCATGGTGGCTTCACATGTGGTTGAATGGATTCCGGAGGTATTCATTAGTTGCCTGCAGCGCCATATGCCTGCACTATTGCTGCTTCTTTTGAGTGGGGTTGATGACCCCAGCTCCCACAAATTATTCCCAATTATAGGACCATAGACAAAGAATCAGCAGGCAAACCTTTTTGAGTTGTGATGTGACCCATTATAGTATTTAAATGTGTGCTCATAAGGGCCCTATGTGGATAATATGAGTCTGAATTCATGCTGTTTCACCAGAAGGGGTTTACAGGCCTGAATAGGCAAACATATGTAGTAAATATACCACAAGTATATGCAATTTAATGCAACAATTTGAACATGAATGCTTAATTTATTTTAGTTGCATGCATTCACTCCTGCAATCTATTGTTACATATTTTTGATCAATGAGCTCAATGGTGTAGATCTTAGACTCTGCGCAGTCACAAAGTCAACTCTCATTAGCTTTTAAAATGCCGAATACAACGGTTGGTGAAGAGGAGTTAGCTGAGAAGTGATTGACACCAAGCCAGAGCACCAGGGAAGGTGCACATCAGCAGCTTACCTGCTCTCACTCTTATGTAATGTCCTCACCTGAACGTATCTTCTCCTCTTCTCCTTCCTGCTGCTCCTCACCCCCCTCCCCCTGTCTTCATACTCCTCCATTTGTCTGTCACTCTACATCTTCGCTCTCCTACACCTCCCTCAACCTTCTTCCTCCTGGCTCTCTCCCAAACCTTCCCCTCTTTTATCTATCCTGACCAGAGTCATTCAAACTTTCATAAGGCCAGTTCAGATTGCCAGACAAGTTCCGGTTTGGTCTGCCGCCATGTTTGAAAGCAGGTGCACCTTTTAGCAAAGTGCTGACTCGCGTAGCACAAAATGCAATTAATGATTCAGCTTTTTGGATATTGTTGACAACGCTCTTCTCTGATCAATAAGCAAACATGGCAGAACAATCCATTTCCCATCTAGAGGTCAAAGAGCAGGTTGTTTTGTATTTTAAGCTGATGCATGACACATTTCATCTTTCAATTATTACCACGACTGATAATGAACACTCGACTCAGAATGAATTGTGTTGCATGTCATGGTCTCAGGTGAGGAGGTATACCTGTGGTGTCACAGCTATCACATCACATCACAGAGGGACCTGCTCACGTGAGTCAGCAGCCTCATCATTACTCAGCTTATTGTCGCTGCAGAGCTCTTTGAAGGCAGGTAGTCGTTGATTTTCACTCTGCCTCTTCTGAGCAGATAAAAATAAAACAATGCACGTGACTTTGCAGGATGTATAAATGGTGAGAGTGCTTTGGTGTGATATCTGCTTTCTTGTATTTTCTTGCAGCAGTAAAATGCACTGAAACAAGACAGGAAGAATTATCTATATATAACTCGTTTCTAATGTCAAGCCATGAAACAAACAAAAGTGATTTTATAAAGGGATGATGATGCATGTGGATGCTTCTTGTATTCACGAACCATTAGATAGTTAATTCTGTCCAGAAACAGCGTCATGTTAGAGCCTTGTGTGGGGTGCTAAATTAATCATTTTGGAAATATAATTTAAGTTGCATTGTATTTAATTGGGAAATTCAACTTGTTTTAGAGATGTTGTTACAATCATGCACAGTCATGAATCTTTTCAATCAATAGCTGGCACTTCCCCAAGTAATAAAGCTTTTTACAGACCCTGCTTCCACTATAAATAATTTAGATCTTTTTCTTGACTCTTTTCATTTTGGTGTTAACACTTCCTCTCCAAATACTGCTGAACCGGGTAGCACACATCTGCAGGACAGCAATATAAGTTGCTGTGTTGAATTAAAAGGTGCATTTCTGTGCAGGTTTCCCCTAAAAATTAATTTGCCTCCTCTGATGTATTTTTTGACATGTTCCGAGGAGTTCCCCTCCTGCAGGTGCTGTTGCCTTGCAGAAATTCAACAGAGAGTTCACACCTGTCTGCCTAACGGTTGTGAAGAAGCTCAACAGGCATCCTTCAGAATGTCCTAGTTGAGAATAAATTCACCTGCTGGGTAATCCAGTCAGCCGGAGCATTAGTCTGCTGCTCGTGACGCACAGGTCGACTCAGTGGAGCCGTCATGGTTCTCTTTTTTACTGCTAGAAGATGACCTGGCCTGTCAATAACACAACTTCCAGTGGATCATATTACTAATGATTGGCAGTTACTAAGCACATTTACTTGAGTACTTTACTACCTGCCTACCCGTTCAATTATTGCATGTCACAGGAGTCTTTGAAGTTGGTATCTTGACAGCTATGAGTACTAACAATAACGTATAATAATGTTTGGTGTTTACATTATCAATAATTATTTTTGGAAGTTTTAAGTTGTTGTTAAGAGACAGGCTATGTGCTTCAGGCTGCTTTGCTGGAAAATAGTAGGCTGGGCTTTTTGGTAGGATGATTTTCTAAATATTACTTGCACTTCAGGGCTTTTCCAATTTACCCAAGCCTCAAGGTCTTTTTTTTTTACTTTCTTTTCCCATTTATTTAATAACTTAAGTTGTTTTAGGTACATACATATGATAACAAATATTCTCAACAAATAATTGACCATGTATATGTATTAGGTTAAGATAAAACTTGATTGATCCCTTGGGGAAATGTACAAGCTACCCATCAGGATAAAACATAGGCTTAAAAATGACCAGCTGCAACATTTAATATAACTAGAGAATGCAATTCCTGAAGAAATTGCTAATGGGAATGCTTTGTGCTGAAAAGCTGACGCTAAACTGCTATGCTGAGATGTAATGTGTAAGAAGAAATTGAAGAATTTAGATTGAAATGATACATGAACACTGGGGGTTTGAATGTGTGATGACGAGAGAAGAAAAGAAAGTAAAAAGGCTTGGAAAAGCAGCAGAATATTTGAACTGCAAACTTTTGAACTAACTTGATTGCGAATGATCTGTCGCCATGCCAACGGCATTTGATGACATCCCATAATACGCGTAGATGCGTTGATGGCTGCATCGTTACCAAACCTGTGAAGTTTTGGGCCGTGATTTGAAGAAATCTCAAAACTGTCCCGTAGATGTCTTCACGGCTGGACTGTTAGCACACATGTGAAGTTTGAGCACTTTTTGAACCTTTTCATATAGGAGTTAATTATAGCGACATCGTCTTTTACGGCGAGGGATGCGCATCCCTCGCCGTAAAAGAAGAAGATATGATGACACCCCATAATTGACGTAGAGCTGTTGAGCGCAGGACCATTAACCATTATCTGAGCATGTCAGTTGGAGTTATGACATCATTGTGTTCCATGACATAGGTGTTTATATTTGAGCTAACGAGGTGTGCTGAGATCAAAGTTTTCCATTGTTCTGAATGAGAGATAAACCTCTTACATGTGAACGTTTTGTTGAAGAACCGTAGCAGATAGGCAGTCTGACAGTGGCCTTTTTGGCAGATTAACTAAAGGTGTGCGGCTGCTGTGGTGGGGAAAGGTGAGGCTGAACTTACAATGGGGTTTAATGGAGACATGTTGAAAGTTTTTGTCACTTCATGCCCTCAAGAGGCATTTTGTTTAATTATTTTTCCTACGTTTCTCATGAAAAATTATGTCTCAGGAATGTAGGGTTTGGGAATTATGGCAGGTTTAAAAGAAAATATGAAGGCAAAATTAAATCTGTCCTCCACTCTAGCTGTGAGATCACGTACTCTAAAATCTGAAGAAGGCCTCTTTACCAAGGTCTGAACAATGTTTAATATCTCTAAAAGAAAGAATCCGATTTAAAAGTTGTGTTACACGAATAATGTCAGAAAGATGTGTAACATTTTAAAGTTGGAATGAGATTTCTGAGTGAAAGTATGAAGGAGCAGTTAGCAGTTGAAGAAGGAGCAGTTAGCAGTTGAAGTTGCATGAAGATTGTTGAAGTCTGAAGAGTTTCTCCATTGACTTCCATGTTAAAAATGTGATCAATTATGGGATGTATCTCTGGAATTATGAAAGTTATGAATGATAATCGATTCCCGACCGAGTTTAACTTTTTGATTGAACGGAGTTTCTGCGATGTTCAATGCGGGAGGAGAAGAGGCGCAAAATAACCCGGCGGAATAATAAAGAATTTCGTGCGTAGCATAACAGATAGTAGGAATGCTGTGTCAGCATTCCCACTAAATGAACACAATAATGCATCAACCATTATAATGCAATAATATATATTATTGGGAAATGGCTTGTTGAGCAGAATATTAACAAATGTTGCACTTTAATGTTTATTTAATGCATTTTCTTTAAACTTAAGTAACATTTTAAATGCAGTATATATAGAGAATGTCTTCACTGTATTGTTACTTCTTGTATAAGTGAAATGTACTTCTCACCACTCAAGATCAGATATAGTTTAGTCATGTTGCCAGTCAGTAGAAACTTGACACTATGAAGTGTAACAGTAACCCTGACAAAGTCAATGCAGTCTTCTTTGCTTGTTAAGAGCTCCTGAATGTCTAACTTTCCGACACCTTTATAAGATCACATTAATCAGCCATGAGTTGCTTGCCAGAGAGCTTAGCTCACTACAAAACACTCCTCAGGGCAGCATGAGGTTAGCTCTGTGTGGTTAGATAACAGATAATCAGTGAGAAGAGGTGTTTGCTCCTCTGCCGTGCAGTTCAGTAGCTTCTCCAACCAGCACCAGATACTTAGCCTGGTCCCTAAAGCCGCTGTTACCTAATGACAGAGTCCTGACGGAGCCACAGGCCGGCTGATTTAGACCATCCAGTTCAAAGCTTCTTGGTTTATGAGCCGTGGCAGACCAGGCCTTACTGGTTTATGTGTGTGTTTGTGTGTGAAGAGTTGGGGATGGCTCTACAGTCACATCAATGTTATGCAAACCTATTAGAGGTTGCAGTGCTATAGCTCCAGAGTGCTCAGGGCTCTCCCGCAGGGTCACTCTCAAGATGACCTCTCACTTCTGTTGAGTGTGAATAATGTGGCCTGCTGGTAAAAAGGAAACAAGGGATAATCACAATGTCAAACAGTGCTACCATGACTCAAATTCCTCACTCTGAAACTGAAGTAATAAAGCGATCAGAGTCGCAGGTTCAATCACTGAATATGGATTTTCTGACATTTCTTTCGCTATGTGTTTGTTTGTTTGTTTGTTTGTTTGCTAAGGCTGCAACTAACCATTATTAACAGTATTGATTAATCTGCAAATCATTGTATGGACTAAACTATTAATCGTCTGGTTGGTACATTTAAAATTAAAGCCTAAAGTGTTATTATGATATAAAACAGAACAAATTTAACCCTAGCCAAATTGAAAGGACATCAGCATTTTCTGCCAATTTTGACGATTAATCTATCAACAAAATAAAGTTATTTATTTGTATTCAATTTTTTTGTTACTGATTATGATCCCAGATTCTATAGCACTCTATGTACAGAACATTCTTTGAAAACTTGATGCTGATTCATGTTTAAAAGGATGACTATATGTAACTTTGAGACAAATATAGAACAATGATCTGCAACATTGGCAGGTTGAGTCTTTCTGAGGTACTTTGTGTATCTGTTCCCCCTCATTTCTTCTTATCTCCCTGTTGTTTTTAAGAAAGGCAAACTGAACCCCAGAAAATCACTTTCATACCCAACAGGGGTATATTATTGGAGCATGACATGCTCGGTTTGATTTTATAGTTATTTCAGAATCTGAATCAAAATACCTTTATTTCATCCCACAGAGCGGAAATGTGCATTTGTGACTGCAAGAAAAGAGTCAAAGACAGCTTAATGTTACCTAAGAAGCATGCATTACACAAAGAATAAAGATACAACATTTCAAAGAAAAATTACACAATTTACAAAATACACATCCTGTAACAATTCTGAGATATAGCAGCCAGGTATATATTGCACAGTTATTAACGGCATTAAAAAACATTCAAAGCTATTTATTTGGATTGTTCATCATTGCTGAGAAGGGCAACATGACATTTCTATTTGAAGCTAAATGGATGTCTGCCTGCGTGTGTCTAAAGGCTTTTCAGATATTCATAACTTGTCTGTTGTGTTAAAGTTTTGAATGCATCCAGTGAATCATTCATATATGAGTGAGGTCAGTAGTTTGGTGACTCAGCAGAGCCGTGTACTTTATAAGGCCATTAAGAAAATGCTTGCTAGAACACCGACTGAATAAGCCCCGTGGCTTTGACTTCCACTAATCATCTTAGGCAATGCATGGCTCCCAAGATGCCTGCATGGGAACACCTTTACTGGGCCGCAGCATACGACTGGTGGTACTGTCACCATAACCATGCAATGCTTAAAAATACAATACTTTTACCATGTTGTTGCTCAAACAAACAGATATGTAAATGAATGCAAACATTTTTAATTAAGTCTTAAACTTTTTTCTTTATGATTTGAATTCCTGCAAAGTACAAGACTGTTGCAAGAACCTCTCATTAGGAAAGAAACGTGGTAAATTGCATAATTAGAAGAAGATAATCTTGCAATGCGCCGCTGCAAACATAGATAATTCAGCTTTACATTTAAAACGTTTGAAATGCTGCTTGAAGAGGTTTTATGTATTTTTTTTATTCATATCTAACAACAACAATGTTAACATTGCTCATGCCTTGTGAAGGAAATGAATATATAGGCATTATAAAAATGAGAAATGATAAAAACCAGGAAAAATCTAGTGCACTTTTTTGTTAGAAAAAAATAAGATACAATAAATAAAGACAGCAATTGAGTTACAGAACAAAGGTAATAAAGACATTTGGGGATGTTCAAGTAAATGCAGAGTATACCACATAACAAAAACCATATACAATAAATAGAAATATGAAAGCTCTAGGCTTTGTTTGTGGGGTAATGTGTGCTAAAACAAACCAGTTTGCAATAAAATATAAAACTGTTCTTATTCCTGTTATATTTGGAAAATGCTAGAAAGCACGTCAACTTTACTAACTCTTTGCTACCATAATATAATTAATATTTACAGTGGTGTTCAGTAAGTACATTTTCTCATAGGCCTACTACTTAAGTACCATTTTGACATTTTTACTTTACTTGAGTATTAATTCCATTTTATGTTGTACTTTGTAGTTCTACTGCACTGAAATGTAAGGTTAATATTCTACTTTTACTACATTTTTGTAGTACCTTTGGTTACTGGCAGATATAGATTAATGATAAACAATATGATCAACACTCAAATAAGACTTTAGTTACCCAGCAGAATATAAATAAAACTAGCTGCACCTTCACCAGGTTGATAAACACATCAATAATTGTATTTCAAAACATGTAATATATATGATTGTGAAATGAGCCAATGTGCATAATGAGTACATTTTACTTTTGTTACTTTAAGTATATTTTGATGCTAATAGCCTACAACTTTTGTACTTTTACTTATCTTGAGTCACATTTGCAATGCAGGACTTTTACTTGTAACAGAGTATTCCTACACTCTGGTTGTTCTACTTTTACTTAAGTACAAGATTTGAGTACTTCTTCCACCTCTGCACATTATAATTAATATTTAAATAGCCAGGCCTAGTAGTACAACTGTGTGAATTGTTTTATACGCTGATCTTGTTGCCGGGCCAACGCGGCTTCCTATTGGCCGCCGCAGTACCACGTGACAGTCCTGACGTCATGGTGAGTGTCTGCAGGCTGAGCGGAGTATGTGCAGCGGAACAAACTGAGAGAGTGTGGACTGATAGCAAGCCGGGAAACTGCAGCTCCTGAGAGGCTCCTGCTGCTAGCTGTTGCCCTCCTAAAGTCTGTGAAACGTTTCACTGCTGAGACGCGAAGTAATGGACAATTAGAGAGACATTCAACAGGCTTTCAACAGCTACTTAAAAACGAGGTAAGTTGTCGCTCACGCTGTCCCTCCCTCCCTCGCTGTTTGTCCGCTTCCTGTTACTTTTTTTGTTGTTGCTTGGACCTCAGGTGAGATGAGTTACAAGCTTCAACAGTAACTTTACAGACTTTTATTGGTCTGCATAATATTATTTTCTTCTATTAATTGCAGCAGCGTTACAAGATGGTAGCAGCGGATAAAGCTTTACCTAGATTTGTAATCGGATGAGGCTGCTCTTCTTTCCTAAATTAACTTCCAGGGTAGCCGGTAGCAGAGGTGCTGTGTGTCCTTACACACTTTTCATATTTATTTGTAGAATGAGTGAGGACAGGAAGTGGAAAAGGAGTCCTCCACTAACACACAAGTGAGGTGAGGCAGGGTATCTCCTTTCAGCAAACACACATCAGTCACTCAGTGGACTAAAGCAGGACAGAGGAGGTAGCTTTATTGGACTGCTGATAGGCTACTTTATCTTGGATTGAAATGCTTTGCTGTGCATGAATGCCTGTGGTGGATGTACTGCCAAATATATGGTCAGTGTGGTAGCAGTGAGATCATGTTTTCACTGAAATGAGGTGAGTAGCTTCCCAGCATTACAAGGTATAACATATATTTAAGACAGGGCATCAAATAAAAGCTAAAAGATAAAATATTTGACAATGATTTTGATAATCTATGTATTTATTTACCTCCTTTCCTATGATCATTTAAACATTTTTAGCAGGTTTTAGCTTCTCAAATGTGAGGATTTGTAGGATGTTTGTTCTTTGTTTTGTTTGTATAAAAATTGATCTCCACAAAATGTTCTGCTACAATTTCTCATGAGCCCAAGTTGAGGCCCTTAAACAGCTAGTTTTATTATATAATAATAAATACATAATGAAAACAGTCTAGTTTAATCCCTACATTGCATTGCTTATTCAGTGGAGCGTATTGGTTTCCGTTAAATGGTTAAACAGCTAAAGTAAGACTGAAGTTTAAAAGTGGCTTGTTGTATTAAGAGGCTCTGTACAAATGTACTTTGTGTTAGCTGTTGGTTTCTAGTGATTGAACTGGTTTAGTTTGTGATGTGGGATGTAAACAAGAAACCTGCCATGAGTGAATTTCCTCTGGCTGTCTCTGTGAAATGTTCTTGTAATGATCAGAGTGTTTGATCAAGTGAAAGAGACACAGAAGGAGAACAATAAACAAGTGAAAAGAAAAGCACAAGCTCATGACATAAAATGAAAGATGTGTGGATATGAGTTAAAAAAAATAAAAAAAGACACACAGATTGGTTTTGCTATCTTTGAGTCACTGTGGCATCCGAACATCCGATGTTTTTAGTAAATTAAATCTCAGTCCAGCTACTCGTCTCACCTCAGGAAGCCAACACAACATGGCAAGAATCATTTAAAGACCAGCGGAGGTGCGGACACAAGGGTGGAGTCGAGATAATAGCCCCCTTGGTGTCGGAAGCATCTCTTCAAACATTTCAAGATGCTGAACTCTTACAAATGTGCGCTAAATTTGAACAGATGTTCTATTCCTGCGTGCGTGGGTTTGTTTTGGGCCAGTCTGACCACATTGGCAGCGTCCTCTGTAGTTATGTTCGTCTGTGCAGCAGTCAGCGCTCTTTCAGTTGAAGTGGACCTTGTTTTTTAGGAGTCAGGGAGAGCGATTGGAAAAAACAAGGATGAGTGTTAGATTAAACAGAAGCAGGAGAGCTTCAAATGTTGAGATAATGATAGATTCTGGACTGCTGATATTTTGGATAGAAAGCCGCAGTTAACACACGCTGTGCAGCATATATCACTGGCAGAGCAGGGTGGGAGTTGTTTAGTCATCATCGGCCAGATTGACATTTCCATCTCCAGAGCCTTTGTCGTTTCAACAGGCTGTTTCAGAGAGAGGCACATTTAGATATTCAGTGCAAAGTAAACGCGACTCCTCGTGCAATCAGTGACAATTTGGTGTGTGTGTGTGTGTGTGTGTGTGTGTGTGTGTGTGTGTGTGTGTGTGTGTGTGTGTGTGTGTGTGTGTGTGTGTGTGTGTGTGTGTGTGTGTGTGTGTGTGTGTGTGTGTGTGTGTGTGTGTGTGTGTGTGTGTGTGTGTGTGTGTGTGTGTGTGTGTGTGTGTGTGTGTGTGTGTGTGTGTGTGTGTGTGTGTGTGTGTGTGTGTGTGTGTGTGTGTGTGTGTGTGTGTGTGTGTGTGTGTGTGTGTGTGTGTGTGTGTGTGTGTTCAAGCCTGGGTCTGTTGCAGCCCTGTCGGCCTTCTTGCAGTTGTTGTCAGTGACATTTTTTTTTTTAAATCTTGTTCTCATTCGCTCCCTCATAATGACCTCTCTGTCATGATTGTGGTTTTTTTCGCAGCGCCTTGACGCACAAAGCTCTCCGGCTGACAAATTGAGCTCATGTGTGCTGCATTATGATGAAGTTGCTGCCTCGGGTTTCTCAAATTGGCAGGATGAATAGGATTTAGAGAAGAGAAGGAATGGACTTTGTCAACCAAAGAAAACACAATGTTATTAATTTAGAGTGCTGTAAATAAAAAACAAACTAACATCCAGAGAAACCAAATCCTGTCAATTGTACACAAACTCATCTTAACACACGTTTCACATCACGGAAGGAAGGCCATTGAAATGACAACTACAAGCAAAAATGAAGGAAGGACATTGGTTAACCCAAATATTAAGGAAGTGTATGAGGAGGTTTGGGCTATTTTTAGAGCTGTTGCTATGAATGTTTGTGTTTTTAAAGTGTGCATTGGCCCTCAGCGTCACTTTGATGTGAAACGTTCTTGTGTTTGCAAAAAGCTGGCTGCAATTTATGATTCATGTCATTATGAATTATGACCAGCTGCTGATTCTTTTCTCAATTCATCTTTCAGTGTTCATATATCTCTATAGGCACGTGTTCTTGTTTTTATCTGACCATCAGTCCAAAAACCAAAAGATATTACATTTCCTATAATATGACTAAAAAATATAAATAAACAGTAAATCCTCACATTGGAGAATTTGAAAGCAGAGGGAAATAATAAAAAAAGATTAATCAATTATCTTAATATTGCAAATTATTTTTGTGTCAGTTAATCCACTAAAGGTTTCAGCTCCAGATTGGATAGTTTGTGTCAATGGAATCAAAATCATACAAACCAGTAGATTATTTTCACTTTTAGCTGCTGCAAAGTCACACTTGTACTTACTATTATTACGTATATCACTTTCTAACACTATTTACTAATCCTTTTTTTTTTACTATTTGAGTCAGTTGGAGCTGTACATTTTCCTACAACCTTATTTGACTGATGTTCCATGATAAGTATTTTCCAAACCCTCTGCTGAATTTAGTTCCCAAGACACTGTGGCACAGATTGGCCTGACGGTAGACTGGTCCTGACCCTACGCTAAATAACTCAGGAGATAAAGTTGCAGGCAGATATTCAGGCAGCCGCTGAAGCACGCTGAACCGCCCTCGTCGTGATACTTGTAATGTGAGCACGGGGCTCCTGCAGCTGCGTTTGATGGCGGTTTGAAATGTGCTGCTGACCAGACATGTGATCGCACACGAGCTGCGGCCAGGAGATGTTTAAAGAGAGGGACGTGCACGGAGTATTCACACCATAGACTGTATGATTAATACGTGCCAGATTTATGAGAATAATGGCGGTCAGAAACACAACTTTTTTCTGTGGTCTTCTTTAAAGAAAAAACACATTGGTGTGGTGCTCTACATTTGAGTCTGATGTGCTGTAGGGCCTCTCTATTATTAGTTTTTTGTGTCATCCTGCGCTGTGCTTAACTGCATTTTAATCACACTGATTAATTTGTGGCAGATTATTATCGCTGTCACAGTGGAGACGTCAACCAACTTTGTTTTTGTGTGTAGGTATCTTTTAATTTGCAAACTAGACATAATGAGAGAACAGCAATTCTACATTAGGGATTTATTTGTCACCTTTCGGCACCATTGAGAATTCAGAAAATAAATTGGCAATAAGTTTGCTCGTTAGTTCATCGTAAACAACATTATTTTATGTAAAAAATGGTCTTATTTCAGCTTCTCAATTGTGAATTAGATGCTCTCTTCATGCTGCTCCAGTTCTAGGCTCCTGCACAAATAGAGAATGCAAAAACATTAAATACGTGTCTAAATAGCAGAGAAGAAAGTGAGTGATTTTGATGTTGCCATCATCAAAATCATGTGTCCGTGTAAAAGACTGTATGTCTGTTTCTGGCGTTCAAAATCACATTTAACTCCGACTTTTGTCCTCGCCTACACTTCTGTGATGTCTTTTTAAAGCTGAAATGAAACATCATTATTTAATAGCGACCTCTGGGTGAATATCACACGGCAGATCTTGCAGGTTTAATAAGTGCGTCCTTGTTAGGTCGGGAAGGACTGGCTTTACCTCCGCAGCCTGATCGCAGACGGATCATATTGCATTATGAATGTGTCATTCATAAACTCACCATCTGTGATCAGGTCTTCTTCAGCTCTCCCCCCCCCCCCAGCTTTCTTCTGCTTTCTGCTCTTGGATTATCTGTGGGACCTTTGGGTTCCGATTTACCTGCAGGATATAAATGGAGACTTCTGGCGGTTACATAAGTGGACAACAAGATGTTCTGGGATGGTGGCGTGTCGAGGGCTTTTCGTTCGAGCAGCAATGAGTCAACCTCTCAGATGCTGCTGTAAAACCATATTTGCTGCAGAGTTGTGTGGGATTTCTGCTTTTAAACCAGTAATTCAACAATATAATGTTATATAATTGGCTTCAAAAATGAAACATTTTATATATAATTTAATATTGAAAAGTGTTAAGAACTAAGATTTGGTATCACATTTTCGGGTCAGATTTTGAGAGTTGTTTCTAAGTACTCGTGATTATTTTCACTATGAATGCATCATCTTCTACATTAATGATAAAACCAATAACTACGTGGTCCATAAAATGCATTCACAGCTTCCCAGTGGACGTTTTCATAATTATATAAAAATATATATATTTGGTAATACTTGTTTTTGGTCACCATCAGTCCAACACGAAAATAGATATCCATTTTGCCATCAATTTAAGAATTTATTTTATAAAATAGCTTTAAAAATTATTATTACCGGTAGGTTTTATATCAACATCAATAATATAATGATAAGATTAAATGTTACCTAACCTTGAATGATTGCTTTAAAAAAATGTTCTGTGGTTGGAGATTAATGATATTGACCAATCAAACGTTTTTTTTTATTAGTATATGGAAATTCAGTATCCAACTATTTTTTATCATCAATTAATATTTGTCTCAACCTGAAATGCTAAACAGACACTGTTTGCAGCTCAAATGTGAGGACTTGCTGCTTTTCGTAATGTATTATTTGATGATAATCACAGTTGGTTGGGAAAAACAAGACAATTAAAGAAGTGATCTTGATGTCTAAAGAGAAATACTATGAGGCATTGCTGTATGTCATTAGTTGTAGTATTAGTTAAATCTGTCTCAAAGCCCTGCAGGTTGATCTTGTCCTACTAAACGTCTGAACATGTGTGCCCTGTTGCTGTTATTAGAAACTGAAATTGACAGCATGGATTGTACATGCAGTCTATGATTATACCTGCACAGCTCACCTCTCAGGCCTGTTCCCCTCGCAGAGGCACTCACGAGGTTAAACAAGTGCCGGGTGCTAACTCGTTGTGTTGACCTTATGAGAGGGCAGAGACTTGGCTAAACCATGTGACCTTTCCACTTGTCAAAGCCTCCGTTATGTAACAGTGTCATCAGAGGTCTGCCAGCAGCAGCAGGTAAGAGTCTTAACGTTAATTGTAGGCAGTGATCTCTGGGAGACAGGAATAGCTTCTTAGGGATGACTAGTTAAAGGGATGTTCAGTGGAGGTCTGAGCCCTCATCCCATCATTTCTTCCTTTGCAAATGCACAGCATAGTGAGAGAGGGGTGGTGTGCAGTGTAAGCATAATATGTTAAGTTACATAAGGTCTGTAAGTAACCATTTTCAGTGTCAAAAAGTCAGAGAAATTGTGAAAAATGGCCATCTCAATTCCTGATTGTCCAATTGGTGTCTTTACCTGCCTTGCTTTGTCAGTCCGAAACAAAAGATATTCAGTTTAATATGATATATAACACAGAAAAATAGTTAATCTAAAGGAACAGCGTTTTTTTGCCATTATTGCATCGAAAAAAATACTTCAACAGTTAATAAAACATCGTTTTTTTCTGCTGTTAACTAATCGTGGCAGTTCTACATTTATGAAACATTTATTTGGCAGTCGAAACAACCTACATGTTTACCCATACATACTATGCTGAACACATGCAGCCTTACCTGCATGTTTGTAAACTGTGGGAGGAAACGAAAACCCACAGGGAGAAACATGCAAACTCCAAGCTGAAACTGCACCCAGCCGTGGAGTCTAAAAGCAACCAAAACGTGTTTACATCAGTGAAAAACGTGCCTTTTTAGTAAAGAGAGAGCATCCAGTGTGAGAGTTAACAGCTCAGCACACAGTAAAGCTGCAACTAATTATTTTCATTATCAATTAATCAGTTCCCCGTAAAAGCACCAAATTAGTTTAATAATATGTTGTTGTAAAGCCAGTAAGAGCAACACTAATTAACCTTCCCTCGCTCATGCAGAGTAATGGAGATTGAATCATTTTAATCGGCTCTGTTTGTGCAAACAGTCTGGCGTAAAGACGACGGTCTAATTGGAGCTGCAGCTAAAAGCAAACAATTAAACAAGCCGTCTGCACAGAAAGTATAATTAAATGCTACTGTTAATCATCGGCGGCATATAAAGTGATGTTTCTTTGACAACCTGCTGCCAGAAACAAGAGTTATTGTTTGGTCAGTAAACATTACAACACAACCTCAGTAATCATTACAGCGCTCCACACAATCCATTAAAACATTAAAATGCAGTTTGCAGAGTGTGTGGCGGTTTTGGTCACCAATGGAAACAAATGGATGAAATGAAAAGAGGATACCAGGATGACGTCAACTGTTGATTAGGAGAATATCTAATAGAAAGTTGACGTCAGTATCTGTGTGTGTTTAGGGTACATTTACTGAGCTGGTTCTGAGTTTTCACTGCATTTTAAGCATTTAGAATCAGGGATGGGCAAATGGCGGCCCGGGGGCCCTCAGATTAATTAACAAACGACGTAAATAAAAAGAAAGTACTGATATCGTCCACTAGACTCCTAGTTACGTCGCGATCTGCGTACATGATTTCGTTCGGAAGCCAAATACCGGGAAATAATCTGTGACGCGTTTGTGTGTATCGTGTTTGTTTCCCGGGAACCACTCACAAGAAACACCGGCTGTTGTTTTGCCTGCTGTGACGTTAAGTTACCGCTTGTAAGTATGCCTTTACAAACTTAAAAGTTGTATTTATCATCTGAATTTGGCAAAAACAAGTTTAATATTCTAAAAACTAAGACTTTGTTTATTTGAAATCAGATGAAAACAAACTGTCACGGACCCTGCCGTGTTATCTATGATTACTATACGCTTTTCATTCATACTTTCAGCGGGAGGGAGGGGGAGCGGCGCTGAGGAACAGCAGACTGCGGGTTGACAGGTGCCTGTGTTGACATTCCCCTTATTGTGTTAGGTTCAAGTTAGACAACTAATGTCTGGGTTAGTGTTCATGACTTCATGTTTATGTCATCTTAATGGTAAATCTCAATGCACACACATTTTCCGTGCTTTCCAATAGTTTAAAATATTTGTATTCCACTGTTAAATAACCTGTTAGCATACATACAATACATGGAATTTATGTGTGTGTGTTCCAAGTGAATCTGTGGCCCCCTGGTGGCCAGTACATCAATGATGTGGCCTCCACCACCATCCAAGTTGCCCATGGCAGAACAATACCTTCTAAAAAAACAACAAATTCCACTGTGAGCTCACAAACCATAGAGAGGCGAAGTCCCTCCCTTTCCGGGGGAGCTCCATGGGACCTTATTTTGGAAAAATGATGTATTGATGTCAATGGAGAGAGAAAGATGATCTTTCGATTCCGTGTGAATTGTGCCACGAATTACACATAGGATGTTTGTCAATTCAAAAGATAATTTTGCAAGTCAAAAAAATAAAGATGTGTCGTAAAACTGTGAAGTAACACTTTTTTTTCGTGTGAAACGCTCAATGAACTACATCTCCCGTCTCGCACCACACACCAAGACGGTCGTCACGTTAGCACATTACACTTCTTTCTTTCAGAATGAGGTGAAAAGTATTAAAAGAGGTGAAAATCACTACCACTCTGGGCATGTTGAGAGCTGTACACAAAAGGGGAGTTAGTCGGTTCCGTAAGAGCCAGCATGCGGGATCGGCATTCTGGGATTTGTATTCTTTCTAGTTGCATATTTCTCATAGTCTTATATTTCAACAGTTTTACGACAAACTGTGACTTTTTTTACATGGAAATTATTTTTTAAGATTGACAAACATCATATGTGTAATTCGTGGCACAATTCAAACGGGATCGAAAGATACATTTTCTATCCCCATTGACTTCAATACATAATTTTTCCAAAATAAGGTCCCATGGGTCGGAAGTAGATGGGCGGGACTTTGCCTCTCTATTGCTTGCTGGGAATGTAAGTTTGTTTTCTTCGTGTGGCAATAGCATCATATATAACATGAAACTTTAGATATTATATCATGGATGTTCTACCCTGATCATATGGCAGTCCAGATACAAGTTGACTAGGAAAGAGATAAGATACGACTTTATTTATCCCGAAGGGAATTGTTGTGCCAGAGTAACACATTTACAATAAACACAGCAGCATAATAAAACTGTACACTAAAAGTGCAGTGAAAAGAGCAATTACATATCTACAGAAAGGCTGAGGTAAACCTTTAAACGGATAGGAGGAAAAGTCCTATGTAAATACATTTATGAATATAAATACATTTGATTGCAAGAAACCAACAATGTGAGGGGAAAAAGTAACACCTTCAGTTCTTAGATTAGCAGGAAAAAGCATATGTTTAAATAATGATAACTCAATCCAGTTATAGTAGGAGCTTCAGCGTCCTGGAGATTTAAATGGAACCAAATAGTTATCATTGGTTACACCTTACCAAAAGGCCCACAGCTACAGTCCATAGAAGGGGGCTGATCAGGTATAATAACTGAAAACACCTGTGCGGGTTCCCCATTGTTGGTTCAAATGCAAATGTATGCAATATTGTAATCACTTCACTTTTCTTAACACTCCAAAGTAGGTTTCACTACTGAGAGACCTGTGAACTATTTCCCCAAATGACTATTAGTCATCGTATAGAAGAAACTTAAAGGTCCCATTTCATGGCCATTTCCACTGATCATAATTCCGTTGTTGAGGTCTACTAGAATAGATTTATATTGTGCAATTTTCCAAAATCACTTTGGTTTCTCATACAGCATCTCTGTAAACTACGTGTATTCACTGAATTTCAATCTCTGCCTTTAACGGCTCGTTGTAGCTCCAATAGCTCCAGCCCCCACCCTCCCTGTGAGCACAGTGTGCTCTGATTGGTCGGAACGTTGTGAATCGCGCTGAGCTCCGTGGAGGTGTGGTTTCCTTGTTTAGCGATACACAGTGAAACACAGCCAAACTCACCTTGAGCACACACAAAGTCACAGCCGAAGTAAAAACAATAAGTGTGGCTTGATATTGAGTAAGAAAAAGGTTGATAAACGCTGTGAGAATGGGTCTGCAGAGAGAATTTCGCCGTGATCCCAACAGTCTGTTATCAGCCTGCAGCCAGGGAGGAGAGATCAGCAGAGCTGCTTGCACTGAGTGTGTGTGTGAGGAAGTCCGTGGATTGGTCAATTTGGACCGATCAGCGGCGGCTTAACGTAACGGCTCCGCGGACGTAACGTAACGGCTCCACGGATTGGTCCATTTGGTTCCGGGTAACGCATGACATCATGAGTTGCCCGGAAGAATCAATGGACAGTGACATATCTCCAACGAGGCGTTTTGGGGAGGTATTTTCTGTGTTAGAGTTTTACTCGCTACAGGGTGTACTTTGAGGGTTTTGACTCTGCAGACCGTTTACATGCATAAAAACCTTCATAACACACAAGGGGACGGGTAATAACCGGAAAAGCATGAGATGGGACCTTTAACTTTCTTTAAGTACAGTGGAATATATATTTGCATGTATCACAGTCCCTGTTACAGCCAACCTCATGGCACTTTTTTGTGTGCAGTCTGTGCATCCCTAATCTAACAGACCCAAAACCAAAAATATGTTCTTTAGTGAAGAAGAATAAGAAAAAGCAGCAAATTCTTACATGTGAGAGGCCGGAGGCATCAAATGTTTGGTCATTTAGTCTAAAATAACTCAAGCGATTTAATAGATGATCAAAAAAGTTTCCTACTACCTTTGGTGCTAATTTGACAATTTAAAAGTCCCCTTGTCACCTTACGGTCTAGAATGTTTGTTTGATTTTGTAAAATGTAAAGCCGGACATGCTTCCAGTCTTAATATCAGCCGTTCACACCGGACCCCGCTGTGTATCTGCTGCTGGGTTTTGTTCCAGGAGTGATGAGAGTGTAAACATGTGTTAATCTTCTTTTCACGCTGCTCCAGCATCCACGCTGGCGTTGAAGTGAACTATATGAGGAACAGCAGGGAACTCATTAGAGGCAGCTGCCACATTGCTAGAGCCCATTGTTTACTCTGAGTTAATTAAAGGATTATAGCTGGCTGTTTATGGAACATGTGAGTGTGAAATAAAGGGACAAGGCGGCAGAATGCTTGCATTAGCAGTCAACAAAACGAATAGAACATCAGGGTATTTCATTCAAAATGCAACCACTCTTTGAAAGATCTTCATATTCATACAGTTTCACTTAAAATGACACATTTGTTTCAGTCAATTTGTGAATAATAGTGTTTCCACCACTCTGTTTACTGTTGAGTTTGTCACTGAAGCAGCACTTTTCATTAGCTCTAAGTACAGTAAATTACTAATAGCAAAAATACCATAATCCCATTATGAAGTCTTATCAATCAGGCGTGGTTAATTACTGGATCCGCTGAAGTCAAATGGGATTGTACACAGTCTATATGCATGCAGGAATATGAATTAGATCTCTTATTATGTTATGATTTTTTATATTTGAGCTTTTGAGTCTGTGAACAAAATAATAAAATCCACAAACGTTGAGTGGAAACCTATTGGTGACAGATTTCTCTTCCTGGAACAAACTACCAGTCGGCCTGCCATTGGTGATTTTATCTGTCATTAACCTCGGCTAAGCTTAGAACAGCTTCCCTCTTCTCCTCCGCTGGTCTGACAGGGGAAAGTGCTAAGCACATTAGCTGCAGGGTTAAATGATGAACTGAGTCTTCTGTTGAGTGTTAAGGCTCCATGTTCGCTGTTTGCATCCACTGCAGATGATTGTTACTTTTTTTTTCTGTTCACTTTGCATGTTTATTATGCGCCAGGAAAGAATAAAAAGTCCAGTGTAACTTGAGGTTTACTTCATATCTATATATCTTTTTACGTAGGTATATTTTTAAAACTAGGCTGATCTTGATTATTATTACAGAGGAACTGCGTGTTGGAAACCGTCATTAGTGTGTGTGTGTGTGTGTGTGTGTGTGTGTGTGTGTGTGTGTGTGTGTGTGTGTGTGTGTGTGTGTGTGTGTGTGTGTGTGTGTGTGTGTGTGTGTGTGTGTGTGTGTGTGTGTGTGTGTGTGTGTGTGTGTGTGTGTGTGTGTGTGTGTGTGTGTGTGTGTGTGTGTGTGTGTGTGTGTGTGTGTGTGTGTGTGTGTGTGTGTGTGTGTATATATATATATATATAGAACACATGTGGTGGTCTCCTGTTGCAGCTGCATGGGATGCTGAACCAGGCTGTGCATGAGCACAAAACCACATGCACAACCTCATCGTGTGCATTCACTTTTATTTACTATCATTGTGGTTATGCTAATGTTTTTTGCAACAAACTGTAAAAAAGATAAGCGCAGCTAAAAAAAGACACATCTTTCAGCTTTTAAAAAAAAAAAGACAAAATGAAAGCAACACTTCTTCTGTAAACCCCCAAATACAGGGCAACACAAGTGACAGTGATTCTCATATAAAGTGATGATATGAAGAAAAACTGTTTGTAGGTGCATTTACAAATGTTCCTTCCTCTAGTCTACATTAAAAGGAGGATATCAGGATCTTGAAAGCTGCTACCCAATGTATCACAATTTAGCAACACTTTGATGTTAACAGCTCCAAAGAACATAACGTTAGGGCACTTGATATCCTGAAACTCCCCATTTGAAATGTTTTTGCAAAGTTAGGAAGCCAAGCAGATTTTGAAGAATCATATCTCTTAAGTATTTTTAGTTGGAAGATGATGACACCCTAATTGTGAGTAGCTCGAGATCCAGAAGTTTCTATCAGGAGCTGAAAAGAGAATACATATTGATGATGATGTGTTAGTGTGGATATACAGCTTGTTCCAGTGCCCCCAGGTGGACAAAAAGTTGGCTAATACAGGTTTCAACTGAATTTTTGGTGTCGAAAGAGTCGGTTTATTATTTTGTATTTCACAAAAACAATGAAAAACCATGAATCCAGCTTTTCAAAGTGGGACAATTCATGAAGATCTTTTGATATCGCCTTCTCCTCTCTCCCAGCTGTATCAAAGATTCTCAAGGTTATTTCAGATTATTTCTAACAACCTTTTTGTGTCCCCCTCTCTCTTTCTTTCTTTCTCTTTGTCTGCAGTCGAAGTCACCGCTGCCCTCACATCGCCCACAGCCTGAACAAAAGCAGCAACCATGGGCAAACAGAACAGCAAGCTCCGTCCCGACGTCATGCAGGACCTGATGGAGAACACGGAGTTCACCGAGCACGAGATCATGGAGTGGTACAAGGGCTTTTTGCGGGACTGTCCCAGCGGCGCGCTCTCCATGGAGGAGTTCAAGAAGATCTACGCCAACTTCTTCCCCTACGGAGACGCCACCAAGTTCGCCGAACATGTCTTCCGCACGTTTGATGCCAACGGAGATGGGACTATCGACTTCAGGGAGTTCATCATCGCTCTCAGCGTGACCTCTCGTGGTCGGCTGGACCAGAAGCTGAAGTGGGCGTTCAGTATGTACGATCTGGACGGGAATGGATACATTAGCAAGGCGGAGATGCTGGAGATTGTAACGGTGGGTTTTAAAGTCTGGAGTATTTTACCTCATTCAACCCCCCACTTTCTGCTTCTCTATCTGTTGACAGCCCTCAGTCTTTCAGTGGCCACTGCATGCCATCATCGTAGCGTCATGTTCCTCAAACTACTCAAGCAGTGAAGCAATATTTTGCCCAGCCATCCACACCAGCTGCTCCATCGTATTTCCATCTGCTTCTGTGTTCTGCACCATTTGACCGCCCACAGCAGGGAAACCCGCCACTGAGTCATTTTAGAAACCAGCAGTTCCGACATTTTTCAATAACACTCATATGTGATGTATTCCTAGAAGGGAGTGGCCCTCCTCTGATCCACATATTGACTCAGCATTGCATCCAGCAGCTGTGAGCCCCACCCCCCTCCGGTGTTGCTTTACAACAGCTAGTTTAACCCAGGCTCCTCGTCTTATTGGATAACCGGTTCTGACGCGCAACAGCAATCCTTTACACATGTTCGCAAATCCCAGTGCTAAAATGAGTGCTAGATAATGTGTAATCCCATTCTTTCACCAATCGTCCATGTTTTATTCTTTGTGTGTGCGCAGGTGTGTGTGTGCAAGTGTGTGCAAGTGTGTGTGTGTGCAGGTGTGTTTATGTGTAGGGATGACGTGATACATTTTGCTAAATGTCCATCAGTCCAACAGAGGGCTGCATTTAGTTATTATTTTCATTGTGTATTTAGATCAGCTGATGTATTTTGATGCCTGATTATAGGGTCCGCTGCAGCATCCCTTCATCTTGCCATTACTCGAAAACTAAAATATGTCCATCACAATAACAATCCAAGGTGAAGTCTTCAAATCATTGGTTTGAATAATAGTCCAAATCAAAAAGATATGTACAATCATTTAATTGCAAATATGTTGCTGAATGAATTTAATTTAGGTTTCTGTAATTGTATTCTACATTCATCTTCCTCAATGCAGCTGTCATATTAGTGACAGATATCCATAACATGGCCTAAAGATGATCACAATTGTAACAGAGGCTGAACCATTACCCGCCCATACAAGCCGATTATTTAAATACAAGTTGTGTGTGTCCGTGTGATGGATGCAGATGATCCGAAACACTCTTCATCATTTGGAGGAATATTTCACATTTTCTAACCGTCAAATAGAAAGATGTCAAGGACTGAAAAACAAACATACGCAGCAACATTGATATATAGAAACAGCTTCAGTGTTCAAGTTCGTCAGAAAACCTAAACATTGAAGCAATACATTCACTTTATCTATTTAAAAACCTAAACCATGTCTTTTAGGCCTGGGTTCTTCCCTTTTTGTTTCCGCGCAGACGCATCAGCGTCAGAGCTAAACATAAATAAATAAGTAATCCTTTATCTGTCTTCATCCCAGAGGAGCTGTATTGATTGATGGGTCGTATATATGTTTCACTGCATCTTCAACAATCTAGCTGATGGAACCTTGCATTTGTGCTTTTAGCCGGACTATGAAACGTGATCAGACGCTTTGTTTTTGACTGAGATATCTACTATTTAAATGTAATACACCCACTTAAAACGTTCTTTTTACAATTGTAGTCTGAAACATAAAATCTTGTTTATGACTTCCTCCTCTCTGTTCCCTCTATCTTCAGGCTATTTACAAGATGGTTTCCTCTGTGATGAAGATGCCCGAGGACGAGTCTACACCGGAGAAACGAACGGACAAAATCTTCAGGCAGATGGACACAAATCGAGATGGTGAGCCTTCTTCATTCTGCCTTTCACTCTGCTGCAGTGTTTTCTGATAACACAGTAGCTTCTAAAGCCTACAACTGAACTCAGTGCCCTGTCAATCTCAGTAACACTGCACATGGAGAATATAGGCTAATTGAATTGGCATTTCATCTAACTTAACATCATAACAAACAATAAACTATTACTAAAAATAGCCCAAATGATCACAAGACAACTAAAACTCACCCAATCAAATTAAAAGAAGCAGGAAATCCAGCCTATGATGCAATACTGGCCAAATCCTGTAGATGCAGTCTAGCAGTCTAAGTTGAACAATAATCTATATTATTTTCCACAATAGATGTATACAATGCACACATTTATTAGACGTACAAGATTATTGTTATTAAAAACATGGATTAGTCACAGACTGTTGTAACTAAAGGAGGTTACTTATTTAAAGCTTGTTTGGCTATAGGGACGCTCCTGCTAAAACAGACTTTCCTGCACATGGGTTTTTTGGTTCATACCATACCTTTTTCTGTATTGCTATGAGCAATTGTTTAAGGAAAGTAACATCATCATGGGGAAGATATCTGCTCTTTTCTTTTTATTAAACATATTTCGTATCATCTGAAATGAATAAACAAAACCATTAATACTTGTCTTTCTCTCACAGGTAAACTGTCCCTTGAGGAGTTTGTTGAAGGAGCGAAAAGCGACCCCTCCATCGTCCGGCTGCTGCAGTGTGATCCCAGCAGCGCTGGGCTGTAGAAAACTGGACTCTTCCCCCATCATTGCTTTGATTCATTTAACACAATTTTAATATATCTCCCCGCTGACCCACCTGAGATGGTTGACATTTGATCAATTGAGCTTTAGAGGCACACACACACACACACACACACACACACACACACACACACACACACACACACACACACACACACACACACACACACACACACACACACACACACACACACACACACACACACACACACACACACACACACACACACACACACACACACACACACACACACACATACACATACACACACACACACACACACACATACACATACACATACACATATACACATACACATATACACATACACATACACATATACACATACACATACACATACACATACACACACAACATGCAACTGTACTTGCTACAAATACCAAAGCCTGCTGCAGATATAGTCTTTCAGACGCTAACATGTGCCTCTATGCCTGATCAAAATCTGCAGACAACACAGATCTCATACGTGGTAGAAATATAACACAAAGGACTGAAATCCCATCAAAGACTTGTTAAACGCTGAATCAAAGTTGTGCTATCTCTGTCGGAGAAGACGGTCGACGAGGTTAATCCAACAGATTCGTGAGGTACATTGAGCCGAGTTCAAGTTTATTTTTGTTTTTGTTTTTATGCTCATTGTGTTCTCTTTTAACTGACTCGGGTTGTTGAGTGATGACTGACAGATTTTTACAAAGTATTCTAGCTCCATGTTAACACTGGAAAAAAAATGAAGTAAATGAGTCTGGCACTACAAGTTATCAAAGCTAACAGTATGGCTTATGTAGACAAGAGATCTGGGACGTTTAGTTTTAAAGTACAGAATAATTTAAAAAGGGATAAAAGCAGTTTTTTTTTGTTAAATGTCTATTTTGGAGGAAGGTTACATCAAACCAAAATGATACTCAGATTTCTAAACGAAGGAGAATATTTTGACTACAGGTCACAACCATCTGTTCTTTTGAAAATGACTTTTTATGCCAAGTTCTCTCTCTACACACACACACACACACACACACACACACACACACACACACATACACATACACACACACATACACATACACATACACATACACACACACACACACCACTATTTAATTTAACAGATACAGGATACATGGATTTGACATATTCACATAAACTGAGCTGTGAACTGTGGTTCAACAAGTGTATGAGCAAAGAAAAAGTTAGTAGTTGTATGAATATATAGTATGTTACTTATATATTTTACTCTGTGATCACATTGTGGCGGTTCGCTACAGTGGAAAAAATAATAATTTTACAATTTTGACTTATAAATTATTGGATTGTGATTATAAACATTTTAATTTACTTGACGAATATGATATGAGAGAAAGTTGTACAGTATATCACCCATATTTATGCTTGAGATGTTAAAAAAGGAGAGGACCACACATATTGCTATTCATTCAGAAAATCCTCAGCCACTTTTAGTTTAAGGCTTCTTTTTGCCCTTTTTGAGAGAAAAAAGCTACAAATCTCAGTCCAATTCAGTCTACTGACATCTGTTTCCCAATAAGTCGGTACACGTAGGCAGTCATTAGGATTGTGTATAAACGATGGCATACAAGTCATTAAAGTGCAACATTAACAACTGGAAATGTCAAGTCTTTTGCGAATGTGACTTTACATCTCTTTAATGTGCACATAAACATTTAAGTGCAACTGTGACAAGGGAGATTACACTTTTTTTTATGATTATGTCGCACAGTAACAATTGACAAATGGAACAAAGCATTGGAGTTGATAGCGAGGAACAGCAGCGTCCACCAAACCTCACTGTGTTTTTGCAGGATTTACCGTTAGATTTAACTAGCTTCTCACTTACCTCACCAAAATATGTGGTACACAACAGGAAGCTTAATGATAACTTTGGGAGAAAAACGATTGCGATACACATTTCAAGTAGGTGATCATCAGGTACGTCAGTCCCACATTTCACTTCAATAGCATCTTGTGGTCAAGTGCCAAATATAGATGACTGAAATAGAAGCAAAAAAAAACACAGTATTGTATCCATTTATACTGTACAGTTGTCTGTCGAACAAAACACTTTGTCACTGTATCATTTTGTAGATTTTGTATTGTTAACTGGTATGTATGTATTCTGTTTAGGTTTTCCATTTGGTTATTCAAATAAAGACAAAGTGGAAAAATGTCTGATTCTCTTTTGAATAGTCATAATGTTGCATTTGAAAGTAAGACATAATTAACCATGCGCATGGCTCGGGATAACAGTGGTTCATCTATTTGACCACTCCTGTCAAGAAATATTTGAGGGATGCCAAAAAATGTCATGGTTCGTAGATGATGGGCCTAAGCCTTGATGAATTTTCTGATTCCTTAACTTTTTCTCTGGCATCACCAGTCATATTGTACTGTGGGTTTTAAGCTAAGAGAGTAGTATAACATTTAGAATACATTATGTAAACGGTATGAATTGTAGCACCATTATCAGGCCAAACACTTACAATTTGGGTCAAATACAGCTACAGCCTCAAAGCGTCACCATCCGATCAAAAGGTACGGCTTTGGTTTATTTAATTGAAAGCTTTTCCATTGACCCAAGCTAATTAGCACATGTTAGTATGCTAGCCTGCCAAACTTGGTGAGGCTGAAAGTGTTCAACTCTGGATCAACTGCACCCGACAACACAGAGATACCATTAGCTGAAAATAGGGTTTATAAGCAATTGCTGTAAAAAATAAATAAACCAACCCCCAGCCCTGCCACAGTCACCAGAATATTAGGTGTTTGCTTGGCTTCTTATAGCAACCAGGAGCTAACTGCTACAGCAACATCAAACAAACAAATTAATTTGGCTAAAGATAACTAGCTTAAGTTAGCCGAGTTTAACAGAGTAAAGCAGTAACTGCTACTGACTAGTGATGAGGTGATTTGGTGTAGCTAAGTTGCCTTTAAACACACTCATGAAGGCATTACAACAGTATTTCGGACAGCATTAAACATTTGTATCTTAAATATAGACTGCACACCCTGTTAGCATTTTCATTGTGTTAGCATTTAGCTCAACAACACCTGTTCCACAGCCTCATAAAGGGCTCACTCTTTCTCTTATTTGTTTTTACCAAACATGACATCTGTATGTTTATACTTTTATTCATGTTTTCAATACAGCCAAGAACATGATGACATGTGCCATTTGACACCTGGCAGATGTTGTTTACTCTAATCTAATGTTACGTCCTACAAATAAACACTTGGGCTATTTGTTGACATGTTTATAGATAGAACAACATGGCTGAAAAATTGTCATTTAAAAACTCCTTGAGTACTCTTATAGAGGGCAACTAGAAACAAAGTCACTGAAATGTAAAGAACTTGAAATCTTTGAATAAATTGCTATAGAAATGCAAAAAATTGTCCTTAAAAAATAAATAACACAACTAACAAAGGCATGCAAAGGAGCTAAGTTAATTAGGACCAACTAATCCAGGCTACATACAGGCATGAGGCATGAGGCTAATCCAGATGTGTTATTTGGCAAGATCACCAGACTGTACAGGAAAGTAGATATTTTTTCATACAATAACAAATAGTAAAAGTGGGGAACACAGATATGTGCTCCATCAATTCAACTCACAACATAGGGGGTAAGTACAACCAGGAAGTGAATACAACCAGTTCATAGGGGTTTCTATGAAGTCCTCTAGTTTTCTGTGAAATACGACGTGTAGTGTAACTGTGCCAGAGGGGGATCAGGTGTGACGACGTTGACCTCGGAGCGTCTGCTTTACGCCACCAATGGACCATCTCCAATACTGTCAGTCAGCTTATCAGCCAATTAATAGCAGCCTCGTGGATTGCAGTCTCTTTTGTCTAAAGCTGCGGTCCTTCGAGTCCACCGAGGAGCGGTCAGATCTCCATCAGCGTGATCTTGTAGGCTTCTGCATAGCTCTCAATGTTGAGGATGAAGGTGTCTTCGTTGGAGTAATGCTCAATGATGTTATCGTCCATGTTCACCAGGATCCTGACACAAAGCACACTTACAGTTTAATTTCATATGCTTTAAGGGAGAGCTCAGATGTTTAGAAGTGTTGTTTGAGGTCTTTATCTATAGTCAGTGTATCACTGACAGTTAATGGTCAGTAGCCTGGAGAAACAGAGTTACAGCAGAAGCAGCAATGCACTGCTAGGGATTGAGATTTTATCCATCTACACAATTTATATTTGAACGCTTTATTTAGAGTATTTTCACCGCTTTACCTTTCCTTCAAACTGTCCTTTCCAATGAAACTGAAGATGTTTCTCTCTATCTCTCTAGTCAAAACTAGCAGACTTGTTTGACAACAACTTTTATTTTTCTGTCTAAAACACAACAGTTGCTGGTCTACTATTCCCTTTGTCAGTTTGTTTGTTTTTGTGTGAGTTTTGTGTTTTACAGGGTTAGTTCACATTCACACACTAAACAAAAAAAAGTGACCGATTGACACAGAGGCAGACCAGCAACTTCCTGTTCTGCAAGGGAAAAATCATATTATTTTCAAAGGAGTCCGGTGGCTTCAAAGAGAGAATGTATACTTCAGTTCCCCATTGGAAAGGGCTGTCTGACAAAGAACGTGAAGTAGTGAAAATATTCTAAATATAGCGTACACTTCAACTAATGTATATTTTGTAGGTGGTTCAAATACATGTTGCCACTGCACCAGTACATGTATTAGCTTCCATGCAGGAACTCCTGTTCTCATTCATAACACTCCGTTCGATGTCTCACTATGGGATGCGCCTCATCACGGAACAAACAGAAGCATCAATCTCATTACGCCAATCCTGATTGGCTGGTGATCTTGACGTCAGCATCAGGGAATCCACCCACCCTATAAGTAGCTAGCGCCACGTCGCATCGTCATTCAAACACCTCTTCTCGCTTCAGAGCACATCTCGACATATCAGTAGCCGGGCTAGCTTAACAGTCCACAGACTGAACCCAAAGCTAACTTTCGGTCGACGGGCGCTCGCCGGCTACTTTTCTGCTTCGCAAGAAGACTGTTAATACTAACACACCAGTTAGTATTGCAATCTATCTCGCCGTTTCTTTCTTCAGAAATAAAGGTAAGGTTTTGATTTTTCAAGCTAGTGACACACCTGTTACTAGCTTGCCTTCCCTCACTACTGACACCACGGTAGCGAGGACGTTTTTTCTTTTTCTCTCTCAAACCAGAGGAGGGGAAGATAAAAAGGTATTAACACACTAGTTAATATTCTTTGAGAATAAAATTCTACACCGTCGCTTTTTCTCCGGATTAACGACAGGTGGGGAAATAATTTTTTCTCAGCAGCGTACCTGTTACGAGCGGGTCCTCTCCACGCCGTCACCACAGAGAACAAGATGGACGCTTCTCTCCCTCACACCAGAGGAGTCAGGGACTCGGAGGCTCGGCTCTGCGGCTGCGGGTTGAAGATATCAGGCACAGACTCACACCAGGTCTGCTCGACCTGCCTCGGGCTGGAACACGCCCAGGAGGCTATCGACAACCCCGGCTCGTGCGGGCATTGTGCCCGCTTCACCATCAAGAGCCTCCGCCGACGGCTAGCACGCCAAGCTAGCTTGTCGGGACAGGACCCCCTCATGTCCGCTGATTTGCCGGCCGGCAATCAAGACATGGGGGCGTCCGCCGCAGAAATTGAGCCCCGTGCTGTGTCAGGCTGGGGCTCAATAACAGCGGCAGCCGCTGAACCGGAGCCGGGCAATAGCGCACCAGCTTCGCCCTGTCCGAGCATGGACCTGCAGGCCGTGTGTCAACGCGCCGTGTCCAGGCTGGACATCCCATGGCCTGAAATGGCCAAGGAGACCTCCAGGTCTCGCTACGACTTTGCCCCAAGCAGCGAGGACAAAGAGGCAGCTCCTTCCAGTCTTCCCAGCGATGCTGGACGAGGTGTCGGTCTCGTGGAGAGACCGCCCCTTCAGTAATCCTCCCTGGACTGTGACGGTATGGAGAGGCTCGGCCTGCTCCGCATACCACCCATGGAACCGCTGGTGGCAGCCCACCTCCAACCGAGGCTGGCTCCGACACCAAGCAGGAACCCCACGCTACCGGTGAAGGCAGAGCGATTCCAGTCAGCGATGACGGAACGGGCCTATAAAGCCGCAGCGTTTTCCGCTAGGGCACTCAACATATCCTCACTGCTGACCGCCTACCAGGCCGAGCTCTGCGAGGACCTGTCGAGCAAACCTGGGCCGGCTGTGTGGGATGAGATCGCGGCGATCACGGACATTTGCCTCCGTGTGCAGCGCTGTGCAGTCCAGGTCGCGGGCAAAGACATGGGCGTAATGGTGGTACAGGAGAGAGCCAGGTGGCTGAACCTGACCAACCTCCCAGACCAGGAAAAACAGGATGTTCTCGACATGCCTATCGTTCCCGAGGGTATTTTCGGCTCTGCTTTAGTCTCGATGCAGCGGAGGTGTGAGTCGAAAAAGAAGAAAGACGAGGCCCTCCACCTCTGTCTCCCCCGAAGAGTCCAGCCGCTACCTGCGACTGTCTGGCGGCAGTCCTTCGCCCAAGTTGCCTCACGTCCTGCCCGGTTCAAGGTACCGAGGCCATAGCCCGCCCCGAGTCCACAGCCCAGGCAGGAGATGAGGACGAGCTTGCCGAGAAAATCTCCAGTTCCGGCAGCAGCCGTTCAGGCACAGCCGACTCAGATTTTCAGTCACCAGTCGAGGAAGAAGAAGCGGGCGCCTGACTGCCTCCTCTCCTCTCCTCGGTGACAGAGCTGGAAGTTCCCTGTTCCCCAGCTCTAGATGTGTTTTCGGGGTGCCACCAGGCCTCCATCTTCCCGCCGCCTCGTCTCCTCTCTCTGAGAGCGACGCACGTACCAGGAGTGATGAACCTCGGGGCAGACCTGCTGTCCAGAGGTGTACCACTATATGCAGACTGGACTCTACATCCAATGGTTGTGAGTCAGCTGTGGGTGCGTTACGGCCGAGCCGCGGTAGATCTGTTCGCATCAAAAGAAAATGCTCATTGTCAGCTGTTCTTTTCAATGCGCGATCTAAACGCACCGTTAGGCGTGGACGCGCTCGCGCACGTTTGGCCTCCGGTCCTCCTGTACGCGTTCCCACCCCTGGCTCTGATACCCCCAACTCTGGCCAGAGTGAGAGAACAGCGCCACACACTGATCCTGATAGCTCCGCACTGGCCTGCAATGTACTGGCTGGCGGAGATTTATCAGCTGCTGTGCGGACAGCCGTGGCAGCTCGCGCTACGCAGGGACATAATGTCTCAGGCGGGGGGGACGATATTTCACCCACACCAGGAGCGCCTGGCCCTATGGGCCTGGCCCGTGAGTGGTACAATCTGAATACAGTGGGTCTCCCGCAGAAGGTGGTAAACACTATTCAGAGTACAAGAGCTTCATCCACCAGGTCTCTCTATGACTGTAAGTGGATAGTGTTTGAGGAATGGTGCCTTCAAAAAGGGCACACCTCTTTTCAATGTCCTGTTGGGGTGATTTTATCATTTCTACAGGACCTAATTGATAAACAAAGAGCTTTTTCTACGATCAAAGTGTACCTGGCTGCTATTGCTGCATGCCATGTGGGCCTTGAAGGAAAGACGGCCAGTCAACATCCTTTGGTCTGCCGTTTTATGAAGGAACGCTGTGCTTCCTCCGGGGAACAGCGGCCGAATTTGCTGTGTCCAGTTCGTGCTTTATGCACTTATATGGACAGGTCAAAAGAGTTTCGTTGTAGTGACCAACTCTTCATATCCTGGGCTAACCCTCAGAAGGGCAAGCCCGTTACCAGGCAACGGCTCTCCCACTGGATTGTGGAAGCGATTGCTTTGGCCTATGCGAGTCAGGGTTTGCAGGCACCTACGGGTCTGCGTGCTCATTCGACTCGTGGTCTGGCTACATCCTGGGCTTTGTTCAAGGGTGTTTCCATCTGAGGCATTTGTGCAGCAGCGAGCTGGTCCTCACCGCTCACTTTTGTCCGCTTTTACAGGCTAGACGTCTCTGCTCCAAGTGTGGCCCGCGCAGTGCTGGGCCCCGTGTTGAGTCAGAGCTCTACCTGTTAAGTTCTGGTTGGTTTGGTGATTTTCGAGATAAGCTTGTCTGGCAATACGGGAGCTTCAATATCCCATAGTGAGACATCGAACGGAGTGTTATGAATGAGAACTATAGGTTACTTACGTAACCCCAGTTCTCAGAGTAACCTGTAGTGAGATGTCTCACCAGACGGCCCTCCTTGCTATGGTGAAGCGAGAAGAGGTGCTTATTTTGAATGACGCTACGACGTGGCGCAAGCTACTTATAGGGTGGGTGGATTCCCTGACGCTGACGTCAAGATCACCAGCCAATCAGGATTGGCGTAATGAGATTGATGCTTCTGTTTGCTCCGCGATGAGGCGCATCCCATAGTGAGACATCTCACTACATGTTACTCTGAGAACTGGGGTTACGTAAGTAACCTATAGTTTTCTTCTCCAATAATCGGGTGTCGACCACCATCCACTGTCTGTAGTTCACTGGCAATAGATAATCAAACACCCCCACTTTAAAACATCAACACTTTAACATAAGGCTCCAGATTGGCCCAAAATTTGAATCTGTTTCCTCACTCACCCTTTTTTACTTTTCTTGTACACTTTGGCTATCCTCTCTGTGGCCAAGCCGTACTTCTCTGATATCTACAAAAGAAAGATAGAAGCAGTTTTTATTCTGATGTATTTCTTTTGAGATCAATCTCAGATGTAATTAGAGCGCCTGCGTCACTCACTGCATCCATCAGGCCTCTGAGCGTGGGGGACTTCAGCATCAGTGCGTCGAACACCTCGTCCGTCTCCTTTCGTACGTACAACAACACTGCAGAGAAAAGAGGAAGAATAAGTCTTAGCTGTTAGCTTCAGTATAAGTTTGTTATTTATTTATTACCAGACACATTTAGAGTGTATAAACTACAACAGATAAAGATAAATGGGGATTTTAGACACAGACTAAGTTGACTAAGTTGTCTTTCTATTTTCTAATTTCCCAGTCTAATTGGTCTTGTATAAATAAGTTGCATTTCAATTTTCTGTTTATATCAAGCTATTATCTTTGGAAGGAAAGTGCCCGATAAAAAAGTGTATTCATATTAGGGTTATCATTATTACAATCACCAATTACAAGACTACAAAGTGATGCAGAAATGCCAACAGTCCAGCATCTCTTTTCCATGGTTTGCTGATAAACTCAGTTTTACATAATTGTATATTTAATATCTTTATATTTGATTGCTGTTAAAGAAAAGTTATTTAAAGATATTACATTGCGTTGTTTTTTGACATTATATATAGACTTCTTTTCTATCCATAAATCATTGAAATAGTCTAAGCTATACTAAGATAAATATCATTTTGAAAAGGAGATAAAAGAGGGACATGCAGAGGAAGGGGCCGCGCTGTACCTCTCTTGTGTGTCTCCTCTTTGATCTGCTTGTGAGGTGACGGACACCGATCTTCATCTGACGGCCTGAACATCCTCTTCACCAGCACACTCCTGAGGAAAACACCCCAAAAGAAACAAAGAAACATTTGTCAGGTGCCATAAACGTGTGTGTTGTTTGTGTACTTGTGGTGATGTGCACTTCCTCTCTATGTGTTTGGTTAGTATCTGTGCCTGCTCTCATTTGCATACTTTATATTTGTATGACTGATGTAAATATAAATGCTCCTGTTGACACACACTCACCCTTCTCTCTCGATCTCCTCCGTGTTGAAGGTAAACACCTGCAAATTAAGTATTACAGTAAGCATTAATGTACGTTTTAAGCTGCACAAATATAGACATCAGAGTAACATGTTTTATACTGAGTCATTCTGCTAAGACATGCAGTAGTTAGAGAAATACTTAAAAGTGAATACTAATTACCGTAATTTTCGGACTATAAGCCGTGCCTTTTTTCCCATTTTTCGACGCTGCGGCTTATATAACGGTGCGGCTAATCTATGGATTTTTACAGCTAACGGCCACTAGGGGACCTCCTAAATCTATGGATTTTACAGGTTACAGTCCACCACCTTTAACTCTATGGGCTCTATGGCCGGTCCGCGCCCCCCACCTTTAAGCAGCGGGCTCCAGCAGGAAAAGCTGGAGGCCGGAAAAGATTGAGACAGGTAGCGCGCAAAAGTAAAAGTGGAACCGAGAGTGGTACGAGAGACAGAACGAGAGCAAGACAGACAGACATTACGAGAGCGAGACAGTTTGTCCCCGTACCACTGGTTGAAAACCACTGCTGTAGATCACTGCCGGTACGTGCGCTGGGAGCGCACCGTTTAAGTTTGAAAGTTGAAAAGTTTGTGTGTCTGAAACGCTATGTGATACAGTACAGTTTACACAGCACAGTACATGTTCTGTAGCTACTATTGCACTAAATGTTAACACTTGAATACGTTATGCAAATATGCAACTTGTTTGTTGAAATGTTAATAAATGGGAGCTTCCTCAAACAGCCATCTCTTTCCCGACAATCCCCTCTGTGCACGAACCCTTACATATGGTAATTAAACATTAAAACACCTGCGGCTTATAGTCCAGTGCGGCTTATATATGTACACATCATTCAATTTAGCTGCTGCGGCTTATATTCAGGTGCGCCTTATAGTCCGAAAATTACGGTAATGGTAATTAACATAAGTAAAAGTACTAATGCAACAATGTCGAAACACTCCATCACAGGTAAAGGTCCTGTGTTCAACTCTAATTTAAATAAAAGTACACTAGTAATATCAATATATCTCGACAAAAACATACCTCTGGGATAGATTTATATAAATATATTATTAATATCCTGATGGATTAACGTGGAAGCACAATTTTCTTTACTTTTTCTGTGAAATACTGGCAAATTTACCCTCAAACGTAATAACTGCTAATTGATAATTGTTCTGAACATTTTAGTATTGATGCCTTTACGTAAGTACAGTGTCTGGCTTCTTCAACCATGAGAACATGTCAAATTCATTCCATTCAATCTTTGAATATCAAAACGTCAACCCTTACAGTATTATTTAACAAAGTACTTAAAATAAATTAAAGCTAAATATTACAGAATTGCTAATGTGTGCAAAAAATATTGGAGTACCTACATTTTTACATACAACAAAAATAATAACATTTAATATATATAAATAATACTTTTAAAATAAAACTCAATAAACTGCATGATCAGATCAAACTCCCTTTTGTAATATTGCAGCCAGTAACCTATTAAATTGTAAATAAAAAATGCCCAAAAGTACATAATGCAATATTGGATTCACTTTTGTGCTATAAAATGTCATAAATCTAAAATCTATTTGAATGAATTTACACACTGAGGGTTTTTTTTTCTACCATGTGTCTGGGAATGGAAAGCGTCCATTGGGTAATACGGAAACTAAGCGTTGGCTCCAGTTTCCCCATTAGCAGATGAGCTCAACTGATAGGAAACAAGTTCTTTCACTTCTGCTCACAGAGAAGAATAATGTGTCTACCTGTCCGGCTCTCTGCAGGTTGCCGAAGTGAACGTCTGGGATGAAGAGAACGGGCTGAGCCTCCAGGTCGCTCATGGTCTTGAAATAAGTCGTGTCGGACTTCTTGGTTGCAGTTATCACACCAACTCCTCCGTCTTTACCTGAACACCAGCAAATCATTTTTAGAAAAGAACAAACAGTATTTTTTCTCAGCAAAAAGAAACCCACACGTTCCCACCAAGTAGTCACAATTATTATTATTGTTATAAAACAAGACAGGAAGATTCATTAGTTGTGATTTCAAAAGGGGGTTCTCTCTCCTTTATACCCCATTTAGAGCAAACTGGATCTATGATTATCTCGAGTTTGGATGCTAAAAGTGCAGAAACAAAATCATTTTTCATGAAACTCTAACCTTTTGACTTCTTGCGGAAGAGTTTCCTCTCCTCGTCCCTTATTTTCCTCTCTGCTCCCTGAAAACAGAACGATACCAGCATTAAAGAAGAGGAATCAGTTTGTGGAAAGGTAGCCCCCTGAAACACTGACAAATAAGTGATCACTATAGTGTTTCAGTTGGACAGAATATATTCTCTGTTCCTATTTTGCATATGTGTGTAAATAAATTGCATTTATATAATCTTTCTTACATATTGTTAACATTTTTATCTTTAATTTTTTTATAACGAGTGCTTTTATTGTCAATGAGTTAACCTGTGTTAGCTTACACAAGACTTGAAAAGGAAAAAAACTGAAAATGAAAAGTCTTAAAGGAAATCAAATGCATGACATGCTGTGTGCATTCCAGGTGTATCTGGAGGCTCACTGTGCAGGTGAGGCCACTAGAGGGAGGGCTGATGTCAGGATTTAACTCCAGGACTCAAACACACCATCTGAGGTCAAATATACTGTATACACCGCAGCAGTCTCACTCTATAGTGAAGATCTACACATCTAGAAGTGAATAAAAGCAAGTGCAGTACATCATCACATTTAAAAAGCTAGAGTCAATACATGTATGTTAATTTAGCATTAAAAAAATACTTAAAGGATTTTCAAAATAGTTGCTTATTCATTTTCTTTCAATTGATGACATGTTTCAGCTCTCCATCATACTGTATATTCTGTTAGGTCATTCCATTTAGGACAATCTAAGCTCTTTACAAGGTGTGTATCCACCATTTTTTGAAGAGCCTGTAACCTGCTAAGTTGTCAAAGAAATGCAGTGGAATAAAAAGTATAATTATGTTTGAAATATAGTGAAGTAGAGGTACAAAGTGGCATCACAATTCACTGATTGCTACTTATAAAATCTCTTTAACGGACATATTTATACCGACAACATCATGAGACTTTTCCAGATAATATCCATATACCAAATGATGAGGAAGTGTTTTCTCACCTTGTCGCAGAACACCTTGATCTGAGAGTAAGCTCTGTGCAGCGGCTTGTTGCTGCGGTTGTTGTAGCTGTACGTGTCGATCTGGATCATCAGAGGAAGACCCTTCACCCCCTTCTGTGAGGAGAAGTCGGTGCTCAGACAGTTCACCGTGATGAAGATCTGGCGGAGGGGGAGAGAGGTGTTACAATAAATAACTTTATTTGTCATGTCAGGTTTTTTTTTAATGTTGTCTTTTGTTCGTGCAGAATTTAACCTAGCAGAACATCCACAACAGCCATACAAGTTCCCACAGAAGCTGGCCCTTCAACACATTGGAAGGGGTATCTATTTGGATATTTCTCTATTTATGATTATTTTTTTAAAACATTGTTCACCCAGAGACCCTCGTTGCATCCTTTAAAGTTTGGTATTCAGATGCTTGATGAATCCCTTTTTTCTGCTAAAGACATAGTTTACACTTAAAATATGGACAGTAAGATATATTTTTTTAGGTATGCTGTGACTGCTGAGTTTCTAATGTTGTTTCTTGTCATTTTCAAAGAATAGCATTTCACCCTGTTGACATTACCTTAAAATCCCAAAACTGCATGAAACTGCATGGTTGCATAGGACAGTGGATTAGTGAGAAGCTGTTACATAACAGTGTTGATTTCCTGTTTTTATTTAGTTTCCTTTGTATTTCAAACGTAAAAGTTACACTTGTGCAGCAGAGATGTGGTGGTTTGTGCCATTATCCACTTTACACGTTCCCTTTTAACTAACATGTTACCTAATGAAGGCCTTCTGACTGAAAGCTTGACTTGTCATTAAAAACTTAAATAAGAGTTCAAGAGGCTTCAATTTTTCTTTCAAAACTACACACACATAGTAGATAAAAGCAACTGTTGAATGGAAACAAAGAAGCCAAGTACAGAGGTTCATTAATGACACTTTAAACTGTCTAACTAATACAAACTTTACCATAAGCTTTTAACTTCAAAATAAACATATAACACATAACTTGTTCTTTATATCTTGAGCTTTGGTTTATATTAGTTGTCTAGAGACCATATTATTTGCACCTTACTATAACAAATGTTTACTCTGGCATCCATCGAGGCGTTCCTTCTTTGTTTATTGCCATCCCAGAAACCCGGATACTCCTATTTACTTTACAGGTATTTATAACTTATCAAGTTTCCTGCTTTTCCCGAGACATAAAATAGGCGCTTGTTTTATTGATATAAAACAGACTGAACCACACACTTCATTGTAAATTACTGTAAACTGATTACCTGAGTTTCGTATACATTAATAATGAATGTCTTCCTAACTTACAGTAGAAGAATGCACACCAGACTACCTGGGCATTACACCTGTTCCTGTGGTGCGACAGATATATTCGGGCTTGTCCCACAGATTAAGAGAGAGAGAGGGATAGAGTCAATATTGGCCCAGAGCGGTGTGCTTGGATTTCCACCCGCAACGTCTTTGTCCACAGGCTGCCTTTACAATGAACGAGCCACACACACACGCACGCGCACACACACACACACACACACACACACACACACACACACACACACACACACACACACACACACACACACACACACACACACACACACACACACACACACACACACACACACACACACACACACACACACACACACACACACACACACACACACACACACACACACACACACACACACACACACACACACACACACACACACACACACACACACACACACACACACACACGTACTGGCACACACACTGTCGGTCGCATTCACACAGAAATGAGGGCAAAACAAACAACAGAGGGTGGGGACAGGGATCGGTGTGTGTAGGCCCTTGGGGGCCTCTGGAGTTAAACAGGGATGGAGCTCCATTTAAGGTGTGGCCACAAAGGAGTGGGCTTCACAAAGACAAAGAAGACAAACAGAGCAGAAAGTACACAACACTGCCCGTCAGCTTTATGAGGGACACAGAAAACATGCCGGTCAAAGCAAAGGAGCTGCTTTAGGCTTTTAATTCTTGTATCATAGCAACATGTTGATTCTTAAATAGATAATAAGTGTTTTTGCTGCTTGAATCGCAGGTAATTTGTCGAGTGAGTGCGTTTGTTTGCCAACAACTGAATCCGCACAAAAAACCTGTCCCACTGCTTTTTCTTAACAACACGCCTACGGCATGAATCAAAATAGTAGAACAGTTTGTAGGAAACTTACTGTGAAATGTATGTACCGCAAAAAAAAAGAAAAGAAGGAAAAACGTTATGCTTTGTACCTTGGCCTCTTCATTCACATCCCAGGTGAAGGAGATGGCGTTGTAGGCGATTTCTTCGATGTTGCCAATGGTGTTGAAGCTCTCCTTGTAATCAGCTGCAAACACAAACAGAGGGGTGGTTTATTTCAGATATATCTTCTGCTTTTAAAATACTTCAAGTTTACATTAACTCAAGTTTATCTTTGCCGATATCTGCTGTTTTAAAAACCCTGAGAAATCGGAGAAAACCCTCCACACACAGCACACATTGGTCAATAAATGACACAAGCAGGCAGCTATTGTTTGTTAAGATAAGTAATCAAATGGCACGCTTCGATTTTAAAAGATAAGATCTTATCTGCTTGAGCAAACAAACTCTAAAAGGCTTCAAAGGCAGCGGGAGGGAGCACATGAGGCGATCCGGCTCTGAGACTCATATTAAAAGCCAGTCAAGTGAGCGCATCGCCAGCTATTGTTGACCTGAGCGGCCACACACTTAAGGGGCTTTAAATGGGAGTTGTAGAGTACACTGGAATGCTGTGGGAATGTAAGTGTAAACTGTATAGAAAGATGAGCTTATTGTGGGTCCAGGGGCCTCATTTATAAAGGGATATACGCTCAAAAAATTGCGTACGCCAGTTTCTACACAATCTTTGCGATTTATAAAATACTAACTTGACGGGAAAAAGTGCGGTCCTCCACGCAAACTCTAACCAATGCGTACGCACTAAGCACAAAAACGGGAGAGACGAGAAACTGCGACACCGTTGGAAGAAGGAAGAATGGAGAGACATATGTGGAAATAATACCATAAATAAAATATTACCTCTCATTTATCATATATGAAGAATTCATTTTCAAACATTGATCAAAGCCAATCTTAAAATGATTTAACAAACGCCTGTTTTAGACTCCTCAGTGCACACAAAAACATAACATACATGTTATTTAAAACCACCTCGAATATGTTGTGTTAATGTTATAAAATGTTTTCTCATAAATGATGCGGTAAGCAGGAGGACAGAATTACGTCTAAACTGAAGCCGTTTTGCATTTCTATAGGTTGTAGATACGAGCATGGTTTTATATATGTTTAATACATGTTTAATCGTGTTTTATGCCGTTTGCCAAGACTTGATAAGTCGCTCGTAAAACACAGGAGGTATGGAAACTAAGAGCACCATATGTGGTAAATTGTACAGCTAATATAACACAACACATTAGTTGTATTTCCTTTAACTGGTGGATTATGGATATATAGTTGCTGAACGAAAGCTGGACCACAAACCACCAAATACAAACAAATAATTCAGATCCAGTTGTCATGACTCCCCTCCGGAGGGTTTCTCCGATCGATTCTTAGTTTCTCATCAAAGGGGCGTCTCCTGTCCCCGGTACAAACACACTGCCTGAGGAAGGCTATGTGTATTTATTTTGAAATTAGAGTTTTTCGGACCACTTATTTATTTATTTTGGTGACAATCCGACCTCCATGCTGCTACTCTGGTTCAAACTGCATCCACCAAACGATATGATTTATCTCGACCTCCCCAAAATAACCAAAATCTGACACGGTGTGAGATGTCTTTTTTAGCTGTTCTGTCATCATTTCCTGCTATCTTCTTCATGCAGTCAGTCAAAATGATTGAATGAAAGGGCGTTTCTTTGACTATTTATAGGCAAATATGGGCGTTACGTGAAGCCCGCAAAAGCTGCACCGCATTTCGAGTCGATTGTGATTTATAAAGGGAAACCGGCGTAGGAAGTGCCGTATGCACTTTCCTCGCCGGTACGCAATGTTCTCTGAATCGGAAAATGTCGGAAAATGTATGTAACTATTTTTCAGATTTCTACTACGTTAGCAACCGTCCCACGTGAATCCTACGTACGGCGTTATACATGAGGACCCTGGTCTTTTAATTGGATTAGGTTTTAGTCTGGTTTTAGTTGATAAAATCTGACTGGATGAGATACAGTTGCCTGTTTTTGATTTTTTTTACTTTAGGATCATCTTTAAATACATTAATAAGATCCCCCCCCCCTTTGCTTCAGGGACATCCGACCTCCTCCATCATCCTAACGAAAAACTGGATCTTCAGCAGGTGCACAAAGCAGCAAGGCAGGCTCAAATCTGGCAGAATCCCCCGTTAAATAACCCCATTCAAACGATCCATTCTGTGACGCGGCCCAGGGGCATGATAACCTGGCCACCCCCCCCTCCTCACTATTCAAATGAGCTCTCCGGACAGCTTCAGGTTACAGGACGCTCTGAGGAGCAGGGTGGAGGGGTCTGTCATCTGACCTACTGAGATTCCCCACTTTGATGCACAGTCCGGCACTCGAGTATAAAAATAAAGGCTGCAACGATCAGTCAATTCATCAATTCCTTATTCTTAAATAAAAAAGTAATTGGCAATTGGATTTTAAAGAAAAGATAAAAACATTCCAGCAGCTCAAAAGTATTATTAATATTTTCAAATTATTTAGTCTTAAAGGATATTACATTGAATACTTCTGTGTAAATTGTGGAGCCTCATCCCAATACCCCTCCTCGACTCCTCTCTTCCCCTCCTCCGGGACTTGACCCGGAAATCGATCAAGACAGGCCATTTTGAAGGACGTCCCAATAGCAGAAATGCACACGGAGGAGTCGAGGAGGTTTGAGGGAGGAGGGGTGCCAGAGGAGACGAAAGGGAGGATACACGCGAGCAGACTACGAGGAAGTTGCGTATAAAAGCCCCGCCCCAACCTTCAAAGCTGATCGATTCCAACAGAGGAAAACCGACAACTGGAAGATGAGTGGAAAAGCGTCACATAAATGTATAAGTGCTCACAGCTCCGTGGGAATTATTATGTGCAATGAATTTCTAAAAGGCTTCACATTACTAGAATTATATTTGTATTTAAATGTAGGCTACATTTTACACCAAAACGGAACACAAAAGCAGGACCAACCATCATACATTGAATTCCTTGACTAATAAGAGAAAGATTCATTCATTTAAATAAATATTGAACCACAAATGGGCCGGTTCTAAAGGGTTATTCAGTTAAGACCAATGAGAGGGGATAAAGCTGTGCACATGTCATCATTAACAGACGTCGTTTAAGAGTGACGTTTGAGTGAACGAGGACATCCCAATTAATACCTGAGGACTCCTCTGTCCTCGCGTCAGCTCCTCGTGTCTCTCGCTCACATCTTACGGAGGCGGAGCTAAGACGCAAGGAAGGGAAGCGAGTGAGGGAAAGGAGCAGTCGAGGAGGGGTATTGGGATGAGGCTTGGGACTTGCGTTCACTTATATTACAGTATGTGCACCAAACCAATTATTTGATGAACTGAAACATAGTTAATGGATTCATTAAGAATGACAAGGATCATATAAATGATGAATAAACTGTAAAATAGCACTCAGTAGTCTTTCTCTCTACTGAGGGAGTTGAATCTCCCTCAATTGTCCCTTCAGTATCCCTTACAGTCAGGATGTGATGAAGATAACAAAAACATGGATTTATTCATCTCTTATCGTGTCTTACTAAGAGAATCATAACATAATGGGTAGGGTATAAGTCTCCACCTGCTCCAGTTCAAAATAAGACCAAACTTTTATGTGAAGATGTTGAGCCATGACAATGGTCCAAATGTGGCCTGCAAGATATTAGGTAAGGGTTTTCTTAGCCTAGCCTATTACCAGAAACCCCTTTTGCACTAAAGCAGTTGTTGACCACTTTCCGCCCCTATTGCATGGTGAAGAGGATTGATGAGTCAGCAGTCATTGCCAGCATGAAGCAATCAATAAAGAATACAAAAGTAAGAAATAGTATTTTAAGTAGGTATTTTAAGCATGTTAAGTTGTTTTACAGTGTTTGCGATCCGTTTTGGGTAACTATGTTTATACATGCTACAGGCCATGTGTGCGTATCTATTAGCAGATAGGTATCTTTGTGTACATGTCTGTGTCACTGTGACGGAAAACTTCTTCAGCCCTGTGAGTCGAGCTGTAGCTGCACACTATCTGTCTAGGGCTCACACTCACAAACAAACAGAGACTCATTACACTGGCAAATGCCAAACAGATTGCCTAAGGGAATCTTGCAGGAAAAGATAACACATTTCCTCTTAACAGGATCTACTGGCAGCTTTAAAAAAGGTTTTTATCTTCAAATCATATTAAATTCTGAGGTGCTTTTCAGCAGCAAAACAACAGAAATTCATCTCGCAGTTACTATACGTAGTTTCATTTTAAAATGTGATGTATACATATGTTTACAATGGTTTAGGACACGGTTCCCAAACTCTTTGACTTAAAGGAATAGTATAGTATTCTCATATCTCAAAATCTGTCACTAGCAGCACCTCTAAAGCTCACAAATGTACACAGTATATGTTGTTTGTTTAATTTGTACTGAGAACAAAATGTTAAAATGTCCATTTATGATTATATAAAGGACTTTTTCTGGTTAATGTGCTAATGATGCCATTCCCTTTAATACAAAGCATTGTCTGTTTGTGACCCAAGTCAAATGTTGTACGTCTATCAAAGAGACGGTGTCCTTCTCAGTAAAAGATTTACTTTAATATTTTGAGAAAAGTCCAAATATTATTTTGTTTAATTTAATTTTTTATTTTTCCTACAACCATCTCACAACAGCTTAAATCTGTATCACGACGCCCAAGTCTGGATCAACATCTACTAGCAGATGTAAAGATATGTGTATTGTAAGATGATTAAGATTTGTCTTGGTTCACATAAATAGAAGAATTAAGATGAAGACATAAATTGGGCAAGAATTGCTTTCAACAGACCAAAACCAGTCGAGGTAACAGTTCGGCTAGCATTCCTCTCCCTGTCCCAACAAGATGTGTATAGGTGTGTGTGTGTGTGTGTGTGTGTGTGTGTGTGTGTGTGTGTGTGTGTGTGTGTGTGTGTGTGTGTGTGTGTGTGTGTGTGTGTGTGTGTGTGTGTCCCAGCTTCCCACATACCTCTGAACCTCTGCCTGGTTAGCAGGCCCGAGCTTGTTAAAAAAATTCTACCTGCAAGCTTCTCACACAGACTCATTCAACAAGGCATGAAACTGCATATGAAAACCCATCAACTGCGAAAAAAACTGCGGCAGACAAAAGTCAAATAAAATACGGGCGTTGGGATCAACAACTTACACTCGTGGGAACGCTAGCAGAAAGAGAAAGTTTTTCACATTGTTTTGGATTGATGACTTTTTGCTCCTACACAGATTCAGAGAGAGAGTGTGTGTGTGTGTGTGTGTGTGTGTGTGTGTGTGTGTGTGTGTGTGTGTGTGTGTGTGTGTGTGTGTGTGTGTGTGTGTGTGTGTGTGTGTGTGTGCGTGTGTGTGTGTGTGTGTGTGTGTGTGTGTGTGTGTTAGTGTGTGTTGGTGGGCAGCTGAGCAGCCTCAGACCCCATTTACACGCAAACGCAAACGCATACGAAACGCAAACGAACCGAATATACGATATCAAAAAAGTGTTCTGTTCACACGAGACCGCTCGGAAGCGCTGGAGACGCTATAGTACATATGCCGGGCCTGTAAGTGGCTCTGTAATTCCGCCACAAAATACACCAACAGCAGCGAAGAAGACCCCCGAGCATGGTTGCCATGGTTGCCCTTCTGTTTATGCCCCGCGGTGGATTTAGCAACATGTAGTTCATGTAATTCTCCACTCGTTGCTGATGGTTGTGGTAGGAACTGTAGATTGTGCACTAACATCTGTAGCATGGTCAGTAGCAGTAGCTACTGACAGTAGCTACTGCTACTATAGTGAGCAGCAGAGCTGGGGAGAGGTGGGGCTATGGCTTCATCGTTATCAGGAAATGATCGTAAAGGGCGTACACACTGAGCCGCTTGGCCCCCCAGAGTGTTCTGTTTGCAGATCTATCCACTTTGGGACCCGTTATCATTTGCGGGGTCCGTTTCCACGTTTCCGTTACGGCCTCGTGTGAAGGAACGGGCTATACGAAAGAGAAAAGTAGCTTGATACAACCGTTTGCGTTCTCGTGTAAACAGCACCTCAGGCAGACAGTTGGGTGGGGGCTTGTTTGCTCTTAGTTTGGTCATGCCTTGTTTATTGAGAGGGGTCTGCCTGCAGGCCTGCACTCTCAGGACAGTTCCGGTGTAGGCTGCACTCTCAGGACACCTGCACTGTCAGTACAGGAAGTGACGATTCTGACGAACACGTTTTTTCCCCGCCCCCCGAAAGACTCGTTTGATGGAAGTTTTCAAATCACAATGGAGACTCATCACGGAGGTGATGAGTCCGCCCACCGGGCACTTTGGGTCGGCCTTGGTCAAGCCCTTTTGACCCCCCCAGCCTGGTTCTCGTAAAAGTTGACGTAGCCATTTTTCGCTCAAATGACACCATGGAGGAATGTAACGGGAGTTGACAGGGGACTCGGCCCGTTTCACGAGTGCCTATTTTCGGACACTTTTTTTCACTTTTCCCCCTATTTTCCCCGGTTTTTATTATTTTTTAGACTATTTCACCCGGTTTCTACCGGGGACACTGCCCGGTCTCGGGTGTCCCCCCACGGCCTGTGTCCAGCCCCCCCCCCCCCCCCCACTCATCCAACTGATTTTGACAATTTTTGTTGCATTTTTCTCCTCTCCTCTCACTGATTGAATGGCAAATGCGACCCACCGGCCCGTCCTAGTGCCGGTGCTCTGGCGGTCGGTTCCTCCGAACTGCGGGTTCGACTCTGATGGCCGGGAGGGTGTGCTGCGTTGGGGTGGGGGACTTCCCCCACTCTGCGTGTCTCTTCCTTCCCGGGCCAGCCGATATGAAGCGTGACCAAGACGCACCGTCTGACTCAGGGGTCCCCACGGGTCCCGCAGCGGGGTGGAGGTTCCCAGCTGGAACCTCCCCACCTCCGCCGCGGTGCACCCGGCAAACACGGTTGTTTCTCGAACCCTCCACTGTTGTCTAGCGGGTGTAACTAAAATACAATATGTCGTATTTATATATATAAATAAATATATATCTTTATATACATATATATAATAAGTGTCACGATATGATTTTATTTTGTATTTGCGTGCATTTCCTGTTTGGAAAGTGGCGCTGTACTGATAGAGGTGATTTTATTTTGGAATTCTTAGCGTGCACTTCCTGTCCTGAGAGTGCAGGTGTCCTGAGACTGCTGCCTGCAGGCAGGCTCCCATGTGTTTATTGGCTGAGTGCAGCACTGGCATTAAGATGAATCTGTTGTTGCCTTTCGGCTTATGTGTTTTGATTAATTCAACAAAAGGAGAACGTTTTGAAGAAAGCAGGAAGAAATTGAGCATTACATGAACAAGAGTGATACCACTATCATGTCTCTCTCGTGCAGTAAATACAAAGCCACAGCCAGGAGACAGTTAGCTTAGCTTAACATAAAGACTGCAAACAGAGTCAAACTGCTAGTCTGGCTATGTCTAACGTTCATAAATCTGTCTTACCGATGTCTAAGACTCTCTGTTTGGCTGTGTGCTGGCGGGAGTGCCAGTACTTCCAGTACTTCAGCTGCTCGTCTCGGTTCTTGTCTTCACTGAACACCACCATGATCACACTCTGAGAAGAGAAAAACAAATAAAGGATGGTCACGTCTTTGATGATTCAACTAAGCCAGTGTCTCTACATTATTGTACAAAAGATAGCTTAGAGAGGTTTCGTCACTTTAGGTAGACTATGCAGTTTTTTAAGTGTTTTTTGTGGGTGAAATATAAACTACAGCTAAATAAATTAAACTGGGATAACTTTTTGGCAGGAACCCTCACCCGAACTTTGCTGATGGGGTGACGGAGGCGTTTGTTGGCACTGAGCTCGTTAAGCGTCACGGCGTAGAACTGGCCTTTGTTCAGGTAGGTCATCGGTCCCTCGCCCTGCTTCTGACGCAGAGAGCGGGTGGCGTCCAACGTGTACTGGAAGCTGTCACTGCACACACACACACACACACACACACACACACACACACACACACACACACACACACACACACACACACACACACACACACACACACACACACACACACACACACACACACACACACACACACACACACACACACACACACACACACACACACACACACACACACACACACACACACACACACACACACACACACACAGATAGTAGTTGATTAGACAATGTGGGATGGGGGTGCACCACACACTTTTGCATGCCTTTGTGGATCACAATATGTTTGTATGCTGAAGGACTTACACTCCCTCCTCATGAAATATGAAGCCATCTGGGGCCAGAGAGGAAGGTGCGTGGTACTTCTGTTGAGAACGCTTAAAACACACGGAAAGAGGAAATCATTGAAGTTCTTTTAGCCTGAGAGGAACTGGTCAAACAATGCTTTAAAACAATATTCTCATAAATAATAATGACATGGAGATTTCAGGCAAACAGTGAAAACATTCAATAACTATTTGTAGATTTCGGTTGAGGTAATTAACTTTTGAATTATCAATGAATAATATTTAAACATCTATCCATCTTTGCGTACCTTTAAAAAAAAGAAAAAAGGCATTGCATGTACATTTAATGTTCCCATCCTCTCTCTTGTTATAATAATTGTGCCTCACTACATTTCCCATATTGTCTTTTAACAACCCTTGTTTGCCTGATAATTTACTTCACTGTAATTTACTAATTTACGAATTTAAAAACCAACGAAGTTAGACCCAGTAATACAGTACATACAATATTAACTGTTATACTGCGCTTTTTGGTCCTGTTTTCCCTAAACGTGTTGGCTTTTATCCTGCTAAAAGAAGCATTATATATGTATTAAAGTTCTACATTGAAAAAAAGTCATTTAAAATAGCGTCGGAAAGGTTCAACCGGTCGAGTATTTAACAAAAAAAGAGGAATTATTAAAGAAAATTCAGAAAAATAAACATAATTTCTTCAGGTGAAATTATTAATGTAATTTATTGTTTTTAATTTCCAATTTGGATTGAATTATGTCATGACTGCTCAGATTTATTTTGTGACCCCACAAGACTGGAAAGCACTGTTTTAGTTTGATGTTTTCTTTATGCTGTCATCACTCAGTATGTATTCAGACTCTCACCATGTCTCTCTCCTCCTCGTACGGGCTGTCGGGCGGACTCTGCTGGTCTTCCTTCACATACGAGCTGTGGCTGACCGTGGTCACCTCGTAGGGATTCTGTTCGTAGATCACCCTTGACGACAGCTCCTCTCCCTCCCCCCTGTAGTGAAGCCCCGCCCCCGTCATGAAGACGGGCGCATACACCTCGGCCTTCACGTGGGCCAGCGCCGGCGAACCTCCGTCCGCCGACACGGCCTCGCTGGAGGTGCTGTAGTGGTCCCGTTTGCTCTCCTGGTGCTCCGTGTTCAGGGACAGGTTGACGGGGACAGATTTGAGGACTTGAACACGGTTGTCCACCGTCTCCATCTCACTTTGGCTGCCGGGGTTGCTTGGCAATACAGACCTGAACAAAAACATAACATTTAGTTTTTACTCTTTTCATAACTTTTGACTCCTACTGAATGACTGCACTGTATTGTGTGCTTTAATAGAAATTGGAGGATATTGGACAATAACAGTTCCTACACCATCCAATGATATAGGGAAAAAAACACTACATTTGGTAAATTTCCACTATCAGAATAATCCTGAATATCCTTGTCTGCTTTACAAAGTTGTCAAACTTTACTAGAGTAAAAACTGTCAGCATGTTTGTCAGGTCTCAAAGATTAGTTTGTGAGTAACACTGTATCTACATATAACTGTATTGTATCTACAAGAAACCTCCACAGGGCACCTGTAATAAGTGTGTCTGAATATATTAACCTGTTTTATTGATTTAAAAAAAAAAAAAAAGATTCCATGTTCTTCTATTCAGAAAAAGAGAGACCTGGAGTTACCATTCTTGTAGATAAATGTTACAAAAGCAGAGACACATTAAATCATGAAATCTTTGGATCTTCTTCTTTTTTTTACAGGGAACAGGACGTTTTCACTGGCCTCAATCTATCCTGTGCTGCTGTCTCAGTGCTTCAAGTGAAACAATGAGTGATCTTTGCACACATGCCTGCTAAAAGTGCTATTCTCATATAACTATTGTGTTATGGAAATTGTGTGTTTATTCTTCATACAAGTGAAAGCCTTCCATTTCACTGCTCCATATGTAATATCATTTACTACGGGTGCACCATGTCAAATACTACAATCACTGAGCTCCAGGATTTAATTCCATACATTGCTGGGAAAGGCTAGCAACTACATGTTTGACATTTCTTTTCTCTCTGTCTGTTCATGTACAACATTGAACCAGTCACGGAGACACAAATTCACTGACCTCCTCTCATGTTCCTCTGTAATTTCCACGACTTTGGGCACTGGCAGAATTCTCTTTTCTTTAGGCACCTGGGAGGAAGAACAAAGAGTGGTGTTATGTTGGCCTTCAAACTGTACCTGACATTTTTCTTTGATAGAATGGGATGCCATGACTTGAAACTGCCTAAAATAGCTCCTGCCTGTTAACTACAGTACTCTCCACAATGTATGTTTAACATAAGTGCAGTTAGAAAAGTGGTTAAATAATAATCAGTGTGTTTTGAAATAATTGATTTGTTCGACAAACATAATGATGTTAACCATTATGTCAGTGTAGCTTAAAAATCTTTGATTCCCAAAAAGTATGCTATTTAATTCAAATGAATATGATATTTATTCATTTTTTCTGTATTTTTTGTTTTTATCAAGTTGCTTTTCCCTCTGATGGAACAGAAATAAGCACAGCTGACATGTTTTAGTTGAGATTTATTTTACAAAGTCCTCAAGGTTTATGGTTGAACCTGGGAGAGAGACACTATAAACAAGCTCTTACTTAAAAGTCAAGTAAATCTCAAAACATGCTTTACATAATCTTTTTTAATTTTTTGCATCTTTAGAAACATTTTCTCTTAACATGAGGTAACGTCTTCCACATTTCTGTCTGACCTCCTCTCCAACATGCCAACAAATATGCAGTTTATCATCATACAAGACAAAGAAAAGCATGAAGCCCTCCACACCTTGTAGTATTCGTAGAGCAGGCTCAGGGCGTTGGCGCTGTCTTCGTCCCCGTTGATGCTCATCATGGCCTTGGTGGCGGCCGTCAGCGGGTTCTCCAGGTACGACCGCCATGCCTCGTCCTCGCTGGTGTACGCACGACGCACCGCGGGGTAAGAGTTCTCGTTGGGGACCACCACCACCAGACGTTTACTGGTGGACACATTTCAAATGGACACAAATTAAATTGCAGGTTTAAGCTTCACAAATGCTGACCATTCATTTAATTTCCAAACTCAAATTCGTTGTTGGATAGACATATTTGTTGGTACTGAGAGGCCTTCAGACTCGGCATGAATAGTGGACCAACAATTCCTGATCAATTGATCAAACAAACTTGTCTTTAACTTATAGTACATTATACCAAAGCCTACCTTGAAATGTGATTGACACAAGTCCTCTGCATCAAGGCCCATAAAGTCATGTTCCTTCAACCTTTTGTACTGGTGCATTCACTAGCTTATCTCGCCTAGAAAAGCTCTCTGCCTGAGAGTTTGTTTACTAATAAGACAAACATATGAGTGCGCTGAGTCTCTTTTTCAATCATTTTGATCGTCTTATATAAAGGTAAGCTGTCGTTTTTTCTTTATTTTTGCACCATCAAAATGCTAATGTTTGCTTGCTTTCAAATACTGGTAATAAGGTTTTATTTCTTGCTGGTTAAGACTATTCTAAAGTTCAAACTTTCAGATCAGTTACTTTTATTAGGGTATTCTTAATATCAATTGAAAAATAATGAAAAATTCATACATAGTACCCAGTGTTGTGTGTTTATGTGGGTTTGTCTCTCCACTCTGTGTAGGCCCTCTTAAGTCAAGATCACAGACCAGTTAAACACACATTGTTGTCACAACATCACTGTGAACGCAGCCAATCACAGGAGAGCCTCTGGATGTGTCAACTTGCACTTGTTGTGCAGTGATCAGTATCAGTATAATGTCACACCTTCAGCAAGAGTCCTGGAAGTATGATGCAGTAGCTTCACAATAATTTAGTTTTTGTTCATTTGATTGTGCTAAAATCAAACTAAGATCAACAGAAAACATTCATCAGGAATACTATACTGCGAAATATGCTGTACAATCTTGGATATTAATTCAAAACATGAAACAACTAGGCATATTATAGGCCTATATTGTGGTTGTCTAATTGGCATTAACTCCTGTCTGCCAGATATACCTGCCAAATAAAACATGTACCACGTCTTTATTATCTGATGTCAGTATGTATGATAAATACCGTTAAAGCAACAAGACTAATGGTAGAAAAAAATAGGCATCAGTATGAAGCTGTTCCCCCATTACTTTCTCATATTATCAGGTATAAATGACTATGTCTTGTTGACTTCTCCATGGCAGGTAGAGAGCTGACAGGCAGGTATAAAAAGACCAAAGACGTATGCAGGAGTGATGTTTAGGATTTCAACAACTCTACTCAGGTGAATCTGACTTAATATAACACCTGTGGGCCATAATGGTGGCACTTGTTGTCACTGCATTGCTGATGCAGGATGCATGAAGCAGCATCACTGCAGTCACACTAAGAGACATGTAGTTGTTTAAAAATACACAATGAATGCTTATTATCACATTAAACCATTATCTTAGTTCAAACAATGATATAGTCATAATCACTCACTTGGATTATCATCAATACAGATATGAATTAGTAGTAAGCAATGTGAAGCTAAATAATAGATGCATAATGAAACTTTCAGACCCTCCATAACATTTTGAGATTTCTGTGAGCCAAGGCCTCTTCTGCTATTTCAGAAAAATAAGTGTAATAAATCATTCAAAAGCACAGACCCTCTTAAAAATAGTAGGTAAACGGTTTTCCTTCTTTTTTTACTTGTCTGAATACAGTTGAAAAGTTGTAATTTCTCCTTAATTTTTTTATATAGCTTCTGGTGTTAGAGAACAACACATAGGCCCACAGGCAACACACACTGTCCACATTCACAAGTAGATCCATTGCGCACTGTAGGCCTCACAATATAAAAATGTATTGCAAAAATAGAGCTAAAAGACTTATTATCAGTCAAAGACATCATCATGAAATAAAAATAAATTTCTTGCAGTTTGAGGCTTTTCCCCAGTCAAAAATGGCGAATTCAGCTCTTATGAAATCCACGGCACCAAGTTGACTTTTTTTCTCAAAGCAAAAAGTTGAATAAGTCATAAATATCCGACAGTAATACAAACAGAACGAGACATTCTTGCTATCATATGATACAAAAGCCAAATCCAATTTTACAACAAAATAGTGTTAATTTAATTAGCGAGTAAAAATAAAACGTTAGAGGGAACCATCAAACATCCTCTCCGAGGGCTCGATCACTTACTTGTCTGTCTCCTGTGACATATTTAGCTTCCTCGATTATTCCTTGTGAAACTGGACTTTCAAGTCGGAGCAGGTAATAGAGTGTGTGAGTTGCCAGAAGTTGGGCTACAGGTAAGTCGACTTTTCTCGCCCCGCTTCTTTCCCTCCCTCTCCCTCTCCCTCTCCCTCTCTCCACCTGGCAGGTAGGCTACTAGAGCCGCTTTTGTCCGCAAACAGCCAATCACTCTGTCTTGCGTTCACTTAGTACGCATATTATGACAAATATCCACACATCCGGCTGCCATGAATTATAATATTTGCCTAGGCTTGCTTTAATGGCAGCGAGGCAGCTTTAGCCGAAATTCTTTCACTGTGAAAAAGAATTGAAGGTGAGGGCAAGTCTGACGCTGATTGGCCGGTGCAGATTGAGCCGGGCTCTGATTGGCCAGTGAGTCAGGTAGAGGCCCACCTCACCTGCAAGCAAACTAAAAGCGTGCATTGAAAGCCCCAAAATGACACAGAAAACGTGGAAACACGGGCAGCTATTTAGGTTTAACGCTCTAAATTAAGTTATTTGCCATAGGTTTTATTTGTCCTAGAACATTTTTTATTTATAAAACAACAGGGATAAAGTCTGTGGGGAAGGTATCCACATATTGGCCCCAGACACACAACCACAGATTGTCTTGCTTCCACATACACTGATTTAACCTTTTTGCACCCCCCTCTGAATGTTCATAATGACTTGTGTGTGAGTGTTTGAGTTTGAGCTGATCTCAGAGCAGACAGGAGGCAGGGAGGAGCCCTGTCATTAGTTGACACAATGCCATTGTCCCCTTAATGAAGCCATTGTATGAGAAGATCCAAGAGTTTGGGATTAACCTGCCAGAGCAAAAATGTGTGTGTGTGTGTGTGTGTGTGTGTGTGTGTGTGTGTGTGTGTGTATGTGTGTATGTGTGTGTGTGTGTGTGTGTGTGTGTGTGTGTGTGTGTGTGTGTGTGTGTGTGTGTGTGTGTGTGTGTGTGTGTGTGTGTGTGTGTGTGTGTGTGTGTGTGTGTGTGTGTGTGTGTGTGTGTAAATACTCCATTTTTTGTTGTTTTAGTTAGTGTTTTATTGATTGAGTGATTAATCTCTTAATGGGAGATTCTAGTGTAACAGCAGTCGTTGGGTATTGGGTACATTTAAAGACACTTTAAATGGTAGAAATAAAATCATGAAAACGTTTAAATATATGATCTTTAAACGTAATTAATGGGTAATACTAAACGGAAAATGTGCTGATTTTATCGTTCTAACTAATCAAAGTACAACAACATCTTCCAACACCATTTTACTCATGAAACAGCTATCAAAACTCTCAGATCTTCTTTCCCCACTTCTGCAGGGTTATTTTAAAAACATGCAGAAAAGATAAACTCCCAAGACGGATCTTCAGAAACGGTTGGGATGCAATTTCTAAACTGGTTTTATGTCCTGAACGTGTTTGCATGACAAAATATGGGCCTTTGGTTTTGAATGCTTTCAGGCCCTCTTTTATGGAAATCACAAAATGTCGTTTTAGATTCAGTTAAACCGTCATTAGTGTGTTTTTGCGTGTGTGTGTTGTGTGCGTGTGCGTGTGCGTGTGCGTGTGTGTGTGTGTGTGTGTGTGTGTGTGTGTGTGTGTGTGTGTGTGTGTGTGTGTGTGTGTGTGTGTGTGTGTGAAGAGCAAGCATTTGTATGTGCAGAACTGTAAATGATATCCTCCCTTGTCCAATTTGTTTTACAGAGCACCTGAGCCTCAGCTCTCTGCGTATGTGTTTGAATGGAACTGCTAGATAAATACAGGTGGGGTCCGTTTCTTACAACAACACACAGACAGAGAGACGATCAACAGAGGAAGAGACAGGATAAAAACACATTTAAAGTAGGAGAGAAAAAGATGGATGTTTCCAAGCACTATCAAACTTTACTAACACTCATGAACACAAATGCATAACGTGGTGGGCAAACTGAGCTCAAACCCACTGAGCAAAATCTTTTTTTAATTTCTTGTTAACCCTGTAAAGTCCAAAAATAGAAAAACATTATGATTTATTTGTTTGACCTTTCAGATGTTGTTGCATCTGGAGCAGAAATGAAAGAGTTTTCAAAATGTTTACGTTTTGGTAAGTTTTTATCGAAATGTTGTAATATTGCAACGTTGGGCTTACGTGGGAGCAGAATTCCTGTATTTCTACTCACATTGTCTGAATAAATATATTGAACAACTAAGGGTTGATTTGCAGGATTGATTGCTTACTTAGCCTTATATCAGTATATAGCATGAATAATAATCACACATCAGTCATATTTTTTATGAATAGTCATTTATAAAATATGTAGTCCAAAAAACAGTTTATGTCGTCAGAAAAGCACAGACGGACGTCACACTTGGTGCATTGGGTGTTTGTATACCCTTTACTGCAGTGTCTACAGCATCCTCTCTTGGTCTTCCCTGGAAAATGTGCCACTAGGTTCTTCCATACATCCAGTGGAGGTTGTGATCTCTTGGATGGGGCCCCGGTTGGTGGACTCCCATCACCTGAGGATGGTCTCTTCTGAGCATTCAACTGGCTCCTTGATGTCACATTCGCTGCTGGGCTCCCGTTGCCTAAAGATGGTCGTCCTCTCTTTGGTGTTTTCATGGGAGTTGTGTTCACCTGATAAGAACAAAAATACATTAGGACACAAGTCAACATTTTTACAGTGAAATATAAAAAAATATTACAAACGGCAAATAGCAGAAATGCATTCTTACCAGGATGAGAGAGGATGCTAGATCTGCCTGAAACTGTCTCCTGCTTTGCCATCTTTAGAGCGCTGCAGTCCCGCTTGTAGAGGAGCCAGGCGTTGATCACAGCAAGGATGATGGTGTGCCAGAAGATACACGTACCAGCGTCGGGACTTCATGGGGAACTTATATTTGGCCATAAACGAGTCCAACAAATCCAAACCTCCCATGTACTTGTTGTACGTAGCCACGAAGGAAGGCCTCTCAACTTCTACGTAGGTTTTGTTGGCTTTGTCCCAGCGTTGAATGTTCTGCACAGGCTGTGGTCCAGCAAAAGATGAGACAAGTGTGACCGCTCTGCTGCATACCATTTGACAGCACAGATGTTTTGGTTGGCCTCCACTAGGATGTCAAAGCTTCCTCTCCTTTTTTTCTTCAAGCTCTTCTCCTCTTCAAGGTTGCAGTTGGGTAAGCGCACCTGTCTGGCTGTTCCCACATAATGAATCCCGTGATCAAGGGGCTTCACTACCTGGGACACAGGTGAAGTAGTTGTCTGCGTAGATCTTATAGTTCTGACCTACTGGAAGCGTGGAGGCAAGCTTCATCCCAACATCACCCGACAATCCAAGTTCAGACTTGGCTCGTATCCCATTGACACTGCCTTGGTACTCATCAAAGTCACAGATCATTCCAGAGATTCTGTCTGGGTTAGCCTATTATCATACTAAAAGGAATGCATGCACCACCCCCTTCCAGGTGTCCCGATGCAACAAGCATCTGAATCCTATTTACATTGTACACTTGAGTCACACAATGCTACCTGGCTTAGCCTATTATCATAATAAAAGGAATACCTACACCCATACATGCAGGTAAACCAGTTCAACAAGTCACACAATGCTGTCTGGCTCATGATAATAGGCTAATCATCAAACTAAAAGAGATACATTCAAGTGTCCCAACACATTTCAGAAAAAACTGTTTCTGCCAGAACCAGAGAAGAGTTCAATGAATTGTTGTAACTAATTAACTGATAAGAAGTAGAGTTTAAAATATTGCTATAGATATAATTTCACATACTTTTATCAGAAATAATGTATGAATTTATTCAAAATCGTAACAGAGGACACATTTAGAACTTAATTATAGTGAATTATCAAAGACATTATATTTATATTTGTGTTTTATTTCCATATGTGAACATATAAGAAGGGCAATCTCCATGACAGGTGCTCATGCTATTTTGACTACCACACGGACCTAGTGTTGTAATATTACAACAAAGACATAAGCTGCTCAAAATCAAATTTGATGAAAGTATTCCACAATAACTAAATATGTACATGTTCTAGACATTGTAATATTCGCACACATTTTTTTTGGAGGAATTTTACTTACTTGAATCTGACAAATCCAGTCCAATAAAACAAAGAGATGTTGCTCGTTTGAAGATTCTGACGTTTTGTGAGTGTATGACCAGAGGGCAGGACATATAAACACTTGTACTACCCAATAGGATTGTGAGGCTGAACAAAAGGACCTATTGACTATGTAAATGTAGTCTTTAAAAAAACAAAAACTATTTACTGACTTTTTTGTAAAATTACAACCGTGGGCCTTACAGGGTTAAGTCCAACAAATGACTACACAAAGATGCAAAACAACTGCAAAACAGTCTCAAAACCCTCAACAAATAGACGGAAAAATAGAATATAAGCAAAACCTCTATAGAGAGACACACCAATAATAAAGATGGAAAACAACTATAACACAACCACAAAGAGACAAAAAACAACTACAAAATTAAAATTGAGACAAAAACACTTACAGTGAGACCTAAAAGTATCTCAGAGACACAAAACGACTAGAAATACACTCACAAAGAGATACAAAACTACAACTGCTAGATGCGAAACAACTGCAAACAACGGAGCTGTGAGGGGGAGATGGGGGGTGTTAAAAAGTGCCTGTGCCCGGGGGCCTGTTGTCTCAGAATCTGTCCATGCCCATGAATCATTAACTCTACTCAGAAAACAAAGTGTGAAGTATGTTTTCCTTGCCTTGATCAACAATAATGGTAATGTATAAGCTTTCCTCTTATCTTTACCCTTCCTTATGACTTCTCTCAGAAGGAATGTCTGCCATGTGGCGGTGTGACAGCTACTGTGAAGGCTGCAAGCTGCCACAAGACAGGAAAGTCAGGGGCAAATACCTTCCTCTGTGTGTGTGAGTTTGTGTGTGTGTGTGTGTGTGTGTGTGTGTGTGTGTGTGTGTGTGTGTGTGTGTGTGTGTGTGTGTGTGTGTGTGTGTGTGTGTGTGTGTGTGTGTGTGTGTGTGTGTGTGTGTGTGTGTGTGTGTGTGTGTGTGTGTGTGTGTGTGTGTGTCCCACTCTGTGAGAGAGGTGAAAGGTGTATCCTACATACCTGGAGTTTTTTCATAGGGAGAAGCAGCTTGTCTGGACTTGGCTGGGATTAAGTGTCAGAGTCTGAGCGCAGAAACTCAGCTGAGACAGGGACGGAGAGTTGGGGCAGGAGTCGTCCTCCAGAAGGAGAGCAGTGAGGAAAACAGGATGGAGGAAGAGGAGGATGGAGAAGTGAAATAATGGTAACTGCATGGGCAGATTGAAAGGGACATTTAAACAGGTAAATACAAGGCAAATACGGATAGATTAGAAAACATGAGAATAAACCAATATTAAGTGTCCTAGTGATGTATAAGGTCACCGTTTCCTTTAATTTGTCATCTCTTTGGGTTTATATAAAATGATACAAACAAACAAGCAACCTGGAATTCCGCCCGAGTATCCCAATCTTTATGTAAAGTGATAAAGAAAATATATATAAGTTACTTTTACATCAAATTCCATTAATTATTCGAGGTATTTTCACTAATTTCCTTGTAAAATGCTTTCTAGGCTAAAATAATTATTCATCTCTATTTATCTGAGAAGAAGTTTTCAGTCAATGCATATGAATATATTACAGGGATTTTTACAGAATCTCATATTTTACTTACTAACTTTATTTACTTTAAGGTAGTATGAATAACATCTGTATGTAAAATGTTGAAGTGTCTAATCAATCTGAAATTCCTTTGCATTTGTTAAAACTGATATTCGATCCAAAGCTGTGACTGTTCACAAAAACACACATTTGGTCCTGAGCTGCTGCTCTGAGTGAGGTTAGTGAGGGCTGTCACCACCTTCACAATCAGCCTTTGTCTGCCGACCTCAGCTCTCCTTCAGTCGCACTCTGTGTGGATGTGTGTGTCTGTGTGTGTGTGTCTGTGTGTGTGTGTCTGTGTGTGTCTGTGTGTGTGTGTCTGTGCGTGTGTGTGTTGAGGTAAGAAATTAACTTTCTCCCCCCTGAAGGCATGGTTTACCCTCTTGATGTGCTTTCTTGGAGCATCTCAGGGTCAGTTTTAATAAAAGCACTCAGTTTCTACCATTAAGTTGAATCTTTACTTTCCCCTCCCCAGAAATATATTAACATGTGATATGGTTGGTTTGATTTGTAATTTGATTTACGTGTTCTTGGTCAGAATGCACTTTAAAAACACTGCCATTAAACACTTTTACAAACCCTGTGTGTGCTATATTGCACATGTCATTCAAGTCACTTGGGAGGAGGCCTCGGAGGGCAGCAGTGAAAGTGACCTGCATGTGGATGTGTTGTGACGGGTCACAGCTTGTGTACAGCCCAACTGGTCTGGCAACATTGTGGCGTGCCATGCTGGTATAGACGCAGCAGCGGACTGTGGCAAAACCTGTTTGTTACGGGGGGAAAAGGAAAGCATGGAGGGGGGAGCATGGAGAGGAAGTGGCCAATGGGGAAGATGAAATCCAACTTCCTCTTCCCTCAACAGCCTTCAGAGAAACAAGGATGCCACACTCAGTCCCTGACAGCCAGCATTTCTCCCTCACTGAGGGAAATGTTGTTGCCAAACAAGTTTCTCTACCCTGAAAAGCCTTTTAAAAAACCTTTCTTGACCTTGACATAACCTCTTAAAACTAGCTGACCCTTGATATGTGTTCAGTGAGAAAGAGACTGATGGTTTGCTACAAAGAGTCCTTCAAAAATAACTTGTTTGAGCCGAAAGTGAACCTGAAAGCCCTTGTGGCGGAAGAAAGGATCCAGAAAAATCCCAAGCTGTCTGCGGCAAACCCCTGCGTATTCATACACACAAAGGACAGCCAGATAATATTCTGCTGCACTATTGAATAGCTGACACCTGGAAGATTTGCTTTCACATGGGCCCTAAGGCTGGACAACCTCACCCCAAACCTAAGCTAGCAAGTCCCTGCACAACATCCCCAGGGTGGGGGGGAACATGACCAATGTGTGGCTTTTGTAAAAAAAAAATTGTTTAACTTTTGGCCCCCTTCTGAAACCATAATCTCATCCTTTTCTCTTGAGAGATATTTCCCTCCATTCACAAAAGACTAAAAGGATTGAAGCAGGAAGATATGTGTGTGTGTGTGTGTGTGTGTGTGTGTGTGTGTGTGCGTGCGTGCGTGCGTGCGTGCGTGCGTGCGTGCGTGCGTGCGTGCGTGCGTGTGAATGGCAGACTGGAGACTTTTCTCACAATGATAACATTTCACAATCATGACACCTAACTGTCTGGAAGATTTCCAACAGGAATGAGTGCTATCATGACTGATGATTAATAAAACACAGTGATTTGGATGAGTACTTCTTTCATTTTTGGTTTATTATGTTTATCCTCAAAACAGAAAGGACTATCATACACTGTACAATTAGATTCTACAATAATTAGATAGTACATTTGGATTATGCGCCAAAAACAATCATGTTTCTTTTTTCAAGTTTTAACACATTTTTCCTAATAAAGCCACACAAAAAAAATGCACCTCAAATAATAGAAAACTATAACTTTTTTATTTTCTTTACAGACTTATTTATATTGTGGTGTTATTGGGATAGCATGTGATACTTAATTTCCATCATGTACCTGGAGTTGCAGTTAATTTTCATATTAGCTGTATTCAGGCAAATACTGAGCGGATATGAACAGCTCCACTGTTCCCAAAACCAAAGAAACAGATAGTAGCTAGATTGATATCTGATGCAGTCAAAAACATCCCTGTCTATGCTGAGGCAGTATTTGTATAACTGTGATTAAAAATGTATGTTTAAAACAGGATTGTAACAGTCGAGACAGACATTATTAGGTCAGCAATGCAAAGAGTACATTATTACATTATAATGCTGATTCAGCTATTTTATCTTCACTATCTTTATCAATAATAGCTAAGTGTCAGTCTTAACCCTGTGTGCAAATGTTGTGCATGCTGGTGGCACAGTATGCATGCACACTTATTTACCTGCCCCCTAGTGTTGCTTTGAGGGAACATCACTATTTGATATTTATCTCGTAAAATTGTTGTGTGATTACGTTTTTGTGTTGTACATGGTTACATAAAAAGAACAAGGTAAACATGGTTTAACAGAAAGCAAACAACAACAGTCCCATTATGTTAATGCTTATGACAGAATTAATGATCATTCTCATGAATAAGGCGATGGATTAAACCCTAACTTCCAAATGGGCATCATCATAAATACAATAAATAAAGATATCTTAAAATAATAAAGAAAACACACCAAAGTTTTGTGTTGTGTGTTTTAGTACTTACCAAAGCCACTTGGGGGCGACATTGCCAACGTCATGAATCCGCATCATGGTGCGTTCACTAGTCCTCTTGTAATCGAAGAAATACATTTTTTACAGGCATTTGTTCCAATGTTGACTAAGTAGGTCATTTGCATAGACTGTTTAAAATACGTAATTTACCGTGCACTACTCCCGAAGCTGTAGGTTTTCTGTCACATAACCTATTATTCTATGGTTATTTTAGTTTTGTATAACAGTGAATATTAATCATTCAAGGTTATCTATGTATATGCCTTATTTCCATCTTCGCACTGGATCCATCAATGTTTTTTTCTTAGCCCCGAAGAGACGCATTACGCCAGTGTCATTGAACGCATCAGTATCCTTTAGCTGTCTGTGAATTGAGAAATTCTTACAAATTGTGCCTTACAAACGACACGTAGGTTACTGTTATTGTAAAGAGGTAAGTACTGCTGTCCTTTTAAGATTGTATAAGCTATAACATATACCGCTGGTACTTTTCCTGGTTAAAGTCTCCCACAGGCTGAAGGAAATAATTAGTTGATGTTTAGCCGACTAGCTAACGTGTTAGCCGGAGTGAGCTGAGGTTAGCATGGAGGCTAACCCACGCTACAGCTCGGTCATGTTAGTGCAGAGAAACACACCAGTCACCTGGATCACAACGAGCCAGATGTGCTGAGATAACTGAGTTTCAAGAAGTTGAACAGGTTGACTGTTACTCAACAGTACATTTAGAGACGGATAGGATATTAAGTCTCTTCAAAAACAGTAGCTAACAACTAGCTTGCTAATTGTGTGTATTATTGTTCCTACCTCTCAAGACTTACTTAACATACATTAGTAATTCCAGTATGCCCAATGCTTTGCGCACAAGTGCAACACGTTGTATAGCTAACATATGTTGTAACATGTTACGATAATGCTTAGCAGGCAGCATTTTCATTCATTAACCATAGCTAGTTACCAGTTAATGGAATGCAGACCAACGTCAAAGTATATAGTGACGTTGAGGGGGGGGCGTGGGGGGGGGGGGGGGGTGGGTGGGTGGTGGGAGGGGGGGGTGGGCAAGGCTGAATTACCAAAAGGAAATGTACACAATTTCACTGTCCCCATACCTGCAAGGGTCTGCGTCTCCATCAGTGTTCTAATGTGAGAGTAAGCATCACTAATGTTTATAGGATGTGATCATTGTCAAGTTATTGGGGCTCATAGCTAATTTGAGCCAGTTTTAACGTGTTTCATTTGGTAAACACTTGTGGTCTGATTGCATTCTTAGAGAAACCCCCCTACAAACACACTCTACAATTTTCAAATCTGTTATCCACCTTAACTTTATAAAAGAAAATATCTTATTGAAGGTGCCCTTCTTGGATTGTTTGCTGAGCCAGAGGAACTAGTTTATTCCCAACTCATAGAGAAACAATCTTCTTTTTATGGAGGGCAAGAGAGTACTTGTTTCCCTCCCCGATTCCACTCTTTCAAACGAGTCATTTGTTAGTAAATCTGTAGCACAAACTGACAAATCTGGTCATGTTAGTTAGTTTTCTTTGCTAATTAAAACTTTCCTTGGTTGGTTAGTTTCGCCCATCTTGAATGGTTTTGGGAAATTAATTAACCTTACCCGTCATGTAAATCAAGGTTTTATAGCCCTGCTTGTAATTTCCCTGCCTTTCAGTTCAGGTAAACTGAAGCTCTTCTATCTTGTTGACTTTGCCTGACCTCGGCCGGCTGGCAGTTGTGAAGTCTTTGCTTGCATTTTGATGATGATTTGACATGATTTTTTTACCTGTAAAAGCGCTAACAAATTAAATTTATTATTATTATTTTACAGTTTTTATAACAACCAAACGTTTAGCTGCCTGTAAGAAAGTCCTTGCACCTGGCCCTCAAAATGCTGATGGAAAATAATGAAAGAATTGCCAAAGTTTTCTCCTTTGCTATCACAGTAAACATGGTATTAGGCAAGTCTTTCTCTGTGGCAACTGAAATAACTCTCCAAATGTTTTAACTGACTTATTTATGGTAGATGTGTACCAACAACAAGAATAGAAGGTTAAGAAAAGGTCACAACACTGTCGTGTATCGGTAAACATCAATTCATGTGTCCTTGCTTCCTCCTCTTTAGGCTTTGCCAGAATGGCGCGCGGGCATCAAAAACTTCAGTCCCAGCAGAAAAATGCAAAGAAACAGACGGAGATGAAGAAGGCAAAGGGTCATGACCAAAAGACAGCCGCCAAGGCAGCGCTAGTGTTCACCTGCCTGGTGTGCCGGGTGAGTATGACATCTTTACTATTATAACCCAGAGACCAACACCTGACTGAGGGTGCGGCCTGGTAATACTGCTATGTTATATAATAATGCCTAATTCTAACCCTTATTATGTCAAGGTTAGAAAAGTGCTAGAATTTGAATATATTCCCTTAAAAAAATGCTTGGTTTTCAACTAAATACATTGTTTTACATACACAATCCTTCATGTCAGAGTTCATTTGAACTTCTGGTGAAAAAATCCAATTGACCAAATAGGCTGATCACTTTGAGTATAAAATAATTAGGTAATATTTTGTGAACCCTTATAATGACAAAAGGCTTTTATTTTCCCTTTATAACTCTGCTGGTGTTTGGTCCTTTTTTTATAATTCTATGAAGGTGTCAGACATTTGTCCTGAATGATAAATTGTTGGATGTATTTTCCCTTCCCGCAGACCCAGATGCCTGACCCAAAAACCTTCAAGCAACACTTTGAGAGCAAGCATCCGAAATCCCCTCTGCCCCCCGAGTTAGAAGGAGTGGAGGCATAAACGGTCACCATGGATACCAAACCCATTCAATGCCCTGCACCAACTCTGCACCAACTCTGCACTTGTCTAAGTCTAACAGCAATGGATGAATCAATGTAACCAACTAAAATAGTTAGCTATATTTACGTAGGCTTTGACGGGCCAGGTTGCTTTAACACAATGCTTTCCCCCCCTCCCCCTTCTCCAGTCCTCTTTTCACTTGTGGTTAAATAACTTGCCGGGCTAAACTTAAATACTGGTTTTAATTCCAGGGCCACAGTCACTGCCCTGATGTCTTATGCACATAGGAGTATTTCTAGCTGCTAGCTCTTGTGCCTCTCTAACTCAAGCTTCAATTAAATCAATTGTTTGATAAACCTATAAAGCAAAAAGACATATGTTGTAAAGGCATAAAGTGTCTTCAAACAAAGCATGGGATTGGCTTGGGTGGGAAAATTCAGATTTAAAATTAGCTACAATCAAGACAATGGATGATGTGACCTTGTCTTTTTTTATTTGTGCTTCAAGCATTCAATCAAACTGAGTCTGTGGCATTTTTTTTCTCATATCAGTTGTTCAATATTGAATTCTTCCACAGTCTGCCGTTTTAAACTGCAATCTTTCACCTAGCTAATCATAATTTCATGTTGGGTAAAAAAAAAAGTGAAATGTCACAGGCGAGTGTAAGCAACTTGTGAACACTTGGATACGAATGAATGAATGCTCCAATTATGTATAATAACATTTTATTAAATTTTACTTTGTTGTATATTTGCGTTTCTCTAGAAAGTGTTTTTTTCTTCTTCATATAATTCCAGGAAATCCTCCTAAGGATTTTGTAGTATGTATCTGTTTTTCTGCCTCGTAGGTTAAAATTAACTTCTAGCTTTTTAGGGTTTGTTGGTCCATTTACTTTTACTGCCAATTCAATATTTACAGTCCATTAAAATTGACCACATTGTTCTGCTCCTCCGCTCACATAGTGTAACTTTATTTTTCTTCCAATTTTGCAATATGTCAGCGTGAAGTCATTCTTGGACATCAGCTGCAGTCACCTCTAAATGTGCAATCATTTATGAAGAATGATAGATAATAGTATTCATAATATTGCGTTAAGCCATCGGTAGGAAAAAGGCAGAGTGTAATTGACATCTGACTTGGAAGTCATGCCAGGTGGCCAATCTACTCTAATGTGCCCATTTTTGTCATCTTGCCCTTTTAGGAAAAAATTACACTGCGGGTACTTTTCTCTCGGGTAAATCGCAAAAATCTGAATTTGATGTTGGATCATCATAAAAAGCTTGAACCTTCATTTGCAGGAATAATCTTCACTATACTATAATTGAAGCATCTTGTTGATGGCTACTATAAATGTAAACCTTTTTCAAAATGTAAACATTACTTGATGCAAAAGTAGCAACGCTAAATCTGAAATATGGTTTAAGTTGTTATGCGATGGAGTAGCTGAAACAAACTGTCATAAAAGCTTTGCATCATCTGCTGCTGTCAACAGGAAATGACTTGAACTGCACCACATTATAATTAACAAAATCAATGAATGCTGTGTGAACCGATAAGTAATTTCAGCTGCTGAAAATATTGTCTTCGACTCTTTTTCTTCACAAGCATTCATTTCCTCCGATCTCCTTTTTCTAGGTGTGACAGATGCTTCAGTTCAGCTCTGACTGTGACTGAAAAGATGTGTTGCCCCACAAGAATGAACTGCAGCATTGCATTCACTGGTGTTACCAGCGTGCCTTGTATTCACAATGTCTGAGTCTGAGCAATAACGTTGTTTTCCTGTTTAATCTGAGTATTCAGAAGAACCGAGAAAAAAAGCCAGTGCCATTCTGCATGTTTTTCAGTGAGTGGCTCACCCAAATGAGTCATCAGTCTGTGAACATATAGCGTTCATTTAAAAAAAAAAAAAAGAGGGTTGACAGACTACACCTAGCAATTACGGTCATTATCGATTAATACATGAATCAAAAAGTAATTATTGTTAATTTATTGTGTAATCTTATGTGATTTATTTACTATGCCAATAGTGCGTGTAAGGAGTTCTCAGTTAAATCAAATACTCTTAGAAAGTATTTTTTAGGTTATTTTTCCTTTGTGATCAAAGAAACACTAACTTCAAAGTGAACATGTATAGACTGATAATAATCTCAACATAATCTCTATAGAGACACCGTTTCCATAGCAGCTGCTAACATTTAAACACTGTACGGTAGATGGGGAAACATCATTTTGGATTTGCATTATTGTTTTGTCCCCTAAATTAGATCAATAACGTGAAATAATAACATTAAAAATTCAGTTTTTGGAATGTTTATAAAAGATGGAGCCACACATGACTTAGCAAAATAACCTACATGATTCTTCTTGACGTTTTTTTACATAATAATTTATCATTTGTAAAAACACAACTGAATTTCGTCAGCACGTCACTACATCTCCCACGAGGACAAACGCTGTTTAAGTATGTTTTTTTCCACTTCATACAACAATATTTAAAACCTTGTAGATTTACTTTTAGATGATTTCAAAAGCAGAGATATATAAGACCATAACAAATAGTAGCCTATGTTCTAAACTATGCCTAAAGTAATATGGGAATTAGAATAACATAAGATTGTTGGAAACTTAAATAAAAAAAGATCCACCGACTGTTTCCATGGCTTTAAATCTTTTGCCTCTAAATGTGGTTGCCCTAGCAACCCGAGTCTGACGTCATCGTCCCAGACCGTGCTGCTGTGTCTTTGATTGGAGGGAAACCCCGTGGACGAGCGGGAGCGATCATCAGCTGTGCGGCCGGGAATCAGGAACAACATCATCTAACTACACTCGCAGGTTAGTTCTCCTATTTACTCCTCATTATCGCTGCTATTATGAAGATAAGAACGTTATTTTGTACGCCGTGAGCTTAGACAGCTCTTTAAATGTAGCTTGAATCGTTGCTACTGTGGACTGTAAGAGGAAACCAGTGATGCTCCGCTTACTCAGTCATTGTTCCCCGCTTAACGTACTGAATGTGGAGCCTTACTGCAGTTGTAACCCATCTATGTATCTTACACACTGTGTTTAGAAGGCTGATTTTGAGTTTACCCCATTCTCTTTTTACAAAATGAAGCAAGCCGACATTAATGTATAATGCTCGCTGAAATAATTTGCTCTGGGTGTTTTCCGGGAAGCGAAAAAGGGCGTTCACTTTGGACTGAAATAAGCAAAGCTCCTTTCGTTCCGGTTAAACAGAGTCTGTCACACCATTATTGGGGTTTATTTGTATATTGTACACATATTTAGTAGATTTTAGAATAGTTAGGCCATATTATATAGCAAGTCCTGCATCCTTGCGGCACACAGAAGTGTGTGTGTGTGTGTGTGTGTGTGTGTGTGTGTGTGTGTGTGTGTGTGTGTGTGTGTGTGTGTGTGTGTGTGTGTGTGTGTGTGTGTGTGTGTGTGTGTGTGTGTGTGTGTGTGTGTGTGTGTGTGTGTGTGTGTGTGTGTGTGTGTGTGTGTGTGTGTGTGTGTGTGGCCGACATTCCTCTGAAGGGTGCAGGTGTCTGCTGGTAAATCTGACTCACTGATCGTGGGATTTTTGAAAAATTAGCCTCCTGCGTTTTTCACATGGAGATAATAAATGTTAAGTGATAATTGGCAAATTATGTACTTATTTATATGCAGTTTACAGCCCTGTAATTATGGTAAAATGAAGCAAAGTAATATCTTAAAGTGTTACAACAATTACTAATACTTATGTCCTATCAATGGACAGAACATACATTTGTAAGTAAAGTTATAAGATGTTAGTCATGTCATGTTATTAAGCAAAAATGAAGAACACATTGGTTTCGGCTTTAGTTTTATAACCATATCCTGCTTTTTTTGTGTCAAACACATACATGATGATTTCCGAAATGATTTAGAGTTTTTCACTCTGACATAACATTTTATGGACAAATTGATTAATATTTATGAAGAATATACTAATTGATACTTGTGCCATGGGAATCTTGTTTTACAATTAACATGTCAAACAACTAAACTATAGAGAATCTCCAGATTAATCAAATATAAGTGGCTCTTTCAAATAGAGAGAGCCTGAAAATTGGACGGATAAGGAAAACAATCACGTTGCAATGGCACTTTCAATATAGTTGCCCTACCATAACCACCCTTTTTTTTTAAATGTGATATATCATACTATCTTTTCAAATTTCGATTCTATTTCTTAATCCATTCTGATGTAAAACCCCTGTACACTATACTTCTTTTGTGGAATTTGTAACAACTTTGATGCCAATTCAACTGAGTCACCAGACTGTGTGCAGATAAACAAAGCTGGGAGAGATCCAACAGCTATTTAAAAAATCTGGTGTGTGCACACACCCTGAACATACCTACTATTGTGAGAAATCCAAGCAGTGCGAGAAACGCTATAATGACATTACTTGAATAATGTCAGGAGATACGATCATTCAACAAAGTGGAAGTTGTGCCATAGACTGCGTGTTATATTCTCCAATTATATCAGAGATCACTTTTTAGTGCTATTCAGTGCATGAAAATCTCTTAAGCTTGTGTTAAGCAGAAGCATCTAACCGGAACCCATTCAAAAAACCATTGACTTTGACACAGGGAAACTGTTAGTTGTAAAATGCAAATTGATTTCCTGGTTTAAGACTTGTTCCTTCAGCACACTTATCACTTCCTTTCAACTGATTGCTATTTTGGTATCTCCAAATGTATGTTTGCGTGCATGCCAGAGAACAGGTTTCTTTCAAAAAAACTTGATGACACAGGAGGACAGTGTGTTTACATGTACTGTGGTCATTCAAGTTTAAGGATCATTTCCTTCCCCCTATCTCACAGTGTTGCTCCCCTCTCTCTCTCCTTGTTCCTGCCCTCCACCAACTCTCTCTCCTCTGTCTTCCTAATCCGTCTCCTGTCCTCTTTGTGTTGTCCTTCCCGACCCCCTCTCCTCTGGCCTTCCTTCCTCAGCCTAGACAGGAGCCATGGCAAACCATGAGGAGAATGTACAGCGAGCCAAACTGTCGGAGCAGGCCGAGCGCTACGATGACATGGCTAAAGCTATGAAGGCTGTGACAGAGGAGTGCGAGGAGCTCAGCAACGAGGAGCGCAACCTGCTCTCTGTGGCCTACAAGAATGTGGTGGGGGCTCGGAGGTCCTCCTGGAGGGTGGTGTCCAGCATGGAGCACAAGACTGAGGACACCAAGAAATCTGCACAAGCCAAAGTGTACAGAGAGGCTATAGAGAAAGAGCTGAACGACATCTGCCAAGAAGTGCTGGTAAGCTGCAGAGGTCATGTAGAGGTGCAAATAGGGTCAAAGGAAATGGACAGCAAATGCTTGAACCGAGATTTACAGATGGGAAGCCAACAAATAAATCGGCTATTTTTCTAGTGAGAACTTTAAGTGTTACAACAGAGAGAATGAGTGAGGGACTGTATTTGGTTTTCCTGTCCATGACAACTGTATGTAACACCAGTCAAATGCACTCAGCAGATGTATTTATATCCGCACAGGTTGCTTGCTTTGATATAAACATTATAGCTATAACGCAGTGCCCACACGGCGGCGTGCGTTGAACCTTGCCGGTGGGCGTGTCTGAAACTCGACCAACAACCAATCACATGAATCTCCCGCCCCGGACACACAAGCATACAGTTTGATTGGCTAGAGCTTGTACTGGCATATGATTTCATTGGCTGACGCTTCCGTCGAAGCTTCAAAAGTAGAACATTGCTCTACTTTTGAAGCGAGCAAAGCGAAGCGACAGAACCACAATGCAGTTTGGCAAAGCGTGACGTCACCCCATTCAAAGTGAATGGGCAGAAGCGTTGAAGCTTCAACGCACGCTGCCGTGTGGATGCTGCGTAAGGTCAATAATGAGTTTAATTTGGTTACTGCCTGTATGGGCTGGGGGTCACGTCAGTAAGAGCTACAAGGGGCAGTGTAAATATTCACTAACAACGTGTAGTCATGTGTTTCTGGATACCTCATATTTAGGAAAAAAAAGTTGGAATCAAATATTAAAGTATAGTGGATATAGTTGATGTGTAGGAGCCTTCACAACATGTATATTAGACTAGTTTGAGTCTCATGTTTTAACTCATTCTACCAAGATATGTTTCAAGCTAATGGAGGCTTCTCGCTGCCGCTCTAGATGTTCAGATAGCAGACAAACCGCCCGGTGAACTTGTCAGTCTTGTAGATTTAGTTTTTGAAATTACGCCTCATTCGCTGCGATTTAATTTTACTACAATTTGAACAAAAGGCTGTAATGTTTTGTATAGGAGTGAGATAATATAATTTTGTATATGCCAATATGCTCTGTTTAATGATTCCTATCAGTTTTATGATATCTTTCGTCCTGACTTTCTTGATTTTTTTTGTATAAGCTAATGAATGCAAGAAATGAGCAAATGTCAACAGTGAGGATGAGGTTATCCTTTAAAGGAAATTCATGACCATTGGTTAAAATGTTCAGGTTAAATACACCACTCAAAATTCTGTTAAGTTATTATCAATTTTAAACTGCTTGTGCATTTGTCTGAGTTTCAAGATGCATTTCAACAATAATGTTGCATACTTTCATTGCAGGACCTGCTAGACAAACATCTGATCCCCAAAGCTACGCCTGCTGACAGCAAAGTCTTCTACCTGAAGATGAAGGGAGACTACTTCCGTTACCTGGCTGAGGTGGCAACCGGAGACAAAAAGCAGGGTGAGGAAAGCAGTAAAGCATTTATTTATTTTTTTGGTCATCATACTTGCCATTAGCCTCTCCATTAACCCCGGTATTCACCCGAGACAGGGCAGTTATTATTAAGGTTTATGAGAAGTGCGTCAAACGTTTAAAAAAATAAAATAAAATGATTCCACCTTTTGCTAAATACAAACATGTGTACTGATAAACATTCCTTTGAATTATTATATGTTACATTATATTACACATATTCAGTTAATTTACACATTCACATTTCGTATCATTTAGCCTGGAATATGACCATGGCCTTAATCTTCCTCGTATGTATCTAATATTATTTGACGATTAGTGCACCAAGCTTCGATTAGTTAGATGGTGCTTTTACACAAGGTGATCTTTTATCTCAAACTTTTTACAAGGTGTGCAGCATAAGATACCATGATGATCTACCCTGCTGGGAAATAACCAGACGAGTTAACCCTGAAATGACCTTGCTGAACCCAAATCCTGCTTGTGGCCACTGGCTTGCCTCAGGTGTTCTTTGTGGCCAGAATACTTAAGACCATCCCCGTCTTTGACCTACAATTGTCAGCCGAAATGCACACAAGGTCTGCTGCTTGGTTATCATGGCAACAGGAGCCGCACCATGTCGTTTGCTGCTAATGTTGAAGAAATATTTTGAGTTTAGTTGTTTTTCCCTTAGTATTTATCCCTTTTCCTTCAATTTGTGATGAGCATTTTATAGTCTTTGTAGTTGGTGGGTCCAGGCCCGTCCCTCCCCCCTACAGGCCGATCATGCAGACTGCGTGGGGCCTCACCTTGCGGAGGGGGCCTCATCTTGCGGAGGGTGCCTCAACTGAGCCAAAAATGTGGCGCGCTTATGCGGCGCAATTAGTGTGGCGTTCGCGAAACAGAGGGCCTCATCATATAACTTTGCGTGGCCCCTCATGTTGGCCAGGGACGGCCCTGGGTGGGTTATATTGCTGAACTCTTTCTTTACTGTAAAATGCTGACCAGAGCCCAGTGTCTTTGCTAAGAGCTCAAATAGCTGAAAATAGGGATGCGCCGATCGCCAATTTTGGGGCTGATCGGTATCAGTATCGGCCGATACCGATCGCCGATCCGATCGAGTGGGCGGGGCCTATGGGGATCTTCCATTTAAAGTGATTTTTAAAACTCAGTTAATGGGGCTCATTCACTGGAGCTTCCACAAACAACAACCAACATAATTATTACATTCAAATGATGTACATTATTCAAGTTTGCATTCACTTTGGATAATAACACGGGAGAAATGAGCGGAAGCACCCTCTTTTCCGCTCTCTCCCTCCTGACAGCCTGTCAGTATCTCATGCAGCTCACTGATCCAGTAATGAGTGACCCGACAGTGAAGAATAAACATATCTATAACTAGTTTAGCTTGTTCCACGGGTAGATAAAATAGCTAAGTGTGTTAGGTCTAACTCTTAGTGTGTGTTGCTCCGCTCACCGGTCCGTCACAGTGGGTGGAGCTGCAGGATTTCTGCTTCAAACACGTTGCATACCGCTATTTGATTGTCCTTTTGGACACCTTACAATACTGCTATACTGGTGAAGCCATTTTGGTGAGCTTGTTTTGCCGCGCACAGAGAAAAGTGTCATGTATTTTATGTCATCATTTTACGTCGTGCAATCGGCATTTTTAGAGAGCACCGATCGATCGGTAGAGAGTGAGTATCGGCCGATGTTGATCGGCGGCCGGTTGATTGGAGCATCCCTAGCTGAAACAATTAACAAATGAGTTGATCAACATATTTATTACATTCTGTGGACCGAAATAATTATTTTGTGGAGGAAATAATCAGCAGGTTAATGGATAGTCATAAACAGCCCGGCAATTTGGGCATAAGAAGGGCTTAGGTGACGTATCTATGAATTGAACTGCATGTGTAAATATTGGCATATGTGGGAGGCTGTGGCTCAGTAGGTAGTTCGCTAAAATTCGAATCAGGGGGTAGCATGTTCGAGTCCCACTGCAGTAGGCATGTCGTTGTGTCCCTGGGCAAGACACTTCACCCCAAATTGCTCGGGGATTGTCCACAGTACTGAATGTATGTAAGTTGCCATGGATAAAAACGTCTAAAAAGTGAAATGTAATGATTGCCCGAAATATATTTTAGAAGCAGGAACATGCACCGTCTTGCACATACAGATTCTGAACAAAGGAATGTACTTTTATCTGGCAGTCAGCTATTAATGTGAACAAACCTCAACAGGTAGCTCTTTCCAATTCAGTCAAATCTGCTAACTGATTGATCTCTCTTTCTATGTACAGCAACCATTACTAATTCACAAGAGGCCTACCAAAAAGCCTTTGATATCAGCATTGATGAAATGCCCGCTACCCATCCCATCCGCCTAGGCCTCGCTCTCAACTTCTCTGTCTTCTTCTACGAGATCGTCAACTCGCCTGATAAAGCCTGCAAGCTGGCCAAGGAAGTAAGGACTGCCATTTTCTCATATAACTGTTTCATTTCAACTTTTTTATCTTGTGAAAAGCATTATATGATGTTAATGTGGGTTTGTGATTCTGTAACAAATGAGTTCACTTAAAAGCGGAAGTGTTTTTCCTGATGTTTGAATACAAAGGGACTTTTCACCTTTACTAATTTGAACTTGTCATAGGAAGACAAGGTTAAGGTGGTATCATTTCCTTATAAACGAACAGGTGCATTATCACAAGTTTTTCAACCATTTTCAAACCTTGCATTGTTGTTTTCTGCCACAAGCTGTCATGAATCGACTTTTATTCAGACTTTATCCGCATGTTTTCAAGACCCTTTTTGAATTTTGTTAGTTTTTAAATGAATGTTTTTACTGGCTCCCGGTACAAATAGAAAACAATTAAGTAATTCTAAATGGTAGAATCTGGCTGCAATGATAAACTACCATGGGCGGCTTCGCTGTCTGCTGTTAGTGTTCTGATGGATCCCCAAGCGATAGTAGGTACTTATTGTGTACATAATGAGCATTAGTACATCAGTCTTACACCATAACAAAAACCATAAAATACCTTGGTTTTACTAATTTTCCGATGTACAGTTGTTGTTGGACAGAAATGCATCATGTCAGCCCGTACCTTTGACTAAAGCTGTTGTGCTCAACATTTTATCAAGTACAGCAGGAATGTACACGTTATCTTAAACCTTGTTCGTGGCTGTTAGCTGTTGTCTTTTTTTATCCATTATCATCATTTCTTTTAGTTTTTCCTTGCATTTTTTTGGGTACAATTTTCGGAAGCCTAAACACATGTTCTTTGGAAGCACTGATGGCTGTCTGTGTCTCCTCCAGGCATTTGAACAAGCCCTTCCACAGCTGGACTCCCTCAACGCTGACTCCTACAAAGACTCCACCTTGATCATGCAGCTGCTCCGTGACAATCTGACAGTAAGTGTGTCATCTTCATTTCTGTGTCCTAAAATGTCACTTTCTGATCTCACTTATCTCTGCACTGGTTTGGTTGATTTTGACTTATAAGTCATCTAACTCTACTAAATGTTTGAAATATTGAATTGTTTCCCATGATTCTTAGTTTACACTAATCTCAATATCACTTGCTCTATTGCAGCTGTGGCAGTCAGACGCCCAGGCTGAAGAGCAGGAGCAGGAGCAGGAGGAGGGGGACAAGGAGAAGGAGAAGGACGACAAAAAAGAAGAAGAAGATAAGAAGGAGGATGCAACTGAGTAAAACTAATCTTCAGAAGAAAAAAAAAAAGCAAGAAAAACACATGTTTTACCTCTCACCAGCCTAAGTTGTGTGTGTGGCTGTGTGTGCATACACATGCACGGATATGTATGTTTACACTCTACTCACAATGTGTAAAGTACAGGATGTGTATGCAGATACACTGACGTGTATGTGTGTTACTTGTATGAGCACCTCCACAGAGAAAAGAATGGAATAGATCTCTCTTTTGTTTCTTTCGAATATACTTGTGTCAAACAGTGGATGTTTATTTTTTTGTTCATTGTTTAGTCCAAATGATGTCCCTTTGTTTAGATCCAAATCTGCCCCATGTTCTTCAACCTTATCACCGTAGCAAACTGCTGCTGTTGCAGGAAAACACAAACAAAAAAACCTCTAAGTGTAATTTTGATAATTTGTATGTTTTACTTGAACTCAATATTTACAATCATTTTGACACGTGAGTCTAAAAAAATCCTTTGAAGCATATACACTGTTAAAATAAAAAATATATTGTTACAGCAATCAGAAGTCACTAAATTTAAGATCTCGTCTGAAAAAGCAGTGATCATATGATGGAGGGACTTACCTTGGTAAAGATCTATAACCATATTGGGTGTATCCATCCCGCCCTGTTGGTGTCGGTGTAGCAGATGGTGTATTTATGGATGGTACACTTGTCATTGCTCTTTGTGCATTTGGGCATAGGAAAGGTTTTCTGTATGAATGGCCACTTGGGAATACTGTATTTAAACTTTGGTTTGGTTGAGGGTTACATTCCATTTTACTGACATCTATTTCAAACTCGGTGAAATGTGTACACTATAATTTCCTGCTGTTCTCAATAACAGATGACAAGGTATGGAAAGCCTAAGATTAAGTGAACAACTTGACAAAAAGGCACAATACTGTAACTTTTGATATTTTATCTGTTCAGCAGTGCAGATGATACTTTTGCCATGTGCTCTCATGTGGCTTTCTACTCTTTTTCTATTCAGGTGTTTTGTATTTTCTTTTTGTGTATTTTATTCCCTTGAATATTGATTTGACTCCTGGAATGTATGTGGTTCTCAGTAGTATGGTGTGAGGGTTAGCCGTGCTTTGAAACTGGCAGTTTCTGCTTAGGATTTAGCTTGAACCAGGTGGTTTACAGTAACATTTACCTTCCTTGAAAGTACATTGTGAAAAACTAAAACATGCCTAAAATCAACTGATTATTAAAGTAACTTGGTAGGAAGCTGCGTTATGACAATTTAGTAGTAACAAAGTAGTGCCAGTTTCTTATAATTAACAGTATCTTGGTTTTAAAAAGATGGGATGCAGGATTCAGAATTAACACTGAGTATGTTATTTGGTTATGTGCTTTCATGTAAGTGGAATTAAAACATTAAATCAAGTGTGCTGCGTTTGCTCTTTGTACATGTGGAATGACTTTTACAAAGTATTAATGCAAATGATAAGCCATGTGTCAAGTTTTACCATGCCAAGACATCCGAGTCTTGGCATGGTTCATACAACAACAACATGGGTTATCTGAGAATAACCCATGTAAAGGCATATTCCACCCAAAAAGGATAATTTCTCGCATTACTCCATTGTGAGCAAATAGCCAAAAAGTGGAGAAAAGTCTAGAAACATTGAAAAGGACACCATTTTTATTTTTCCATGGGGACATGAAAGAACAAACAGTTCAACTGAGTAATTGAAACAAATTGCCATTTTGTGGGTGAAATGTTTCCTATAAAGCATTGTATTTAGGTGATATAGCCGCTTGCAACGTCCTCTAAAAGCACACTGCCTTCTTTGAACAGTGGCTGATTTAATGTTAGAACTCTTATCTAACAAATCTAGACAGAACACTACTTTTGATTTCAAAGGATGAAAAGGCTTTATTTGTGATAATGCACAATAGCTGCTGTGTAGTTTTAGCAACAATGCGACATACAATAAACTAAACACAAAAGTGAAAGACAAAATGATTCAAGTAATTCGCCAGAACAGCAAAGAAAATAGAATGAGACAAAAACAGAATATAAAATTAAGCTGATGCGAGGCCAATGGGACACTTCGGTACACTGATGAAAGACCTGTGAAATTAAAACATTATGAAGCTAATATCATTTTTTATTTTATTCCGTTACCTCCCTTGGTTCTGGTGAATTAAAAAAAAAGATTCAGTAGAAAAGCACAATGGAAAGGGCAGCAGAGCTCTGGTTTGATTTCAGATGGATACTAGCTTTTCACTGACAACACTGCCCTCTGCAGATGATATGGCTTTGTGGGCCATGTTGTGGTGTATGTATGGATGTAATTTTGTTCAAATTAAGCTTGACTCACTTTTTTAATCTGCAGTTCCCTGTCAGTGTTAAACTATAATGTGTTATTATTATGTTGCATTAGACTGCTGTAAATGTTTAAATGTGTGCTCTTTTTACATGTTGGTATATACGTTGAATCTACAGCAAAGCATAATTTTCTCTAGGATCATCATGCATCCCTAAAAAGTAAACTTTTCATGTGCTCAAAAAAGCATGTTTTGCACAAAAGGCACAAATTCAATGTGCAGTCACATCATGTGTTTCACTGCAGCAAGCCTCTGAAACATATTATTATAAACATATATTCAAATAAGTGCTTCAGATTAGTATCATACCTGAGTAAATGTATTTATTCTACCATACTATAAAATATCAAGGGTTTAGTTTTCAGTCAGTAGGCCCATTTCAGTGACATTTGTGAGCTATTCAGCTCAGATCAATGGCCAGAAACAGATCTAGTGAAGTGAGTAATGTAGCTCTGTCTTCATTTTCACTCTGATAGCAGCTGATAACGCCATAAGAGTTACACCCCAGCATATGATGTATGAAGGCTGTAGAAAGCATATGTTTATAATGGGAAGGATTTGTATAAGACAAAATAAAAACAGCAGAGCTATTCATATAGGTAAACCTTTCAACTACATGGATATTAAATACACCTTTCACACATGACTCTTGCTTGATATTTGCACATAATAGGTGTACTCAATAATACACACATGGTGTGGCATTGTACAGGATCATGTAAAATAGGAATATAAATGTCCAACATGAAATTGCAGGAAATAGTTTGTCACACGTGATGGTGTCAGAGACAAAAGCAATGTTACTATAAATCATATGATGTAGAGTCTTGCACGATATCATATTTGTTAAATGCCCATGCACACGTTACGTATCAAATGCGGAATGCCGTGTTGCGGTAAAAAATCTCATAAGGCACGGCAGGTCCATTACATCCTGACTGTAGCCGACGTTATACTAGCGGGTATTTAGTTTCGCCTGTCGATCCCCTCAAATGCAGGGGGTTTCACGTCGTCCCCATGCAGCACCACTGAACAATGGCCTATTGTGGTCAACACAATAAGTCAATTTCACCTTTAACAATTCGTTTTTACTTGATTTCATCATCATGCGTACAGTTGTGGTTCACGCCCCCTTGTTAACTTGTTTTACAAATATACTGGAACATGATTGGTCCGTTGCAGTGACGCGTCCTCTGGTATATATATAAACTCTTCCCGGTGTGTCCTCCCCCTCTACCCCGGCTGTTAGCGCTGTGTGAGTGCGTGTGTGCTCCTGAGCCCGCTCGGCACACGTTCTATAAAAAATAAAAAAAAAACAAAAAAAATTCAAAACATAAAATATACAAAAAATCATTTTTATTTCTTTTTGTAACAACGGTGAAGCTGGAGTAGACCCTGCGCATTGGACGGTAACGTATAAGATCGAGCTAGCTAACGTTTAAACCGAAGACATTTTTGTTTCAGTCGACGTCGTACCAGCTCCGAAGCGAGGCCTTAAGTCACGTTTATTCGCGTTTAACATCGCGTGTCGCATTGAGTTACAGTTAAAATTCATTAAGAAGCGGACATAGTTCGATTTTAAACGTATTTTGTTTACTCAAAAGCCGTAAGACGCCAACGGTTGTAAACGTCTACCATCAGCATTCTGCTTAACTGACGTGACTTATAGCGACCGTTGGAGAACCACACGTTCGAACAGACGACAAAAACTTTTGTCCGGTTATAACATCAAAAATCAGTCTTCGTCCAAAAGAACTCCGCTAGAACATGAACCCCAGCGCTCCCAGCTACCCCATGGCATCCCTGTATGTCGGGGATCTGCACCAAGATGTGACCGAGGCCATGCTGTACGAGAAATTTAGCCCAGCCGGAGCTATCCTATCCATCAGGGTCTGCAGGGACATGATAACCCGGCGGTCCCTTGGATACGCCTATGTCAACTTCCAACAGCCAGCGGACGGTGAGTAATTTATGAAAATGCCGAGTAAAATGTGTGAAATGTCTGTTTTTAACATGCCATGCGGTGATAAGCGAGGGCTAGCCTCCTTTTTCTTTTTTTGCTACACGTGACTGCGGCCGACATGTTGTCGGTATAGGCAGGGTCTCCTCATGTGAACCTCCCAGCAGTGGCGTAGCAGAGAAGAATCCGGCCCTGTCCACCATAGTAATGTAGCAGCGTGCTGCTGAAAACTAAATGCCTCTTTATCTCTGTTCTGTAATGACGACACCCAAACTGTTCGGCCTAAAGTGCTGCCTAAACCGTTTATTTAATCCTCCCTGAATGCTAACCGGTTAGCTTTGTTGTGGTATGAAAATTCCACTCTATATTTCAAACGTTGTCGGTTAGTTGTTAGAATTTCAGCCCTGCACACCATCCAACATCGATGCATTCCCCGGTTATGAGCATTGCTTTGCCTAATTCTTCAGAATTAATTAATTTGCCCCGCTTTGGCGATATTTACGGCATTAAAACAGCAGAAGTATAGTGCAGATAAAGGGAAGAACAAATACGTTCGTAGTTGTAAAAAAAAAAAAAGGGAGGCTTAAAAAACAAATTGCAGATAAGTTCACCATGGTCAAAAGTAGCAGCACATTTGATTTATAAAGTGACCATATGAAATTGGCAAATAATAAAGTGTAAAATGCACCAGGGTAGATTCCAGTGTTATTGCAAATTATGGGTATTGCAGTCTATGTGGGTGGTGCATAGTTTATTTAGATTTTTCCGAAATATAATCTGTGGAGACTTTTGCACAACTACCCTTTTTAATATAGGAAGTATTATGGTGGTGACTGTAGATCTAGCCCTCTAATGCATATGAAATAAAAATATGCTCTTAATTATTAATTTATCTGCAACTAACGGTTATTGTCTGTCGATCAACAAAAAAACCAATTTATTTCTAAAGGTTTTTACACTTTAACAAACAATGAAATGATGTTCATTAACATATAATGTTTTATTTGAAACCCCCTTAGATGTACTGAATAATGTAACACGTGCTAATTGTGCTTTTCCCCTCAGCCGAGCGTGCACTGGACACCATGAACTTTGACGTGATCAAGGGGCGGCCTGTGCGCATCATGTGGTCGCAGCGCGATCCGTCACTGAGAAAGAGCGGCGTGGGAAACATCTTCATCAAGAATCTTGACAAGTCTATCGATAACAAGGCTCTATACGACACCTTCTCTGCTTTCGGCAACATCTTGTCATGCAAGGTAAAGGACGTGACCGACTCCCCATCTTTTTGTTTCCAACCTGAAATACGGGGGTGCTCACGCAGAAGTCATTGTTATGCCAAAGCATTTAAAGTGGTCATTTGCATGTGTGTGCTATGTAAATGTGCTGGAGTTTTTTCCATTGTAAAATACTTGCCCCCACTTTTTACCCCTCAAAAGTCAGTTTCTGTTGCCTTCTGCCCATCAACCGAACAGTACATTTGTATGTAGATTAATATTAGCTCAACTTTATATATTTTCCCATAGCAACCAAGCTACGAACCAAATTCATGCAACATTGTTGAAACAATTGATGTATAAAAGCCACAGTCATTTACTGTTAATCAATTGTTGACTAAATGATCAACTTGTTCCTGAATACAAGGCATGCCACATGAAAAGACAGTATTATAGAAAAATCTAATATTTGAAGTGTGGTCGAATAACTATTTGAGGTTGAATTTACTGCATGCGTGTGGATTTTAAAAACAGCATGTGTTTTCTTTCTCTAAGGTGGTTTGTGACGAGAATGGCTCAAAAGGCTACGGGTTTGTGCATTTTGAGACTCAAGAGGCAGCTGAACGAGCCATTGAGAAAATGAATGGCATGCTCCTCAATGACCGAAAAGTGTAAGTTAAGGTTTAACACATTTAAAACCGACGTGCATACTAATGTATGAAATGGGGAAACTTGAGTCTTTGTTCAATGAATGATGCTTGAGCAGTTTCAGTCGGGAAGTCTTTGCAATAGTGAGTTAATACATAGGTTTAGCAGGTTAAGACGCAATAAAAACAAATTATGATGCTTAACATATGCAATTTGCATTACTATTTTGATGAGCAATATTTTGTGTTATTACTGTAGTGTAAGTGTTTTAATATGTTGCTAAATGTCCATTTGCAGATTCGTGGGCCGTTTCAAATCCCGCAAAGAGCGCGAGGCCGAGTTGGGTGCCCGCGCAAGGGAGTTTACAAACGTCTATGTTAAGAACTTTGGTGAAGACATGGATGAGGAGAAGCTGAGGGACGTCTTCAGTAAATACGGTCAGTCAGGGTGTCCATGTTTCAAAAATATTGATTCCTGTTCAAATTAATACAGTATTTTTATCCTCTGCAGTATAACATGGGGCAACTTTATAGTCCTTAAAGATATTTTCTCTGTCTAGGGCAAGCCATGAGTATCCGAGTCATGACAGATGAGAGCGGAAAATCTCGAGGCTTCGGGTTTGTCAGTTTTGACAGGCATGAGGACGCCCAGCAGGTAAGAGTTGTGCCGACCCCCTCGATATATATACATGCATCCGAACGATAGTTTTAACAGAGTTGACTAAGTTTTCTTGTTTTTTCACAGGCGGTGGATGAGATGAACGGGAAAGAGTATAATGGCAAGCTCATCTACGTTGGCCGTGCCCAGAAAAAGATGGAGCGACAGACAGAGCTCAAGCGCAAGTTCGAGCAAATGAAACAAGACCGCATGACTCGCTACCAGGTCAGTTTCCTTTTCAAATTATGCATTTTAATCAAAGCTGCTTCTTATAAATCCCTTCTGTAATATTGTTTGGTCAAGCTTGTTGAAAGAATGCAGCTTTGTCAAATTCGGTGCTCTCTCATCAGTAGGTTGCACTGGCCAAAACAGCTGCAACAGTGACTGTAGTTCATGGGCCCCACATTTCTTCACCATGGATTTTGGGGATAAATATGTATTACAGACAAATACCTTTAGATTAGATAAAGCTTTTGTAATGAGTCATATTCTCAAAATAAATCCCAAAGTTAAAACTACTTTTGTCTTTTTTCCAGGGTGTCAATCTGTACGTGAAGAACCTTGATGATGGACTTGACGATGAACGTCTGCGAAAGGAGTTCACACCGTTTGGCACAATAACCAGTGCCAAGGTAATGCCTCAGCTATTGGCTTATACTATATCATTTATAGATTTACCAGTGTCCAATTTCACTCATCTTTTCTTTCTTTTTTGACACTCAGGTCATGATGGAAGGCGGACGCAGCAAAGGTTTCGGCTTTGTCTGCTTCTCGTCCCCGGAGGAGGCCACCAAAGCGGTGACAGAAATGAATGGACGCATTGTAGCCACCAAGCCATTGTATGTTGCCCTGGCACAGCGGAAAGAGGAGCGTCAAGCTCACCTGACCAACCAGTACATGCAGCGCATGGCCACTGTGCGCGCAGTGCCAAACCCAGTCATCAATCCCTACCAGCCAGCCCCGCCGTCTGGCTATTTCATGGCAGCCATACCACAGGCCCAGAACCGTGCTGCTTACTACCCAGCTGCTGGGCAGATGGCCCAGATCCGCCCGAGCCCCCGCTGGGCCACACAAGGGGTCCGGCCACAACGTAAGCATCTCACACTTCCTCACATGTCCGTTCATCATTGTGTGTATTCACTGTAACAAAATAAGTTGTTTGTCTCGTGTATGATACAGTTATGTTTTTGTGCTCATAGATTTCCAGAACATGCCAGGTGCGATGCGTCCCTCAGCACCACGCCCTCAGACCTTCGGTGCCATGCGGCCATCCTCCCAGATGCCCCGCATGATGTCCACCCAGCGTGTTGGTAGGTCACCTGTACCAAGTCAATATTCCATCAAACTAAACACAAAATAAAGCTTACCTGTATGGCTGCTGCTTTTGTCTTATGCGTTATTTTTCTGTCCCTCTTGCTGTAGCTCAGCCCATGGGCCCCCGGCCAGCTGCTGCAGCCGCAGTTCCTGTGCGCGGAGTCCCTCAGTACAAATATGCCCCAGGAGTCCGCAATCCCCAGCAGCACATGCCTGCGCAGCAACAAGTTGCCATGCAGCAGGTACGAATGCACATTTTTCAAAAGGCCACACTGACTGATCCATGCATCCCTGCACATTTGAAAAAGTTCAGTATGGACCCAAATGTTTTTGTTTATCTGACTTTTAATCCCTCCCATCTTCCCTCCCATCAGCCTGCTGTCCATGTTCAGGGACAGGAGCCTCTGACAGCCTCCATGCTGGCTGCCGCTCCCCCGCAGGAGCAGAAGCAGATGCTGGGTAAGTGTCACCAACAGCTCTACACATACACACACTATGTTAGCCTGCCTTCAGCTCTTTGTCCTTATTCTTCCATCTCTGTCTCTATCCCCTACTTTACCTTCTTCGCTGTATTAAATACGTATGTATATAACATGTATTTTACGTGTTGTCTCTAACGGATCCTTGGTGAGTAGTTTCCTCTGTATTAAATCTTCATTGTCTGTCACATCTCTAGGTGAGCGTCTGTTCCCAATGATCCAGAACATGCACCTTGGTTTGGCCGGGAAGATCACCGGCATGTTGCTGGAAATTGACAACTCAGAGCTGCTCCACATGTTGGAGTCCCCAGAGTCTCTCCGCTCAAAGGTAAGAACTTGAGGAACATTTCCACCAAAGGATGAAAGTTTATTAATTTTAAGAAATCATCTTGCCTAGTTTGCACTTTTTAAGATGCAGGAAAGATCTTGTGGCAAAGGGAGCACTTTAGAGATGGCCCCATGATGTTTTGCTAACAATCTACAACCTTACCTTTGCAGGTGGATGAGGCGGTGGCTGTGCTTCAGGCCCACCAGGCTAAGGAAGCCACCCAGAAGCCTGTGCCAACCCCGGCTGGAGTCGCTACTGCCTAAAACCATGGTATGACTACCTATCCAGAGAAGGATATGACATCTCATCTCTCATTGCTGTCACTTGTGTACTTGACGAGTTGTGGAGTTATTCGTATCACTGATTGTATTTTTGTGTTTTCACAGGTGTTGGACATCTTGAGACTAGCTTCACCGATGGACAAAATAAATAAACAATGAAAAAAATGAAAATACACAAAACAAAGTAAAAATAAGTGAAATGATATAATAAAAAATGCCTATGGTAACAAGTCTCCAACCAGGCCTAGATGAACAAACACCAGGCCTGGTTTGTTGAGTTAAAATGAGAAAATAAACAAAAAATGGAAAAAGTTAAAATCAAAAACTACCAGTTCATGGAGGGTTTTAGAAGAGAATTCTGTGACATTGAATCATTCCTTTCTGCCATTTTATCCCTTTTAAATGTTTGGATGTGTGGGCTTTAGAAGCCTTTTATTGTGAAATGTCTTATGACCTTTGCTTGCTTCAATAAATCTTGGAAAAATATTCAGTGTGTTTGTCATTCTTCTGATGTGAAACTACAGAAAAATACCATAAGCCAGGCGTGAAATATAATTACATTTGCCGTTACCAGATGTATCCTGGTAAGAGTTTCAATAGAATTGGAGGATGAAACCCTGTTAATTTGTCACTCATACATGCATGCAGAGTGAAATGTGGTCTCTGCATTTACCCATCCCAGTACTAAGAGGTGGGCGGGGGGGGGTGCGTCTGGTGCTTTTGCTCAAGGGCACCCCAGGACCTCTATTTAGGTCTGATCGGGAACTTGAACCAGCAACCTTATGGCTCACAGTCCACAGCTCCTACTGACTGAGCCAGTGTTGGCATATTCACAACTCCAATTAAACTAGATGCTAAAGTGGTCTAAAAACATGCACCCATCACACACACACACACACACACACACACTGAAGTGGACAAAGTGCAGTTGCGTTTCAAGATTTTATTGTGCTTTGGGACAGATGATAATGTCAACAATCACTGAAACACTTGTATTTCTGCCTGCACGGTGGTGGTGTGGCACATCTGCATCTTTAAGGAGCACTGATCAGTTAGTTGGCGATGGGTGCGGCAGGCCTGGTCAGCTGCTGGAAGATGGCGTCCATCTGCTCCTGGAAGCTATCGATCTGGGGCTGGAACTGAGCCTGCATGTTGGCGGTCAGGGGCTTGATCTGGGCCTCGGCGTTGGAGGCCACGGCCTGCAGCTGCTCCTGGATTTTAGCCACCAGGGGCTCCAGCTGAATCTTCTTCTCATTCACGAAGCTCCTGTGGGGTACAACATGAGCACCATGAGACAAAAGCATACATACTAGAATACAAAAAACAATCTGACCTGCATATTACACAACTGGTTAAATAAATAAGTGCTGTAGCTACTTATATACAATTATTGTGTCCTTTATGAGTATTTGCAATATTTTATCTGAATTGTATAATAAGGCAATTGTGGTGCTTTTTACTTTATATATAAAGCTCTAATTACTTGGCAGTAGATATTTATATATGCACCCTAAAATTGAAAGTTATATTATGATTTATTCAGTTGTGGAAAAGGTAGGAGAAATAAAAGTAAAAAAGACATGCATCAATATATACTTAAGTACTCCTTATACAACATTTCAGAATTATATTATTTCAATGGATTATAATTAGAGATATATTTGTCTTCAGCACTTGTTTACACCTCCTTATACTGTTCATAGTGTAAATACTTCAGTTGTTTATATCTGTCAGATGCATGTATTTATAGTATACAATGAATTACACTGCATTACTAACAGCATGACGTTGTTTTAGTACTTTCTAATCTGTCTAAGTGTACATTCATATAATTCATTATGTCATCATATATTGTAATGTATTACATATTAATGTAGCAATAATCTTAATCTCCAAAGTGATTTACTAAAGCTGTATGACAGCCAGTAGATGTTCAGCCCTCTGAAGAGTGACTGAACTCTGATTTATTTGGATGTCTGCCTGTACTCACGTAGCCTGGTTGGCCAGGTCGTGGGTGTTTATGATGTCGGTCAGCTCCCGAACCATCTTGTCCTTCATCTCCTCAAAGTACTGACTGAACTTTTCAAGATCAGCACTATCTTGGGCAAAGCTTCCTGTGGGTTTAAGGAAAGTCAATATTAAGAATGTTTTTCTGCCCAACAGAATACATGCACTGTCAAATTTGAAGAAATTAAAATGTAAAAATCATACCTTGTGCCAGAGCAAGCAGAACAACGGCTGCGATGAGGGAGAATTTCATGGCTGCTGAGTGGAGGAGACCTACAAAAACAAATATACTCAATTATTATCTATGTTTGATATTACCTGGGGCTTGATAGTGCTGCGTGATCCTCTCTCTATTATTTATGTTTTTGTAATAAAACCAAAATGAAAAGCATGAAGATGATTCTGTTGTTTTCTGAAGTTGAATAGATATTTGTTTCTCAATCAGATGACTCACTGATGAAAGTTCTCACATTTTCCAGGAATCACAGTCAGTCTTCTGGTGATAAAATAAATATTTTCTAGTTTGTCCAAACGCCCACATGTCAACTTGTAAACTTTATCTGGCTTATCAGGGACGTCCTGTCAACACTAATAGGTGAACCTTGACTTTGGAGTAATTTACCACAACAATGTGTTCCAAAGGTCACAAAGTTAACCTTCATGTTTTAGAGCAACAAAACAAGATTTCTTTAGTAGGCTATTAATACATCTGTTGTGAATTTAGAATAAGATATGTTTAAGGAGAAAGAATATTTTCATACTGTTGTAGCCCACATTTATTCACCCAATTTAAAGTGCCTAAAATTCATTTTTTTTAACCAAGTTATCGCATCGTTTTTCCTCTTCTCTTACACTATGCTTCTCACATCTCAGTGGTGAATACTACTTTGGGTCATTTATTTATTATTTTAAACTTTTATTTAAGATTAATATCTGATTGGCCATACTTGGCCTGATTCCATACTATTGTCACAGTTACGTTAAACATAAAGGACATTTTAGATAACAAAAGCAAGTACTTCAGAACCGGAAAATGTTTGGCAAATTAACAATGGACTTCAACAAGTTTCAGAATTTGGTTGTTAACTGAGAAAGAGAGGTTTAGATGATTTTACTCATGTTGACCATAGTATACTTTATACTACCCTGATATAGAGTCAAACATGATTTGTATTATCTCCTTTAGACATCATTTTCAGTCAGAGTATCAAAATAGAGAAACAGGTTTGATTCTTAAAAACAGCTGTTGTAGATGAGAAATCTAAACCAACATAAAACATTTTTTCACAAACTAATAAAACTGAATCAACTAAATTCAAAGAAATAGATTGAAAGGGATCATGCCATAACTTTATATAAACGTATGACATTGAAGACTTCAGGAGCAAATGCTACCCATATTTAGGAATTTTAAGACATGTCTTTCTTTAGTTCAAATTCACCCCATCCTATTGTCATTATTAACATCTGCTCTCTCTTCAAATCTCTAAGAGACACGGCACATCTGACTTTCAATGCGTTACATTTCAGCCTTAAGTTTGTGGACTTGTCTCAGTAGTTAAAGCCCATAAGCAAATGATATGAACAGATTCAGACTTACCTGTACTGCAGGAGAAAACTGGACCGGATGGTGCCTTCCTGCTGGACTCCCCCACCTCTTATAGTCACACATGCTGATGCAGCACTGCCCTCCTGTGAATCTGATTGGACAAGATAAAGCAACAAAACATTATTGGATGTTTGGGACAGTGAGGGGATCACAGCGCCAACCCTTGCTGCTCATCTGCCACCTGGGCAAACAAAAGCAAAGTCCCTCTGCTGACTGTCCAACACTGGAGTGCATCTTATCATGGTGATTAAATAAAACGCTCAATTACTGAGAAAAGCATCACCACGATGACGTCGAGGCCAAACTTTGTTATTGCCACATCGGCTGCAAAATATATGATAAGAGATAAGACAACTGAAAGACTGTCCTGTTTTATCCCTGTTGATTTCATTATTGTTTTAACATACCCTGATTAATTTATAATTATTTTACAATCGTTCACAGATTTTGTTACTTTTGTCAATAATGGCACCCTAAACTAAGCTTTTAATTGTATTTACTCAACTTTACTTCAATTACGGTTGTAATGGGATCATGATTCAATAATTTACATTTACAATAAGGGATGAGTCATAAATGACCATTCCTTAGCTTTCATGGTATTTTTGTAAGGCACTGATTAACTGTGATTGATTGATGGATGTTGTGATACAATTCTTGGAGCATTGAACTGAAAACACAATGAGTACACAGGAGAACTGCAAATTGACGTCAGGTTTTGGCCGGAGAATTGACAATGTTGACAGAATTACTCACAGTTGTGACAGTACTTTCTGCCCAAACCAACTCTTCTCTTCCCCTGCTCTTAGAGGCATAACCAACATTACATTACAAGATGCTGCAAGTCCTGTCCCTGGCCGGGTCACACTGTCCGGTTACTGTCTGAAAAATAGATTGTTTTATCTTCATGTCTAAGACAAAGCTGTGGTTGAAACCCAAGCACAAAGAAAGTCCAGCCTCAGTCCTCAAACTGGTAGAAACCGCTTCCCCAAGGCTGGAAAGAGAGCAGTTTAAATGATCAGAATATAGACTAAAGGGCCCTGTGAATAACTTCCTATAAGAAGTGATCTGTGAAGTTTTCATGTTGAGTGGTGTGTTGCCATGACATTTGGGACAGAATCACGTTCCCTTGAATCACAAGCCCAACATTTCAATTAGTCCTGTACAGATCTGCAAAACGAATTAGGTTCCCATCAGCCTCAGCTGTGCTCTGTGTTAGTTAGCAAAGGTTAGCATGTTAAAACTAAGATGTCATGTTGGGATGTAGCTCATTTCATCACTGTGCTTAAGTATTGCCTCACAGACTTGCTATTGTGGTTGTGAACTTACTATTTATTTACCAGGGTTGGGGAGTTGTTGTTAGGGAGGAAACGGAATTTTGTAGCTTGCTGGTAGTTCAACCACTTTTATATTTTCATCAATGATAACAGTGATTCAATGGTCGATTAGAAATGTTTTGCCTTTTAGTTGTTTCCAACCTTTTATTTTGGGTTCGAAAGGAATGCTTTTTATTTTATTTTCCACTGTAATAACCCCCCTTTGACCAAACAGACCACGTTTTCTTTCATGCATTAGCCATCCCAAGACACGTGACCTTTGACCTTTGTGTAGTGCCTGGATGACCTTGTGTGAAGACTGTTTTAGTTATTAAGATCGTGAAAGTCAGATGTTACAATACTCACAAGTAAACAACAACTTTGTTATTTTAAAGTAAGTAATACAATGTGATCCTTATTTCTTTAGTGGTATTGAAGTTATATCTCAGACGTGAACAGAAGAAACGAAGAAAACAGAACAATGAAATACCATTTTAATTTGGCATGTGACTATTTTGTTTAAGACTTTTCTACAATTTATATCACATATATGCAGTATATAGTCAATCTAATCTAATTGTTTTACTATTTAAACAAACTTGTTCTAAGTACCTTTAGTTAACCAAACTGGATTTCTACTTAGAGTAGCTCTGCTGAATAGTTCAACTTCTTCCTTTGTGACAAAGTTGGTGGCTTGCAAATCTATGGTTTTAAAGTAGCTTTCCTAACACTGTTATTTACTATATATATCATGAACTCTGATTATGTGCTTTTACTAAATGTCTACCTTAACAGGTAGGGAATGAGTTCAAGTTCAGTGTCCTGTTTGGGAGTGAATACAAAACCTTACATTTTAGAGTTAATAGTCACAAAACACTGTAGTCTTTTAAAATGTCAGCTGTTCTTTCGAGCAACATATGACATTCGTTATTGTGGATTAAAAACCTTCTACCTTTGGTTTACATCCAACAGGGTGTTACTGCAGTGCTACCAGTTTATCTTTATGGCTGTTGTAAAATAATTAATTCTCAACCCCGAATCCACCCCCAGCCATAAACCAGTCAACACAGGGGAAATTGGGAATACAGGGGAATTATGTGAGAAGTTAACATAAACAACAGGAGCTGTTTAATAAAACTTGAACAACAATCCTTTGAGTCTCTTTCATGTACTGGAAAAACCCTTCACTGGAGTTTTAAAAATCAGGTTTTGACTTTAAAGCTTGATGGAAACCAGATGTGGGAATCTCTCTGTCCAGAGTGTGTTCACGGCTGGCCTGGACTCCCCGGGTGGAAACGGCTTTAGGTTGTTTACGTCTCCCATCCCATCCTCTAGAAAATAAAAACAAATCTGGTATGCAAGGCATGCAGGGAAGACACTGACCTGAGTCTAAACGCTGCAGCAGCAGGAGGAGGTGGGAATTGTTGGAGAGTAATGTGTGTCATTTCGGTGAACATAAACTCAGAAAAACCATGAAAGAGAGACAGAAGAAAATGTACTAAATAATATTTTAGGGGTTCTTTCTCTTGTGGCAGTAAATGCAGCATTATGATGTTTGATAGTGTTGGTTGTTTCATTTTGAATAATGTCTAATATCTAATGTTGATAAAAGGACTCAACCTTGACCTGAGTAAAACCTTAAAAAACATAGTCTAAAAATAAAAAGCAACAGTCCTGAACACAAAAAGTATGTATTATCATCAAAATGAACTCCAAGTATAAAAAGTATACTTTTCCTTAAGCAGAATGGTCTTTCAAAGAGTTATATTATTATAGCATCAGTTCTTCCCACACATTTTGTTATGTAAGCTCCTTTTAATGCTGTATCTGTGGATACTTCGTATAGTACTAGATTGATAATATGCTACTGCATCTTATCCTGCTTACTTGTTACATGTTCAAATTATCCAAATCTTCAAGATCAACGTAGTAAATTAAAAAAGCAATACTTTTCTCTAAGATGCAGGTGTAGGGTGAAAGTCTAACGTATGCTTAATAACTAAAGTAAAAGTAAAAATTGTACTGGAATACTTTCACATTCCACCACTCATATCTCAGAGCTAATATAATGATTTGTATTGTAAAGTACACTATTCAGTCATGATATATAAGTAACATTATTGTATATATGTTTGATCAGATTCTGTGTTCATCCCCTTCAGAAATAAAGTAAAGCAGTATTATCAGGGAAATGACCTCAGAGTTACAGTCTCTGTAGGAAGATAGGAATGTGACTGATACAGTATCATATGATTAGATTGTTACCGATGCATCAATGAGTAATCAGGACTTTAGTGTTGTAGCTGGTTGAGGTGGAGCGAGTTTAAAGTACTTTATTAGCTGTAGTTCACTGTTTCCCAATGTATATGTGTCAGTGCCTACTTCAAAGGGTCACAGGATACATGTGATTAGTCTAAACATGAGATGATTAATGAAACTGTAGAGAAGACAAAAAACAAAGTTCTGAAAAATACTATTTATAATCATTGTTTGGAAATTGTTATAATCGTTGCTTTTGTTCATCAATCATTGGAGCATTGTACTTCTTATGGTTTTAAACTGTAATTTAACTGAAACAATATGAGAGGTTAAGAGGGGATAATATTTCATTATTTAATGTAGTGTATGTAAAGTAGCATAATATACAAAACCTCAAAGTACATTTATTTTCCACCACTCGATTTTTGACATGTAAGCTTATTTCAATAAACACACAATGTTCAGGCCAGTGGTTTGTTATAAGGATAGTGATTCCATCAACATTCAGAGAAAGAACTGATCACAAGAAGTGGTCAAAAAAGGTAAATGGCCCTGCCGAGCAGCTTTAGAAAAGGACTGCAGAACAACATCAGTGTTGAATTGTCCCTGAGCTGCATAGCTGAGGTTACTGATGTAATGAAATGAGAGCACGCCCTCAAGTGAGCCAAACACTCATTACAATTGTGATAAAGGATGGTTTGTTTTCCTTTGTGTTGTATGTGCACTTTAAAGTAATCAATGCTACCAGGCCACGTCTCAGATGTTAGATTGATCTGAGATACGCAGTCGCTCAGTCTACTAGATTTGTTAAAAATATGTTTTGGCAAATTCAGATCTGAGAAAAGGATATATTCAAATTCTCCCCATCATCCTCCTCCACACTCCACTGGCCTGAAACCAGACCACAGAAAGAATGAGAATGTACACAGGCTCCAGAAAAGTCTAAAAAACCTTTAGCTCTAGAGGAGGACTCATTTCCTCCCCAAGTCCTTGTTGGTCCACCAACTTAAAGTTTAACCCAGGTACCTCAGACTTTCATTGTCTGTTCCAGAGAAGCATCGTTATTGTTTTCAGCCTCTTATCGAGTAAACTGGGTTACTTCACTTTAGGGTTTAATCACATGCTTCAGGCTGCAGAGCCCACACTGTAGTTTTGCTCTGTTCGTCCCAGAGAACAGGGGAGGCTCAGATTTCTTGGCTGGATACCTCTTTGACTTTCCACTGCTGCATTCAGGTGCTTCAGTAAATGTCGTAATTATGAAAACATAATGCACATAACTGAACATTGCATAGAGGAAATTAGGATGTTATTCATGCTCAAGTCACCAAATGTTTCAATTAGATTTATTTTTAATTTTAAAGCATTTCCATCTGTTTCCCGTTTGTGCCATTAGAACATTTATAGGGGAACTGGGTTATCTATTACATTTTCAGATCCTATTATCACATTTTTGTTTTAAATCTTGGTGCATAAAACATTACAAACACTGTTTAATGTCATTAAATCCAGCAAAAAAACACCACTAATTATGGCGTCCACAATTATCATACAACATAATAACAAATGTTTGACCTAAATTGTTTTCTGACAAAGCTCAAAATGTTTAACTTTACAAATTGGATAGTATTGATCCCTGAAGCTGTAACTGATAACATACGGAATCAGTAGCAAGGTCAAAGTTAAGAGAAAGTGTTTATTTTAGATAACATTAATTTATTTTACATGGACAGAAAGCCTACATAGAGACACACAATCGCAACATTGGCACTATGGGTTTTACAATACTTTTCAAATGGCATCCTAAAACAGTACATTTGGATTAGAAAAATACACACAAACACACAAACAAAAAAAACTAAATATGTTTGCTTGCAAACACCAAATATGTCTATAACCATACCATATTTAGCAAACACCCAACATCCATTACAAAGTGTTAAGTAAGGTGTAATTACATAATGTTAGAGAAATTAAGTGTATTTATCTTAATAATAATGAATGCATTAACACTGTGTACAGTGATGGATTCCCCAGCTCTAAGTGTTTAGAGAACGAGGGGTCCTTGAAGGCACCGGTTGACTGACATCCGCGCAGTCTAATCCACACAGCGAGGATGCACTTCATCGGTGAAATGTGTCGAATCAACATCGGCTAACTACTTCTCTAGGCTGTGATTGACAAAACCCCGCTAACACTTTGTTCCTCCAGCCTCTACAGACCGTGTTTATTCCTAAAACCGTCGGATACACATTTAACCCACACCGGGACTTCGCAGACGTTACGTCGGGACAATGGAATCTCACGTCCTCCCGGACAGTATACGCCCTCAGCGGCTGCAGCCAGGCATCGGATTCGGCTCAGGACCGACCGGGACGCTCCGCTCCTCTCTCCGGCCCGGGGTGACGGTCCCCATCGCGCCGCTGCTGCCCTCCCCGGCCTCTCTGTCCGCCTCGTCCGGGCCTCCTCCGCCGCCTCCTCCGCTGCAGCTCCACAGCCTGTACGGCGGGCTGGGAGCGGGGCCGTGGCCGGGGGCAGGGCACTGTAACCCGGGGAACCCGGCGGTGCTGAAGGAGGCGGTGGAGGCTGTGGTCCGGAGCTTCGCTAAACACACTCAGGGCTACGGCAGAGGTAACGGGGATAATGCTCTGTTAATGTGGAGACAAATGGTGTTAACATGTGGCATATAGACAGAGGTGGGAAAAGTAATCAGATCTTGTAGTCTACTTTAGTATAAGTATAACTACCAGAGTGTAGGAATACTCTGTTACAAGTAAAAGTCCTGCATCCTGCACCTACAGTACTCATTATGCACATTGGCCCATTTCAGAACAATACATTGTTATGTTTTAATTATAATTATTGATGAATTAAAGTGTTATCAAAGCTGGTAAATGTGCAGCTAGTTATAATTACTTAGTGTACTGCAGGATAGCTTGTGGATTACTCAAGGTGTAACTAAAGTATGATTTAAGTGTTGATTATATTTCATATCATTAATATCATCCAAATCTGCATAGTAACTGATGGTATTAAATAAATGTATTGGAGTAAAGGTACACTATTTACATCTGTAGTGGGGTAGAAGACGTACATAGTAGCAAAACATTGAAATAAGTAAAGTACAAGTATCTAAAAATTGTATTTAAGTACAGTACTTGAGTAAATGTACTTGGTTATTTTACACCACTGCTGGCATAGTTTAGTTTATACTTAGGGAGTTTTGAGGAGCAGAAAGCCACTTTGAGCTGCACCATTTGTTTGGATATGGATTAGCAACAGACACAAATGAAGCTACATTCCTTTATTATGTTTGGTTGCACACTGACTACTATACTGACATTATATTGTTTTTACTTATAGGATTGACCGTGTTCTTTGGGATGCAATGTCACCAAAATGTTTTTTTTTTTTTAATTAAAGTGTTCCTGTAATATTTAGATAGCTATAACATTGGCTATCTATCCATTAAAGGATTAAGATATAGCTGCAGGGGGTCACATTTACACACAATAAGCTTTAATACCTATACATCAGCCTAATTAAATGTAACTTATTTTTAAATTGGACACGGTACACTACTGTCCTGTAATGTAGACAGTAAAACGTACTAACAACAAAGGAAAGGCAGGGACTTCACTTATTATCGGTATATCTATGGGTACATTTTGGTTATTCACATCTTTACTGATCAAAATAGACATCCGTATATTAATTATCAAAAATATGTTTGTGGGTTATCCAGACTCTCTCATCGAGCTTTAACAGTGGTACGCAATTTGCCCAACTGTTAACCTAAAAAGAATCAAAAGTCACGAGGTATAGTTTATTTATGCTTGTATCTGTTTATCATAGTTTACCTACCTTTATAACACATGTTAGTCATCTCTATTGCATGCTGGAAAGCCCTATGCATAAGACACTACAACAAAAGCTGCTGTCCTGTTGGCGGTGGAGCTTACACAAATGTTCCTCCCCGCTGCTAATAGGATTTATTTCCAAAAGATTGTCCCTCTGTGCTCCTGACTAACAGCCTCTTTCCTCCTCTATCCCATTTAGGCAGCTTAACACCTTCAAATTTGGCAGCACCATAAAGACTGTTGGTATTTTTGTCTTAATGTTGCTCCAATTGTTGTATTTAATCTTGCGGCAAAGGAGTTCTTGTTAAAGAAAATCATTTGTTCTATTTTGGCATTTGGAGATAATAATTTCCCCTACATTATACAGTAATTTGGGGTTCCTATATTTTCTTTGTGGCATAGTTATTATTCAGCCATTATCGGAGAATGAAAAGGCCTTTATTTGTCTTAAGATTATTAAGACAGGGAAAGTAATGCCAGGGACCATTAGAACATGGTCCCTGGCAGAATGACCCTCAAGTATTTACCCTGGCTGATATAATTTTTTAAGTCTATTTATGTCTATTTTGTCTTTTCCACATGATATATTTGTCAGTCATGTGCTGATTGAAATCAGGCCACTGCCTCATAGTTTGTTTGAGTCTGGGCCAGCACCATTGTCACATGCCATCCTCCTCTATCTCTAAATATTTCCTGTCGTTCTATCTTATCACTGCGCCGATCCCTGAGAGGCTCAAAAATAACTCGGTCAGGGTCTGAATGATTGTTTTCTTGAGTCTATTTCTGGTGGACTCAGTAATTCATGTATATTATGGGGGACACATGCTTAAGTTAACTATTGGACGGATACATATGAGAAATGTCTTTGTTGTAAAAGTAATATAACGGAGAGCTACTTGCTTTGTTTACAATATTGAATTGACTGTTCTCAATAGCAAATTGTTGTTTACATGTTATTACTTTTTATTGGCAACCAGCAAGGGAACATCTTTCAGAGAGCACAGTATTTTTCCCTTTTCACACAGTAAGAGCCTTTTTTGGATTGCAGTTTAGGGATTTATAAATCAAATGTCAGAATTTAGCTCTTTAAACGCACTGAACAGTCTCCAGATTTGAGAGCGATTGAAACAGCAAGAGCTCAGCAGCAAAGAGCTCAGAGAAAAACAATGATGTTGGCTGCACTCACGTTTCCCTGCACATCCAAACAGAAGTAATCATTTCCGATTCAGCCGCAAATCATTTACTGCTTTTTTTTGTTGCTTTGTCACATGAGCACATAAGGTGTAGAGTTGTTGGGAGTGTTTTTCTTTAAGCAGCTCTTCTGAGGTGAGACAGAGTTTCCTCTCATCAGCGACCACCTAAAGATTTCCAGGAAAAATCTCTGGCATCCTCAAGATGACCTTCCCCCACTCCCTTCCCATCTTTGTGTTTAGAGAAGATGTCACAGTTAGAAACTGTTGATCTACCACATTGTGACAAGCATTTTTATACTTACTGAAAGTACATTTGAATTATACACAGCTGCACTGTCAGGAAATTAAAATGAATATATATATTTGAAGTTCAGCAAACAAGCAACAACAGTTTATACATGGCATAATTTGCATCCACATAATAACTTACAAAATATAAATCAATAAAAAAACTTGTAAATAAACAGAAGCTTTTGCGAATTTCACAATGAAATCAGTACAGCACCATATCCAATTGCTAGTCAAAATGTCAAGTTTGTCCGCATGAATCCCTTCTTAGTATGACTTCAGTTTTCGACAATCCCCCCGCGTGTGTGTGTGTGTGTGATCTCCATCCTGTTTACAATCCGTCCAGCTCAAATGTGTTTTCCCTCCGTCATATTTTGATACATTGGAACTACTTATTCTCATGTTTCCTGCTTGTGATGAGGTTGCTTTCATCTCTGTGCCCTGCAGTAAACGTGGTGGAAGCTCTGCAAGAGTTCTGGCAGATGAAGCTGACCAGAGGCGCCGACCTGAGAAACGGAGCTCTAGTTGTTTATGAAATGGTCCCATCCAGCAACCCTCCTTATGTCTGCTACGTCAGCCTTCCCGGAGGCAGCTGCTTCGGGAGTTTCCAGGTACCTTGTGTTTCATTTCTTAGCATGCTTGTGAGAACATCATCACATCTTCTTTTGATTTGAAGAAAGTGCTTATTGGTGTTTTACAGTATGATTAACACAAGTGGTCACTAATGTGCTATGTTAGTTACAAACTGAAACATCTCCAACATGAACCACTGGAGAGCTCAGTTGGAGCTGGTAGTATTAGGCAATGCCCTCCCATCTGTCTCTCCCTTTATACACTGCATCTAAATTAAAAGCACTCTCTGGCTCAAAAAATATCTTTAAAAAAACCCACATGCTTGCAACCACAGCACACTAAATATGGATTCTCAGGACAGATAAAAAGTGTGAACTCCACATAAACACTGGCTGGCTTTATGTTTTGGACTGCAAATCTGTAACAGTGATCGTATCTGACCGCTAATGCATGTTTCCTTCCCCGTTTGACAGTTCTGTCCCACCAAAGCCGAGGCTCGACGCAGCGCTGCCAAGATCGCCCTGATGAACTCTGTTTTCAATGAACATCCCTCCCGCCGCATCACAGATGACTTCATAGAGAAGAGCGTCAGTGAGGCGCTGGCCTCCTTCAATGTAAGTTATTAATAATAGATTACAGGAAGTCCTGTGCTCAAGTGATTCACTGTCAGAGAGGAGGAAGTCACAGTGTATCTGCACTGTGTTGTGCTGATATGTGAATGAAAGTGGCAGAAAATAAAGATTAAATAATGCATTAGTATTAATTCATGTGGTACTGTTTTTTACACTCACACTACCTCACTGCATTTACATTTTATTTTAAAACTGTGACTACTTTGCAGATGTTATGATTGATTTAGTTTTCTGTATATTTTATATTGTGTGCTGTATGGATTATCTTTAGATGAATTGTTAATATGTATATATTTACTGTTTATTTTGTATTGATGTGCAATGCCTATTTTTACATCCTGCTATACAAAACAATTTCCCAAATTAGGAACAAAAAGTATATCTTATCTAATTTTCAAAAATCTCATGCAGTTAGAAACATGAACATGGCTATTTGTCCACAAATAAATCATGCCTTGAAAAGGAAAGAAATTCCGTCAGATATCATTGTTTTTTAAAACACACTCCTACAAAACCTGTTTTGTATGCACACAACACACAGTTAGATTTCATGTCACCATACCTGTTGTTTGAGCCAACACAGCTGAGTGAAATTAACTCGTTGTTGTTGTTGTTGTTTACAGGGAAACAGAGAAGAGGCTGACAACCCTAACACAGGAATTGGAGCATTTCGCTTCATGCTCGAGTCCAACAAAGGAAAATCCATGCTGGAGTTTCAGGTGTGGAAAATTCAGGAATGTTTGTCGTGTTAAGATGCATTTTCTGCCAGAGGATAGTGTGACGATAGAATTGCAAATAGCAGTTTGAAAGGTTTGAGCCTTGATGCCGTCTTAAGAGTGTTGTATGTGTTAAGCTTTAATGCGCATCTAATATAACAAAGATAGAGACCAGTTAAATGAAGTTTGTTTGCTTCTAGATCTATTGAAAGGGTTAAAACACAGCAGTTTGAGTCGATTTGTGACCTCTTTATCTTTGAACACGGAGCTTGTAGCCAGAACATCACCACCCTATGTCTAATTGGTAAAAGGGAAACTGAGGGAAGCATTCTTGTTTTGCAACACCGAGTTGTTACACATGTAGTCTCTTGAGGCGAGTTTCATCCCTGATTCCTGCTGTTTTAAATGTGTTTCAGGAGCTGATGACTGTGTTCCAGCTGCTGCACTGGAATGGGAGTCTGAAAGCCATGAGAGAACGACAGTGTTCCCGACAGGTACCGTCTTTCATCCTACATGGGGTCAATTATCCAATCGCAGACGTGTTCATCACTTTTAATTTAGTCTTCTAAACAAACAGCCTCTGTGTCCCATCTTTCCCTCATGGCATAACTGATGCAGAGGATTACACACTTTTGAGAGCAGCGATGAGCTGGAAAATAACAATACTGCAGATAAACAAGCACTATAAATGCTAACAAATGCTGCCAAAAAGATTGAGTTAAAGAAATAATGTCTCCATAAGCTTCCTGGTTTGCAGCCGAATTGTGAAGTATGTTCAAATTATAGATCCAAGAAATAGTCTTTGACATTCTTGATATCAGGTTTCATATCTCTACTCAGACTGACCCTCTTTTCACCTTATATAAGCTAACATAAGGCAAGCCAATGTGTACGTTTAAAGACAAGATGCTTAAGAACAAAGACAAAGTGTATATAAAAAAGACAGATTCAGAGTTCTCAGAAAGCAGCACCAGGCATCATAAGATTAAACTGTTTAATGTTGGTTAAATACAGTGATTTGTTTCATTGAGAGATGTTCGGCCAAGAAATTGAGCCATTGTGATGTTTTTATATTATGTCTGTATTTCAAGTTGGGCAATATTTTCTTTTGTGAAAATGTCATGGTTATACAGTGGGGCAAAAAAGTATTTAGTCAGCCACCAATTGTGCAAGTTCTCCCACTTAAAAAGATGAGAGACCTGTAATTGTCATCCTAGGTATACCTCAACTATGAGAGACAAAATGAGAAAAAGAAATCCAGAAAATCACATTGTCTGATTTTTAAAGAATTTATTTGTAAATTATGGTGGAAAATAAGTATTTGGTCACGTACAAACAAACAAGATTTCTGGCTCTCACAGACCTGTAACTTCTTCTTTAAGAGCCTTCCTCTGTCTTCCACTTGTTAACTGTATTAATGGCACCTGTTTGAACTCGTTATCAGTATAAAAGACACCTGTCCACAACCTCAAACAGTCACACTCCAAACTCCACTATGGCCAAGACCAAAGAGCTGTCAAAGGACACCAGAAACAAAATTGTAGACCTGCACCAGGCTGGGAAGACTGAATCTGCAATAGGTAAGCAGCTTGGTGTGAAGAAATCAACTGTGGGAGCAATTATTAGAAAATGGAAGACATACAAGACCACTGATAATCTCCCTCGATCTGGGGCTCCACGCAAGATCTCACCCCGTGGGGTCAAAATGATCACAAGAACGGTGAGCAAAAATCCCAGAACCACACGGGGGGACCTAGTCAATGACCTGCAGAGAGCTGGGACCAAAGTAACAAAGGCTACCATCAGTAACACACTACGCCGCCAGGGACTCAAATCCTGCAGTGCCAGACGTGTCCCCCTTGCTTAAGCCAGTACATGTCCAGGCCCGTCTGAAGTTTGCTAGAGAGCATTTAGATGATCCAGAAGAGGATTGGGAGAATGTCATATGGTCAGATGAAACCAAAATAGAACTTTTTGGTAAAAACTCAACTAGACGTGTTTGGAGGAGAAAGAATGCTGAGTTGCATCCAAAGAACACCATACCTACTGTGAAACATGGGGGTGGAAACATCATGCCTCATGTTGAGGTATACCTAGGATTAAAATTACAGGCCTCTCTCATCGTTTTAAGTGGGAGAACTTGCACAATTGGTGGCTGACTAAATACTTTTTTGCCCCACTACTTATTTGTGTATGTGAGGTACAAACTAACTGTGCAGTACATTGCTAGAAAAAGAATGCAACTGATAGCAGAAACACAACATTTTAGAATGATTAAGAAAGAGTATCAATCGTGTCCGTCTGAATAAGATCATTATCTCCTTATATCATTTGAAATATAACGCTTGCTTTACGCACAGGCAGAGATTTACTGAAGCCTGACCACATTTAACCTTGGAAGTCCACTTAGCTTCCTCTCTCATTTTATGTGCAGGAAGTGCTGGCTCACTACTCCAACCGGGCTCTGGATGATGACATGCGCACTCAGATGGCGGCCGACTGGGTGAACCGGGAGCAGAGTGTGGCGAGCACTATCGCGCAGGAAGTGGCGTCGACGGAGCGAGAACTGGAGGACGCGAGGCTGGCGGGAAGAGAACTGCGTTTTTATAAAGAGAAGAAGGACATCCTGATGATCGCTGTGGGCCAACTCAACGCAGCCAACACTGCCACGCTGCCCTCGCACTAAACCTGCCTCCATCGTGGAAAAACATGCCTTCACTCTCCCGGTAACAGTACTGATTACATCATACATGTAAAGGTGCTTCATCTGAAAGGGTTTGTATCTTGTGTTTTGAATACCATGAGGACCAGGTAATCAGGCCTTGATTTACAGTATGCACAACCGTCCATAAAACCAACCCTTGCCGTTATAGCCGTTGCCTCTTTGTGCCTAGTGATTACAGGGTAACAGTGCTTTAAAAAAGATACCTGTAAACTTGCTGGGCTTTTTCAACTGACTTGGGGTTAACATGTTTTTTATTATTTCATACTTTATTTGACTCAAAGTAGACGAAACACACCCTGCCTTTCATCACTGAATGTACGGGACGTAAGTTTATATACCACCAAACCAACATTTTTTTTTTAAGGTTTGGATCATTCTTAATCTTTTTTATTTCCTTTATTTGGTTGTGTTTACTCTGATAGTATTTTGGACACCAGCAAGTGAAGATGAAAAAATGTATGGGTCCTTAAATCTAAATGGTAAGTACCCTGTGTACATAAATAATCAAAATATTTTTGAAACAAACAAAAACCGCAAAGGGATAAAATATTACAACTAACTATCGGTATCGTCAGATAGAGGCTTTAAAATGAAATATAGGAATCACCCAGGAGTAAACATTTCCTTGGAAACAAAAATGCTGATATGTTACATAAAAAAAAATATATGACTTGTTTTACATGTTGCCTTAGTTAAAGTAGTGTTTCTTATTATGCTTAGTCAATGTTCACATTTCTTCAAAATGTCTGCATATGCCAGAAGGCCACCGGGACAACAGTAGGCATAATGATATGTAAATAATTCCACTACAGGAGAGGCTTTATGTTTCCTGCAATATGATGGATAAAAAATATGTGCATATCGGTTTCCACATTGGCAATAGGCCACATGTGGAAACAGAATATGGTTACAGAATATCGGGATATCAAATATTTGCAAATACCATATCGTACATCCCTAAACCCTTCATAATTGTTACAAGAATGTGTTCTGCCTGTTGTAATGAAAACAAAGTGTATATATTTGGCAATTGAAATGAATTCAAGACAGCATTGAAGCACACTCATATAAGAATTTGTAGGTTCTTTGTTGAAATATCAGCATTTGGCTGATTGCTCAGGTTTTTGAAAAAGAAATCAGATAATGAACCGTCACTATGTATTTCTTTTTTATTGGTGGGCTTTTTGCTATTTTAGTGTTCATTGTGTGCTTGGTGACCATGACAGTAGCTGAATGTATATTTTCAGTGTGCTATCAACTAAGGATCTGCAAAGCAATGCTGTTTAACATTTAGACGACTGAATTGTTATTGTGATGAAGGATGGGTTTGTCATGTGCTTCATTTAGAGAACAGAGTTTAGTAGACTCAAATGTAGGTCATGATCTCATCGAGTCAAAGAACAGTGTTGATTGGAGTCTAAATGTGAAGGCCAAAAAAACAAATTGAGGGATCTTTTGTGTTTCAACAAGCGGTTTGTTTGTTAGCAGTGCTAGTGTATGTCAATGGGCTAAAAACAGTGTATATGAGTCGCACTTATCAAATGTTTTCATGTTGAAGGACCTAATTTAGTTCATGCTGAATATGTGATATCTTCATATTTCTCCATGTATCTAAAATGTATTGAATGCATAATACGGATAAAGTCATGTTGGTGGGTTGCCTTTTTAAAGACCCCATGTAATGGAAGTGATAGTTTAATGGCTAATGTGTTACTCTTGTTGGATGTAGTGTGGGCAGTGAGTTATGCAAGTTAAACAGCAGGAGCGCTCATTCTCACTGCTAAATGCTGGATTATCAACAGCAGAAACTGATTACACTACATTTGGGGAGTCTGCAAATCAAAAACAAAGAAGCAGAGATGGAGTATGATTAAAGCCAGATTTAATTGTATTACTTCACTGCTGCGTCTCTTTTCCCTGAATCATTGTGCCTTTTTTAAATTGGTTACACATGTAAAAAACTTAAACATTTCATTTCCTTTAATGTGGTCTTTAAAGGAGGCTTTACTCTCTTTAAAATGTTTTGTTATTTCATGTAAAGCTAAATATGACATGCTATATTATTGTTACTCATAGAAGATGTTTGGCATTTTGAGAAATGTGCTTATTCCCTTTCTGAAATAGAGTTACTAATCTCTTATTAGTCCATTTTAAATGTAAGGCTTCAGCTTAGCTTAAAGGCTGATTATCTGAATTGTTAGAGTAGAGACGTGAATCTGGCCACCTGAAGATGAATAAGCAAATTTCTCCAAATGTCGAAATATTAAAATGTTACATGACATAAGTTTATGAAGGATTTATTAAATCTTGTTACCTTTGGTATACATTTATAATCATTATATATTGTTTGTTTGGTACTCAGCTTGCAAAATATGTGTGCAGCACAACCAGGAAGATATTTCTGAGTAAGTTTTGTCTCTGCAGCAATCTTCAGTGAATACTGAAAAGTCAAAATAGACATTTGAACTGAAACAACGAACACTTAAACCTCACAACTCTGCAGCTCGAACCCTGCAAATATTTTCTCCTGCTTCCAGAACCTCATCTGCAGAGATGAACTATTTGAATTATCTTTTTACAGGAATGAGGCTCGAGATCTTACATTTTGTGTTTATTTTATTTTTTTCTTGTTAATTGGATGCTTTTTCTGTGTGTGATTTTTGACTACAAGCCATTCATGTTCGAGCTCTCTTCTTAAAAATGCCTTTTATCTTTCTTTGTGATCATTATCAATGAAGGCTTTTTTAAACAATATATTTTTTTGGTATCCATTTTATAAAAAAACGTGGGCTTTTTATCTTTTATGCATGTTGTGTTGATTAAGTTTGTTTTTAATGTTTCATATTCCATACAGTATTGTTTTATGATAGTGTTTCTGAAGGCTCTTATTGTATGTATTTTCTATGAATATTTTGTATTCCATGTTTATACTTTTATTAGATTTATATAATGTAATAAAATGGCTCATACAAAAGTGTATTAAATGGTCTTGTTACTTGTTTCAATCACAACTAGTATAACAAGGTAATTATTAGTAATGTTTTATTGGTATGTGATGTGTATAATTTACACCAAAAAAATAGCTTTTCAAAAACATTTTAGAATGAAATGTACCCATTTCATACAAAAGCATAGTGTGCTCCACACATGGACCTTTGCTCTAAACGGGCTAGGAAGGAAAAGGTCTATGGCAAAATAGATTGTTTCAATGTTATGTCTGCAGGAATTCCCGGTTCCTCTTTAATAAATCTTTAATGTTTAGTAAAATGCAGATAAACACTGATGTAATGCAACGGATGTATCAAAGACGGGCTTCTAGTTGAAGCTAATTTGCAGTCCTTATGAATTTGCATGTGTTTCATAGATTAGAATAGAAATCATAGAAAAGTAATTTGCCAAAAATGGTAGGAACCCTGCCTTTGATCAAAGTGGGTATAGCATTATGATAAAACAACAACAAGGCCTGTCAATTGACATTCACAACATTGCTCACTGTTGTACAAATAAATAACTGTTAAAGATTCTTCAAAAACGAATGCGTAAATAGGTAGGGCTTTTAAAAAATGTATTTCTTTATTTTATTTCACTTCTACTCCCGGAACACACAGACAGGAAGAGGCGGGGCCTCAGTTTAGGACGCTTGCCTGGCGTTGCTCATTCAACATGGCAGCGGGACCAATTTCAGAAAGAAACCAAGGTAAATACCTCTTTATTAACTCTGTTTCAGACTTTTCTTTAACTCATCTTTGAATCTGCATGTGAATTACATGTCATACTGCTTTCCTCATGTGTATGAGCGCCGGTTTAGCTCATAGTTAGTGGTAAACATCCGCCGGTGCATCACATGGAAGTGTTCATTTGTTAGCTTAGCTTGCTGCTGCTTTATCCATTCAATTAAGTTTAATATACTCTTAATGTATTTCACATGTTTGCGTTATGATAACGTTGGTGCAGTGTTGATTATGTATTCATTTGAAGTATTGCTGCGGCTGTTGTGAGTAATTTAGAAGCAGAGGTACATTCTGTTAGCTAACAGCTAAAGTTAGCCTAGCAAGCTCACCATGTTGAATAGCTAAACAAGTGACTTTACATTTTTCTATATGAAATATGTTTTTGAAACCTTTGATATGATAGTAATGTGTTCTGTGGAAATTAATATTATAATTACGCTGAAAATATAACTAAACTGTTAGGATATAAACGTATTTGTATTCACTTCAGTTAGAACTGTCTATGAAAGTTATAAAGAGGTATTTGAGAGTATTATTGGCTACGTTGCAGCCTTATCAAGGTGGACTTCTTTTCTAACTGCATTTCTTCAGTTTCTGCTTAACTGTTCAATGTTTTTTTTTTTAAACTTCTATGTTGTTGATATGATGTGCCTTCCAGGGGGTTTATCCTAAATATATATATATTCAAGTTTGCAAACACATTTTTGCTCTTATTAAACATATTTGGAAGAAACGTCATCATTATATTTTTGAATGATTGTGTGTGTATATATATATATATTTAAAAAAAAAGTTGATCTCATGTCCTCCAGTTGTAATCTCACAACATTATTTTATTATATTCTCTAAATGACCTAAAGGCCAAATGCTTTCATTCAACAGTATATTATATCTTAAGAATGTTTCCTTTTGAAATCCATTTAAAGTTCAATGCATTTTTGGACATCCAGTTAATTTCCCTCTCTCATTTATTTAAAATTGTAATTAATGTTTTCAGATGCCACTGTATATGTCGGCGGCTTGGATGAGAAAGTATCAGAGCCGTTACTATGGGAGCTTTTCCTGCAGGCCGGCCCTGTTGTCAACACGCACATGCCAAAAGACAGGGTGACCGGCCAACATCAAGGTGAGTAACCCCTAAGTGCAACTATTGTTACTCAAGAGAAAAACGTGCATCTTTTTGTATCCAGAAAAATGCATGTAGCAACCTTTTTGTATCTTCTCAGGTTATGGCTTTGTGGAGTTCCTTAGTGAAGAAGATGCTGACTATGCCATCAAAATCATGAATATGATAAAGCTCTATGGCAAACCCATTAGAGTAAATAAGGCTTCTGCGCACAACAAAAACCTGGATGTGGGTGCCAACATCTTCATTGGTAATCTGGACCCTGAGATTGACGAGAAACTGCTCTATGACACATTCAGTGCCTTCGGCGTGATCCTCCAGACGCCAAAGATCATGCGAGACCCAGACACCGGCAACTCCAAGGGTTATGCTTTCATCAATTTTGCGAGCTTCGACGCATCAGATGCCGCCATTGAAGCCATGAACGGCCAGTACCTCTGTAACAGGCCCATCACTGTGTCCTACGCCTTCAAGAAGGACTCCAAAGGAGAGCGACATGGCTCTGCCGCAGAGCGACTCCTGGCTGCACAAAACCCTCTCTCCCAGGCAGACAGGCCTCATCAGCTGTTTGCAGACGCTCCACCGCCAGCGAGTGCCCCAACGCCGGTTCTCACTGCTATGGGGAGTGGGATGCCAATGCCAGGTATGACGAAAATACTTTGGTTACATGTAGGATGTTCAGTGGCTCGCCTCTTTCCAATTTGACATTGTTTACACCTACTTTTAATGGGATCTTTCATGATTATTAGTAACTTAATAAATGTTCATTTCAGGTCATATACTCATAGAGAGCATATTGTAGTTTGACATACAGGGAAGATGGTGTTTGTACTCATTAGACCCTCCAGAAAAACGCGGGCAAAAATCCTTGATTATGCGATTAAACATGCAGGGTTTTTATGTGATTTTATGCGGGGAAATTGTGGGAAGTTGCGAAAAACAATCGATTTAAAAAAAAATATTGGGCTGTCTTATTTATTCTCTCTCACACACAACCTGCCACTAACGTTAAACCCCTTTCCTATTCAATTAAACACATTCAATGTTTATTTATTGTAGAAGCAATTGGGCTATTTTAATCACACACACACACACACACACACACACACACACACACACTCTCTCTTACTTCTCCGCCTCATTCTGTTTTCATTTACTCGTTCGTTATCTGACCAGCTTCGATCTTGTAGGCTACTCACTTCGTTTCTTGTAGCCCTCGAAAGGGTTTTGGAGGTTGATGCCTCGGTGAACGTGAGTTGTTTGACTTTCTTGTCCCCAGCGACAGAAAGCATTTTCAAATGTTTGAATTAGGGATGTCCCGATCACCTTTTTTTGCTCCCGATCCAATTCCGATCATTTGATTTTGACAATTTGCCGATACCGATTTTTCCCGATCCGATCTTTATGCAATGCATTAAGAGGAAAAAAAGCATTCAAGTTGTCCCTTAAGGTTATTTTTTTAATTTAAATTGGATATTCTATCCAACATGGATATAGCTTCTTTCTTTCACAGCAGCATTGGATCAGTTCAGTTGTGCAGCTTTGGATCAAAACAAAATAAAGCTTTCAGTACTCGTTAGCTTACTGCTACTATTAGACACTGCGCCCTGCCCACTCTGTTGCCAGATTTGAGAGAAATAAGCAACCAGGTCTATGAAAACAAGCCCCAAAGAAGCAACACATACATGATGTTCTGTAATTTGAAACCAAAACTAAGGCCTCAGGATGACTTTAAGACTTGAACATGGTCATTTTTGTTTTGTAACATTGAATGCAACATTTAAAAAAAAAAGTATTTATAAAAAGAAAAACCCGATCCCCGATTTTTTTTCTCCCGATTCCAATCTTTTGAAAATCACGTGATCGGCTCCGATCCCCGATCACGTGATCGGATCGGGACATCTCTAGTTTGAATGAATCAAAGTGGGTCGTCACCGTCGATTTTCTCTAAGACTTATGCTCCAACACACAGTGGCACTTTCGTGAAAGACATCGGGGTACTGCTTTGCCCGGTCTTTAGCAGAAATGTTCGTCGGTAAATGAGATGGATCAGATTTTTTCATCTTGGTGTTTTCTCTCTCGTGTGAGTTCCACACGTTCACTCTACGGTGTTGTTTACCTTCTTTGATGCGCGAGCTGATGACGTCGCGTCATCATCATCACTACCTCACGTCAAGACGAGTTAACCTTTTTTTTCCCTCTCAACTTTGTGTGGAAAAATGCGGGGATTATGCGGCCTTTTGATAAATATGCGGCCTTTTAAAAAATCTGCGCCATTTTGCTGATTATGCGGTAAATTGTGCGCTCGCAGTGATTTCCATTACAGAGCTTTTTTAAGTGAGCAGCAGAAATGTAAAAAGCCTATCCGACAAAAGATCATCTCAAACCGGCGCTGTTTTGGGATATTTAGGACATTCCAATAGAAATTGGGCGTTGCTCGGGTCGCATTCTGTTAAACATTGTTACACTATAATTTCATTGAGAGGCAATCTAATTCCCAGGAGAGACCTGATGTAACACAGGGGGCAGCCTACATGCAGATATTTGGTGGCCACAGTTACAGTTGGTACAATCTTACTGCCATGGGGCATCAGGCGATGGTTAGTGCTTCAGGCTTTCAACTAGCAATACCCAATCATATTCCATTTACAGCAGCTGCCTCTAATTAACGATTATTTATCGAGTAGTTAAAACGCTGTAAGTGCTCTGAGAGCAGATAACAGGTTTCATTACCAACCTAGTAAACCCAGTAGGAAATGCAAGAGATGTCTCTTGTGTGGGTAATTGATAATTACATCGATATGTTTAATCTTGGGTGATGTCTGGAATTAAGAGTGAACATAACAGCTAACAAATTAGCCTCTTTAATGACATTTTTAAATATTCAACAAATACTTAGAGAGGACCATAGCATATTTAGCAAAGACTCTGTACATTAGTAAAATATAATAACTTGTAAATACAACTTGTTTCTGTGCAGGCATGCCACCTCCTGGTTTCCCTAATGTCCCTCCTCCTGGATCGATGCCTCCATCAATCCCCCATTCGATGAACATGCCTCCGAATGCAGGTGGCCAACAGGGCGGGGGGCTTCCACCCGGACCCCCACCCTTCCCTGGCGGCATGCATCCAGGTACTAGTTTGTCAAAGATTAAGTATACACATTGGCTGCAATTATGTATATTGGGGAATGTATACTGACAGTTACCACAGGTGCTAAAAACAAGTGAGCTTTATACAGGTGTTTTCAAGGTTGTGTAGAGCTGAGTTATATATTAATAATATATATATATATTAACATCATTATATCATATCAATATCGTGAGATTTCGATTTTTTGTTTTTAAAGGCTGCAATAAAGTAAAGTGATATTTTTTTACTTTACCCTCTTGTTTATGTTATCCAAATTACTGAATAATATTTGTCTAAATTCTCAGTGTAATGAGTTTCTGATAAAAGCATCAATGGCCAGCCCTACAACATCGTCCCCCTATAACAAAATCAAGGTCTTTGGTTAAATATTGTAATAATAGATTTTTTTATATTACCCAGCCCTACTTAGAATGCTTTAAATTGACTTTGAAAGGGTTGCAAAAAGCCTGGTTTAAACATTGAATAGATCTGTGTCCTTAAAACAGTTTGTTCATGTTAACGAGTGTTTTCAAAGACAAAGGAAGCATTGAGCATTAACACTTAACTGTTTCTGCAACGCAGGTATGCCTCAGATGTCCATGCCTCCTGGTCCTCCTGGCATGGTGCCTCCCCCCCCGGCCCCCCCAGGATCAAACCAGTCCCGGGCCCCGCTACCACCCGGCATGCCTCCACCGCCCATGGGAATGCCACCCAGAACGCCATATGGACATCCCATGGGTAAGCACCGGAGCTACTCCTCAAATATTTGTTATCAAATTAATGTGTTTTCAGCTTTAAAAAAAATAACATCTCTGTCGCGTAAAAAACTCCAATAAAGAGCAACTGAAATGGAGATAACCTCACTTCTACTGGTTGGTTAAGCGGAAACATTGATTATTGATTTGTAGTATTGACAGATAACCACGTTGCCAAGACTACCATGACAATTAAGCTGTTATAGGCAGGTGTGCTATTGATCAACCACATTTCTGTCTTGGTCGTCTTAGCACAATCAATTTAATTTAAAGGACACCTTCACCATAGTCCACGTCTTGAACTGAAAAGAACAGTGGGCTATAATGAGAAAACGTGGTAAAGTGTTACGCCTTCTATAAAAAGAAGCTCATAGATTGGACAAGAGAGGAAATTCATTACACCTTTTGTCATGCCTGAAAATGTATATCATATAGATCAGATTTTGTTAGATCGCTCTCACACACTGTGGCGTGCGGTTGACTAGTTGGATTGCCTTTCTGGCACAGTGTATGGCCCTTTCACACATGAGTTTCACGCTGATCTGTAGGTGTGTTGATGGAAAGAAATACCTGATAATGATTCATATTGGTTAGAGGTTTGCTGTACAAATGATTGTATACTGGTATGATACTATTTTATAAGCTATGCTTCCGAGCTTGAATCAGTTCACAACGTTTCTGGAATAATCTGTGCTAAATCTGGTGGAATCACAAGCAGTCCTTAAAGGTCACCTATTATGCAAAATCCACTTTTTCATGTATTTTCCTCATAAACATGTGTAAAGAGATGCTGCCCCTCTATGTAAAGAGATGCTGAAAGTTTCAGGAAAAAGATTCACTCACTTTTTGTTCTGATCCATTTATATAAAAAACAGAAAATGAGCTGATTATATTTTGGCCACTTTATGATGTCATAACGATTGTTTTGGCTTGTGTAACCATTAGCCAATCACCAACCAAGGTAACCCGCCCACCTTATCATCTGAATCTCCTCCTAGAGCACCATTGTGTTCTTTTTAACCAAATATCTCTCAGAGGGTGTGGGGAGTGGCTCCTTATTTTCATCTGAAGTAACAGACAGAGAATCAGCACTTTTGAAACAGGGCTGAAACAGAGGGGATGCTACAATGATCTGTTTGGTATTTCAAGCCAAACACTTCAGAGACATGTTTTGTATATATCTGAGACCTATAATATATTGATGAAAAACAGTATAATAGGGGACCTTTTGTGATTTGTTTTAGGGAGAAACGTTTTCCAAAAAACGTTAGCAACACAAAAGTGTGATAAAATGGTGGCTGGTTAAAATAAAAAGGGAGCATGAAGTTAATTTCCAACACTGCTACAGTAACACGGAGTACAGCTCGTCCTCCATACTATCCATGTGCTAGGGCAGGGGTTCCCAAAGTGGGGGTCGCGACCCCCCGGGTCGCGAGATGATTACAAAATAAAAATGAAAAAAAACAAACAAAGAAATTATTTAAAAAAATTGATTTTTAAATTGATTTAAAAAAAAATTTTTTTTTATTATTAATAATAACGTTTGCATAGATATTTTCAGGGGCGGACTAGCCATCTGTATAATTTCCCCACAACGAGGCTCTGTTTCTCAAACAAATTAACACCCCTCCCCGTCGACAGGGGGTCGCCAGTCTCTGGCACTGTTATTTTGGGGGTCGTGGGCTGAAAAGTTTGGGAACCCCTGTGCTAGGGGATGCAGCTATATTCTGGCAGGTGTATTGCTCAGGACCAAAGGAAGTGCCGTGTCAAGTGTGACATTGTTAACATTAGCAGTTCTCGAGAAAATCTACATGGAGCAATAGGCCAAGCAGTCCGGTTCAGTCCTGTCTGTTTTCCTAGATTGGAAAGGGCTAAAAGCTGATATAATGATAAAAACTGATGGTTTTGAAAACTGTTTTGCCCCATGGGTCAAACTGTTCATTTTCCACCGTAGTGCAAAACCTCTGCATTTAATGATGCTAACAAATATTGTTAACTGTGGTTGGCTTTGGTGAGAGTGCAAAAGTTGTGATAAAAATAGAGACGAACAACTTCTGTCTTTGACTACACAATGTATTGTTTATTTACCGGCTAATAATAAAACCTGGACTATGGATTGCTATACGACCATAGTGACACACTGACCCTGTCCAACTGTTACTGTGAGAAGATAAAACATAGAAAGGCACATTCATTGTTTGCTAGTGTTTAACCACAGACAATGATGAATTATGTCCTTAGAGTCTGCTATAGTAGCATATAATCAGAGATAAATATTTTACCATGTTATGACCCTCCCTCTTCTTCTCCCAGGTCACCCGGTGCCTCCAGGGATGAGAGGCCCTCCTCCCATGCCTCCACCAGGCTACGGCGCTGGCCTTCCTCCTCGTCCTCCTTTTGGCTTCCAGAGAGGACCCCCGATGCCCCCGAGGCCCCCCGGTGTCCCGCCCCGCGTTCCTATGAGAGCACCAATGCCACCATAATCCATTACAGGCTGCAGAAACGGGCTCTCATTTTGATTTTTTTTTAATACCTCTTAAGATCTACTCAAGTTTGTAATAGTGAGAATAATTTAACCCCGTGTATGTATTTTTTTTCTGTGGTCATTGTACAGATGAAGACCTTCAATGAATAAATTTTTTTAGTACACATTTTGAAAAGTCATTTTTTAACCCATGAATATGAACATCTTCGTCTGGATGGTTAATATCATAATAAAATGCTTCTTCATAGTAGCCATTTTAACACGCCATGCCATGTGTCCCTGTCTGCTTGGTGGCGTTTCCTCTCGTGACTCTTAAGGGTTGAAACCAAAGTAATGTTGGGTTCCATTTGTATTTTTCCTGCCCTCTACTGAGTCAAAATGTCCGCTGTTGTATAAGGCAATTACATTTACAAATATCCCTCTGTCTTGGTTCCAAGAACGGACACATATGACTAACATATATGACACGTGTCAGTTTTGATCTGATAGTGGCTATAAAGAACGGTTCGGTGCAACCATAATTATAAGTAATACCACTTAGCATATAATGACTAATTATGTCAAATGTAGTTGTCCTTTCATATGTTATGTTTTAGGTATATAATATCCAACTTAAATCGGCTAAAATATTTTTTAATCCGCACACACAAGACTGCATCAATTCCAGATAATGAAAAAATAAGAAATGTCTCAGGAGGGTGAAGGGGGCTTTTACTCACCTTGCCTCAACTTCAGGAGCAAACAAACAAAAAGACAAGAGAATAGAAAATGAGAAATACAACAAATGTCAACATGAAGAAAAAAAGAATATAAAACAATTCAATAAAAGCTAAGATATCCATTGAATGCTGATAAAATGTTAATAAGCGTTCAACTTTATGCTATTTATAACCTTCTAAAATGAGCCCTTTTGCGTGATTCTTTATAATACATAAGTTGTACTATTTTAACTGTACTTGCTGTATTAGTAGTATGAATGACGTTTACATGTTTACATTATTTTTGCTTTCCATCACTTGCTATTAGGGTTAGGGTTATGACTAGGCCCAATATATATAATTTTAATGAAGTGCATTTTTTTCACTACGTTTAAGGGTATTCTGATTTCCACCCTTGTACGGCAGTGGCTCAGTCAGTAGGGGCTTGGACCGGTTCAAGTCCCAGACCAGACCTAAAATATGGAGTGTGGACTGCTATTTGGAGAGGTCACTCCTGCCCTGCCGTAGTGCCCTTGAGCACACCGGACACCCCCCTTTCCCCCTCGCTCCCCGGGCGCTGTGCAATAGCTGTCCACTGCTCCTAGTACCAGGATGGGTTAAATGCAGAGGCCAAATGTTTGTGTGGGCTGTGTGCTCTGCATGTGTGACCATTAAAGAGGGTTTCATCCGTTTCATCCCTCCGATTCTATTCATGACCCGACAAAACCTTTTGAATAGGACTGAGAATAACCAGCTTTAATGTAGTAAGACAAGTCAAAGCTTTTTCTTATACCAGAACCTTCTTGATCCGTTTCAAGTCAGGCCACTACAGGAACTGCTCTCCTTGCTGTCTGAGGAACTGCACACGGCTAAAGCAGCCTCCCTCTCTGTCATCATCCTTCTGGACCTATCTGCTGCATTCGACACGGTGAACCATCAGATCCTCCTTCACACTCTCCAAGAACTTGAGTTTCAGGCTCTGCACGTTCCTTCCTCATCTCCTACCTCAAAGACCGCACCTACAGGGTAACTTGGAGAGGGTCCAAGTCCGACCCTTGTCAACGATCTACAGGGGTCCCTCAGGGCTCTGTCCTTGGTCCCCTCCTCTTCTCTCTGTACACAAACTCACTCGGATCTGTCATTAGCTCGCATGTTTTTTCATACCATTGCTACGCTGACGACACTCAATTAATTTAGTCTTTTCCCCGTTCTGAAACCCAGGTTGTCGCACGCATCCCTGCTTGTCAAGCAGACATCTCTCGGTGGATGTCTGCTCACCAACTCAAGTCAACCTTGACAAGACTGAACTGCTTTTTCTTCCGGGAAAATATTGTCCCACTCTTGACCTAACAATCAACATCGGCCTCTCTGTTGTTTCACCGACTCAGACTGTAAGGAATCTGGGTGTGACCCAAGATAACAAACTGTCCTTCACTGCAAACATCGCTGCTACAACCAGCTGCTGCAGATACACCCTTTACAACATCAGGAGGATACGTCCCCTCCTGACCCAGAAAGTGATGCGGGTTCTGGTCCAGGCTCTCGTCATCTCACGCTACTGCATTTCCCTCCTGGCTGGTCTACCTGCATGTGCCATCCGACCTCTGCAGGTCATCCGGAATGCAGCAGCTTGTCTGGTCTTCAACCTTCCTACATTGTCCCACACCACACCGCTCCTCCGCTCCCTTCACTGGCTTCCAGTAACTGCTAGAATCCACTTCAAGACACTGGTACTTGCATACCATGCTGTGAATGGTTCTGGCCCTTCCTACATCCAAGACATGGTTAAACCATACACCCCCAGCATGTGCACTCCGCTCTGCATCAGCCAAACGGGCTCGCTGCACCCTCACTGCGAGGGAGACCCATGTTCCCATGAGCAAAAACACGTCGGTTTGCTATCCTGGCTCCAAAATGGTGGAATGAGCTCCCCATTGACATCAGGACAGCTGAAAGCTTACACATCTTCCGGCACAGACTAAAAACTCATCGCTTTCGACTCTACTTCGAGCAATAAAATTACTAACAAAGCACTCATATACTAACTAAGCACTTAGTTACTAAAAAAGCACTTATACTAACAAAGGAATGGCTTATCTAAAGCCAGTTGAGTTTGGTTTGGTTTGGCTCTATGAAACCTAATGTACTTATATGATTCTGTTTTCTTCAAGTTTGTATCTTCTTGGTCGAATGCACTTATTGTAAGTCGCTCTGGATAAAATGGTCAGATAAATGCAATGTAATAAACAGAAATTAGATATGTCAAATTACTTTATCCTTAAACTTTCAACCTAAACTTAATCTAAATTAACGGAAGCATTTTAAGACTCCACGACTGGTTATTATCCTGTCCTGCTGCACATTGCACAGCCTGAGGAATGTGACAAATACAAACAACTAAAAATAAATATCTCACATCGATGGAGACATTCTATTTGAATGGGGATGACATCAGACTGTCTGTGTGGAAAGCTCACGTTTCTTCACGAGCAGGTCTTCGTGCAGTAGAAAGGATCAAGAAAATGGCAAGTGGTTGGCATGGCAACAGGAGTCAGGTGTGCCCGCACGTGTGTATAGTCTGTGCACACAATTTGATCTTCATGCGTACAGACAATCATCTATTTGTAAAACAGATGCATGGAAATAAGGTGATAGGGCGCGCATGCGTGCCAGGGTACACATGCATATAGTGTGTTTAATACTGATCTAGTGTTTCCTAACATGGTACACACAGACACATAAGATAAGATGAAAAACAATGGCACCATCTTAATGGGGCAATGGCTGGAGGGAAGTGGAGGAAATGTGCGCAGATTGTGTGCAGATATGCGCCAAACCCCTCCAGATATGAAGGCGTTAATGTGCTTGTAAAGGGTTTGCATGGGGGAGGGGACCCCTGCACATCACTGAGTGTGTGTGGATGCCTGGATTGGGCTTCTCTCTCCTCCAACCCGCACAGCATCATCACCATCACTCCGTCCACGGCAACAGACTCGTACGCACTATCATCCTCACCCTCCTCCTCCTCATCCTCCTCATCCACATCTAGCTGAAGAGGCTCCACATCGCTGGAATTAAGGTGAGCGGGATTGATAATTAGCTGTTAGCGGCCAATGTCGTGTTAAACCGTTTTATAAGTTTTATTTCTTGCACATCCTCGGTAAAAGACGATGGGCGTGATCTGCAACCGTCTGCTTCACACAGCAATTAAAGATCGATTTTGTGAATCGAGTCGCGGCCCTATCATCTAATCCAAATCGTGACGAGCTGTCGGCACCGTGCTTTCTAAGAATGAGCACAGATGTCAGGATGCAAGACAATCGGCTGCTATTTATAATTTAATCCGGTCGTATTTGTGGGCTGTATAAATTGGCCTGTTAGCGACAAGGCCTTTTTTCCCTTCTTCTTTACATCAATGATTATGACTGGAGTGGAGGCTCAAATTGGCTCATATTTGATCACACTTTGGAATCCAAATTCTTGCTGCCCCTTCTGGGTCATGCACTTCTGCTTCTAAAAAACACATTAAAACAGACATTAAAATAGCACAAATATGATCATTTCATAAAAAGGCATGCAAGATCATTTTATTTGGAGAACGATTTGTGTTATAAATGTCGTTATAATGTTATCTCCGTGTCCAAATTAATCATTACGACGTTTCTTCGGATAGAAAGCCCTCTAGCTTGCATGCATGTGATAGGATGGCTATATGCTCTGCTTGGCCTCACTAAGGAAGTGGTCAAATTATGCCGATCCGTTTTTGAATGTGGGAGAAAATAAGGACACAAAAATCAGAGGGTAGCTTAGCTCCATCTTCCTCACCCTCTCCCTGCTCTTCATCACAGACAGAGCTGCATGGGGCTGTGGAGATGCTGTCAACTTGACAACAGGGCCGAGAGGAGAAAAGTGGCTTTAAAGCGTTTATTCGGATCTGACTAGATAGTGTTCGCCTTTGCACTTTAGTGTCTTTGTGAAGAGGAAATAACAAGGGTTATGAGAAGAGTGCATTTGTAGGTAACCTGTTGCATAAAGGATTCAGTACTTTGTATAGAGTGCATCTATCTATCTATCTATCTATCTATCTATCTATCTATCTATCTATCTATCTATCTATCTATCTATCTATCTATCTATCTATCTATCTATCTATCTATCTATCTATCTATCTATCTATCTATCTATCTATCTATCTACTGTATGTCTGTGCACATTATATGAATGTAAAGAGATGTTGTTAACACACATACAGAGAATGATTGTTTTAGCTGGTGGTCTGTCCTCTGGTGCATAGCTATACTCCATATTGGGCAAAAACTGTCCTGTACTCATGCAGTTGATTTCAATTATACTTGCTAGACTAAACCCCATCTATATAATAATGGGAAAGGACTAAAAAAAAAAAGAGAAGGAGGGGAAAGAAAGAAGATTTAAACTAATATCTTTCTTTTGTTCCATTATGTTTACTTCAAAGCATTTCATGTTAGCAGTCAAATTAAAGTAGAGAAAATAAAGACTGATATCTGAATGGTTTGAATCTGTATATTGGTTATATTGTTGTACCCTTATCTTAATGTTAATAGTAACACCTAAGCTTTTATTATTGCCTACAGACATGCATGCTGTGTGAAAGGCCCAGCAGAGCTCTGTTTGTATGGGACAGTTATTACAGGCCTGTAAGTGCACAAGTCTGAGTCATTATTAGGTTAGTGTCCGACAGTTTAGCCGGGCTGACCAGAGCTGTGGGATGCTTTTGGTCTGTGCCAGTAAATACGCTCATCATGCGGACGGGTAAGGATCTGTGACTACTAGGGATGATGTTTGAATTTAATTTAACATAAACAAATCAAACTTTTGTGCGTTGACCAAGATGCAGATGCATCTTTTTAATCAAACCTATTATAATGTCTGCCTTTGCAGGAACTATAATTTGAACTGCTAAACAGGCAATACATTATTTTCTCAGTATGATCAAACACAATCATCAATAAACAGGCAATTATTTAGCAAAACCCAGGAGCTGTCACTGAGGACATTGATTTCATGCATTCGGTATCGGTTTATGTTCATCATTTCAACAACCTAAAGAACAGTTATGTCATTCTGTATTGCTCATACTGTGTTTGAAAGGTCGATTAAAATGTTTTTTTCTCCAAACATAAAATATGTTTATGTTTTTTAGCTTCAAGAATATTGAAATTATAAAAAATATGATGGGATTTACTCATATTACTCATAATTATATTGTGTACAGTGGGAGTGTTGAGAAAGGCTTTAAAGTAGAGTTTAGACAAGCACATCAGGAGATACCAGAACATCTTTATAGTTTTCTTTTTGTGGATGACCTCTGGCTTCAGTATTTATGAGACCCTGTTGCCGGCCCTGTATATAATTTATACCTGGCAGACATTTCAAGCTCTGTCCACACATTATTACCTGTCAGACCTCATTTTTGAAACAGGGGTCAAAGTGAGCGTTGCAGTGATGCCCCTCATTCTGGGTCTGTTGTTTCCCTGCACCACAATATCAAAATGACATGTTGTTTAATCGCACGTCGACCCGTGGTTCACAGCATCCTCATACAGCAGCATATGGATGTGGTTATTGTCAGGCTTATTTTCTTCAAAATGAGATGTGATACTGCAGCAGACAGTTAAAATGGACATCAGATTTCCGGCTCCTTTTTTCAATTTCAAGGCTCATTTGTTTCAGCATACAGCTTCTCTAAATCCTCCGTTGTTCCCTTTTTGAATTAAGAAATGCCTTTATTTGATTAATCTAAATATCTATATGTTTTTCTTCAACATGGTTAATGCATTTTCTATTCCTAAGTAATTCAAAAACTCACATTTCAGGGCAGGATTTTTGAGCAGTCTTAGGACAAATAAAGGAGAGGTGTTAATATGTGTTGATCTGTCAGCCCTTCATTGATCATTTGAGCATTATATTTGGTGCATTGCATTTGAGTCACAGTCACGTACTGTACCTCTTATTCATTAAGGTCCTCACCAACGGAAATCCATTAAAAATCACTCTGAACATTCAGGGCTTGATGTTTCGACCCGTTATTACCATCAGTGACTCAGCAGTAAACACATGCTGGGCAGATATGGAAATGCAACAGGTGTAGTCTGGACACACGGCATCAAAGGCTGATTAGGTGGTTTGGTTATCTCAATGAACAAAGAAGAACCATCGGTTCAAAGAGAAAGACATGTCTGGACAGTAATAGGCATAAACCACCCTCCTGTAGAAGACACCAAGACAGAAAGACACAAAACAACTACAAACAACACATGTTTGTTTAATTTTCCTTGTGTTAGTTTTGTTTTTCTTTGTAGTCATTGTGTAGCTCTTATCAATTTGCATGCCTTTGTACCTATCTTGCTTCTATTTTTTTGTCTTTTGCATCCTTTTCTTCTCACTTTGTGTTTTTTTGTGTTGTTTGAAGAAATGCTATTTCATTTCAATAGCTACTGCAGGTATGCCTAATTTTTGTGGGCCTGGAAATTAGCTTCGCCCCTTGTTCCCTCTACAAAACAACAAAGAGATATTTCCATTGGGTTTTGGATATTGCAGATATACTTTTTTTCCCGTAATTTTAACGTAACCACCACTAAGCTCAAGGCTGACCAGTGTTCAGAGCAATTATGTTTAATGTCCTTAAAAATCTCTTAAATCTCATTTAACCCCTTGTTAGCAAATGCCTTTTTGAAGACATGAAAATGCTTCACAAGTCAATAGTTGGGTTTTTACTGACATATTCATGTTGTATAAGAAATGTCAAAATCTCTTTAGCTTGTATAGATCACAAACCAAATTTCTGGCATCTTACCAAAACCCACAACAAAAAACATTTATTTCGACATAAGGGACTAATAGTGCAACAATTATAACTGATATTTGGGTTTGGTGACTCATTCCTGAACCACTCTATAGACACTTTAACCAATCCCATGGCCCATATACTAGCCCCTATTTATAGTGGCTCACCAGAAATGTGAAGTTTATAATGCCATGCCTTGATAACAACGTGCCTTTAATGAAACTACTACTACATGCCCGAATGAAAGTAATATAAGACTTTCCATTTTCTCCCCAGACAAAACAAGAGCCAGTGGTCAGTCCAGTGACTGACAACACATCTGTGAGGTGTATCCTGAACACACAGAAGCTTCAGGTGGCCTCTCCCCTAAATCCTTGACCACTTTTTCATCTTCTGATCCTCTTTAAAATGGAGGAGGGTTACCAAAACCGGACTGCCTTCATAAAAGGCGCCAAAGACATTGCCAAAGAGGTCAAGCGGCAAGCATCCAAGAAGGTGGGCCGCTCAGTGGATAAGGTGACCGACGAGTACAGCAAGCGCTCCTACAGCCGGTTTGAAGAGGATGAAGATGATGACTACCCCCAGCAAGGGAGCCAGGACGGAGGCTATTACCGTGGAGACAGCCAGGCGGCCAATGACGAGGAGGGCGGCCACAGTGACTCCACAGAGGGTCACGATGAGGATGATGAGATCTATGAGGGCGAGTACCAAGGAATCCCTCGGGCTGAATCTGGCAAAGGCAGCCTGGCTGGAGGACCGGGCTCGGTGAGTGCCGGCGCTCAGCAGTTAGGAGACATCGGAGTGTCCGAGGCAGAGAGGAGGAAGGACCAGGAGGAGCTGGCTCAACAGTACGAGACCATTTTACAAGAGTGTGGTCACGGGAAGTTCCAATGGACCCTGTACTTTGTGCTGGGGCTGGCACTCATGGCAGACGGCGTGGAGATCTTTGTGGTGGGGTTCGTCCTGCCCAGTGCTGAGAAGGACATGTGCCTGTCTGAACCCAACAAGAGCATGCTAGGTAAGCCTCTTCTCCCTATGGTGCACAGGCTCTGGATTGGCTGTGTCACAATTTCTTTTTTTTATGTTGCTATAAGTACTACTGTACTAATGAATATTGGCTTAGTATACTAACGAATATTGGCTGTGAATCCACATTGTATTCTTCTGGTCTCTGAGCGCTTCATTGCTCTCCAAAAACGTTTAAAAACACATCAGCGAGCCACACTGTTACACTGGGGAATTTGTGCATCATTACCATTAACATGAGCACTTTGAGGCAATGTACACCATCCTGCTACCGGAAGAACCAAATACAGCGCCGGGAAATAGTCCCCAACAAATACACTATTTACTGATGCTTGAGTAGTGTTTGCTAAAAACCTTTAACATTCGTGCTTTCAGTAGAGAACTGGCCTGTGTCTTGGAGATTATTGTTGGATTTGGTGTTTTCATGAGATTTATTGACCATAAAAATATAGCCGTCAAGAATAACGACTGATATTATAAAGAGAGGAGATTTGTACTACTCCGTATATTTGAACTGCTCTCTTGAGAGAGCCTGAAAAGCCCATAATAATATGACAGCAATAAGAAAACAGGGTAGACTTACATCTGTTCCTCTAATACAGGGATGGGCAACTTGGATGGTGGTGGGGGCCACATAGTTGATGTACTGGCCACCAGGGGGCCGCAAATTCACTTGGAAAACACACACACAAATTCCATGTATTGTATGTAATTCTTAACAAATATACTAAGTCTGACATCTTCATTGAGATTTTACAATCTTTCAGGGAAGATCCTCTAATAAGGTAACTAAACAAATATCAGTTCACAGAAATGTTATTTAATTTTCACAAGTGGCATGATTGTATTGAACAGGTTATTTAAAGGTCGTGTAGGTAAATTTGAGAAACCGGCTCGAGATACACTTTTTGTTATATTCCATGGAATGCTCTTAACATCCCGATAGCAATGAATATTCTGAAGCCTCAGAAGCTGGTTTCTCCAAAATTACATACCCCACCTTTAACAGTGGAATAAAACTATTTTAAACTATTGGAAAGCACGGAAAATGTGTGTGCATTGAGATTAACCATTAAAATTAGATAAACATGAAGTCATGAACACTAACCCAGACATTAGTTGTCTAACTTGAACCTAAGACACTTGTAGCCTGTCTCTGCATTCCCCTTATTCCACAATAAGGGGAATGTCAACACAGGCACCGGTCAACCCGCACTCTGCTGTTCCTCAGCGCCGCTCCCCCTCCCTCCCGCTGAAAGTATGAATGAAAAGCGTAGGCCTATAGTAATCATAGATAACACGGCAGGGTCCGTGACAGTTTGTTTTCATCTGATTTCAAATAAACAATAAAGTCTTGGTTTTTAGAATATTAAACTTGTTCAGATGATAAATACAACTTTGAAGCTTGTAAAGGCCTAATTACAGTCATAGCAGGCATAGCAACAGCTGGTGTTTCTTGTGAGTGTTTCCCCGGGAAACAAACACAATACACACAAACGCGTCACAGATTATTTCGCGGTATTTGGCTGCTGTACGAAATCATGTACGCAGCTTGCGACGTAACTAGGAGTTTAGTGGAAGGTATCAGTACCACAAGTACAAAAATAAAAATAATAATTATAATTTTTTATTAATTACATTATTTATAAATTAATCTGAGGGCCACAAAAAGAGGAGGTGGGGGCCGCCATTTGCCCATCCCTGCTCTAATAGTTTAATTCCCTCTGCTCTCTCCACAGGACTGATTGTATATTTTGGGATGATGGTCGGGGCCTTCCTCTGGGGGGCTATGGCTGACCGGATAGGCCGCCGCCAGTCTCTTCTCATCTGTCTCTCTATCAACAGTGTATTCTCCTTCTTCTCCTCCTTCGTCCAGGGATATGGCACCTTTCTGTTCTGTCGACTCCTCTCGGGTGTTGGGTAAATTAAGAAATACTGTATTCATATTTTCTTATTCTGATGTTATCTTTCCGTTATGAAAGCCCATTTCTGCCAATGTGATAAAAAAATTTCTCTTGATATAATGAATTAGTATTTCAAAAATAATTTTGACATAGCCTACTATGTTTTTTTTTTAAAGAAAGTTTCTCCTTATTTTTAGGTACTTCATAAATGTTTTTGGAAAGCTTTTAATAATTTAGAAATTTGCCCTCATATTTTAAAATGCTCCCTACTTTTCTTGAGGTACTCACTCATTATTTGGGGATATTTTTGACACTACCTAATTATTTTTGACACACTATACCTCACTCTAACTTACTCTTTTTTTAAGGGAAAATGATTTTCCCTGTGTGAGTGTTTAAGACACCTAACTGCTTCTTTGGATGTTTTTTTTCTTCTAAAACTCTCATATTTAGTTGCTAGAATCATTTTGCTTCTCCATTATGATGCACTAACAAAAACATATAAACCATAATACAGTTAACTAAAAGGAAATAAGGGAAATAATAGGTGTGAGCCGTCGGCCTAGTTTTGTTTCAGGACATCTCATATCAAATCATTTAATGTCTTCTTTCTTATTAAAAATGCTGTTAATCCTTCAACCTAAACTGTGTTTTTGAACTCTTAAACAACAGGACTGTTCAACTCAGTTTGTTTCTGATCTTTGTAGGATTGGTGGCTCTATTCCCATCGTGTTTTCCTACTACTCTGAGTTCCTGTCCCAGGAGAAACGTGGAGAGCACCTCAGTTGGCTCTGCATGTTCTGGATGATTGGCGGGATATACGCATCTGCCATGGCCTGGGCTATTATCCCACATTACGGTGAGTACAGCAACTATACACCTGAATATAGGAGTATTGTTAGCTACCTCTGCTAATGTTCAAGTTAGATGATCGTCCTAACTTTGATAAACACTTTAAGCACAAGTTAACGATTTTAGGGAATATACCCATTTGCTTTCTCACAGTTACATGAAAAGAACGATACCACTCTCATATATGTCCATTACATACTATACGAGGTTATAACGACGAGTTAGCTTAGCACAGACTGCAAAAAGGGGGAAACAGCTAGCCTGGTTCTGTTCAAGTGTTACAAAATCTACCCAACACATACATTTAAGCTTCCTAAATTACTCCATATACCTCTGAGCAATTATTAATGTTATTTTCTTTGGAAATAGCGTTTCCAATTTGATTGCTAAGCTAATGTATCTGGCTGCTGATTTTAGCTTTATATGTGGCGGACAAACATGAGAGTTGTTTTCATCATATCATCTTGTTCTTAAATGTAGATTTTGTGCAGTAAGGAAACTGTTGACACACAATTTGGAGCCGCAGTTTTAGCTGGTAAAATCCTACTGGTTTAAGCTTTTTTGCTAACAAGCATCTTTCCAGAAACGCTGCACTGCGGCTGACCTCTGACTCCCCTGGAGGCAGGTCAAATAAGAACATTGTTCATTCAGTGTCACACCAAATTAAATATGTTCCAGCCTGTGCCTTATAAAGACTTGGTTTTCAACCTCATCTGATGCCCTTTACTGTACAATTGTAGGGCAAAGTGTAAGGTTTGACTATTATTAGCAAATATCTTTTGTCTTTTCAGGATGGAGTTTCCAGATGGGCTCGGCCTATCAGTTCCATAGCTGGCGTGTGTTTGTGTTAGTGTGCGCGTTTCCCGCTGTCGCAGCCATCGCTGCCCTCAGTGCCATGCCAGAGAGCCCACGCTTCTACTTAGAGGTGAGCAGATGTGCTGATTGACGGTCTAACAGTATGAGATGGATACTACAAATGTGAAATAACCTGAGTAAAGATAATTTTTTCTTGTAATTTTTAAACTAATGTGGTTACTTCCATTCAAATAAAAGAAAGATATACACAGTATGACGTTTATATTTCTTTTAAACAGAACGGCAAACATGACGAAGGTTGGATGATTTTGAAGCAAGTTCACGACACTAACATGCGAGCAAAGGGACACCCAGAGAAAGTGTTTTCTGTGAGTATCCCTGACATTTTTTTGTTTTAGGCCTTTATGAGATATCCGACAGCAAAAGAAGAAAGGTTAGTCGGAGAAGGAAGAAATTGGGAATGATGTACTAAAGGTCACTGATCGTTTTTATTCTTTGCTGCAGCTTTTAAAACGTAGTCTCTAGTGCAGGGGTTCCCAACCTTTTTTCCCCCCCAAATGACTCCTGTTGGAAGTTGCGCCCCCCCCCCAACACACACAAGGGGGGGGGGATAGAAATCAACACGTAATGAAATAAGACCTCACGGTTTGATGATTGATAGGTGTGTGGGCTGTCTTTCATTTTGACACACAGAAAAATGTTATAATAAACATACATAGGCCTACTGTGTGTGAAATGGATATATCTGCCTTCTTTCATTTATGTTTCCATTCCCACAACAATATACATAAAGAAATGGCATATTTGGACATAGTTCGAATGGTGATTAATCATAATTAATTAATTTTTAAGCTGTGATTAATCTGATTAAAAATGTTAATCGTTTGACAGCCCTATTTTTTATATTTTATTGTAAGGCTTTTAGTGACAATCATGTATTGCCTTACAATTATATGTAAAAAAAAAAAAGTAAAAAAAAAAGAAGGTAAAAAAAAAGTCTAAATATGATATTTCGCCACAAATCATCTGAGGCCTGGCGCCCCCCCCTGCGATCTTTTACGCGCCCCCCAAGTTGGGAACCACTGCTCTAGTGGACAGCTTGAAACATTTTCACAGTCTTATCACTTGTCTGACATATATTCAAACGATAAATTAGCTGTGCTTTAATGCAAATTAAACATAGATTTCATTAAACAAATACTCAGGTGCATATAAATAGTTTCCTTTTTAATAATAAAAAAAAGGATAAAACGGTCGATCTGTTTCTATGTTTCTTCTCGACTGTTCAGTGTGTTGACCTAAAGACAGTTACACTCTTTAAAAAAAACAAAAACCACACGTTTTTAATGTCCAAAATGTAGCCTTTTTCAAAGATATTCTAGTGATCTTTTTGTACAGACAGAAAGATAGCTCCCAATTAAAATAACAGAGCAACTTTTCCACGTCTCAGTCATCAGATTGACAGGGCATGAAGGAGGTCTGCACACAGTACTTCTCATAATAAATGATTTATTCCTCTCTATAGCAATGTTTCAATCTGCTAAATCGTCTTTAGACTTTGTGTCCTGTCAAGGAGATTTGTTGACCTTCACCTGACTATTTATGACTCACACTTGTTCCCTTTTCACCAGGTTTTAAATCAACAATAAATGTGCAGCACGTGTTTAGTATAAATGAATGGTAATGCATTCTAATCACAAGGGATTGCATTATCCTTTTTGTCTCTGTGTTATCGTTTCTTCATGGAAAACTCAAAGCTGCAGGAGGAAGGAATGCCATTTGTAATTAGAAAATGTTACCATCATAATTCATTTTAAGGCTTCTGGCTGAAGGACTTGCTTCTCTGTTATCTAAGGTCACCACAATTAAGACGGTGAAACAGATGGATGAGTTGTCGGACATTGGCACCGACACTCCGGTCTGGCAGCGCTACAGGCTGAAGATCGTGAGCCTCTCCCATCAGGTCAGTGAAGGAGACGACATGTTTTTCACAAGTTCTGAACCAAAACTGCAAACAACTTTTAAAAGCATGACATAAAAAGAACCCTGAGATCATTTCTGTATGAGGCTGTGGCCTTTTACAGCTCGAGGCTGGCTGTAAAAGGCATCGGTGGAAATAAACATTGTGGAGGAAGGCGTGGGTGGCAGCAAGTCCAACAGTAGCTAAAGGTTGAATACGCCATCTTTTCCCTTTGAATTCGTTTTTTCACCAAAGTGTGATTTTGTGAACTATTTAGACTTAAAATTCACAAATGATTACATATTCAGACATATTCACATTCAGACTTTCTTTTCTGCCTTTTGTTCCCTACTTTTAAATGTAGTGATCATTTGTTGAATCTGTTACTAAATGACTTTTTCTTGTTTAAACTTGTGTTTTTCTTGTGTTGCACATTATTGCAGCACCACTGCTTCAGGCAGAAACTTTACCAGCAAGATTTTAATTTGCACTCAGCCTACGTTCTGCTACACGCCTACACCCTCTATCTTTTACAAAATCTACTACTGCACCACCTGCTTAATGCCCACTACAAAAAGTCTCATCTCTTAATGTTGAAGCTGTAACTACGTTTCATGTGGAAGACAAAAACAGATATCACCAGAAGGGGGAAAACAAGCCTGGCTGTGTTCAAGTTTTAGGTCCAATTCATAAAGTTAATTCTTTGTAAATTGAACAATACTGCTCAGGAATATCAGTCGAAATATCACCACATCATCAGATTAAACTAAGATTATACACAATATGTCTTCTGAGGGGTTTAAAAATATGTTCTCCAATGCTTTCTTTTTTCTAAAGTTGTGTGTTTTCCTCTTTACGTGTTGCAGATTAGGAACAACATCCTTGCCTGCTTCAGCCCAGAATATAAACGGACCACTTTCATGCTCATGGCTGTTTGGTTTACCATGTCTTTCAGGTAGAGTATAGACTTATACAACATTTTCTAAGTGGGGATTCTTGTTCAATTCTTAGGTTTCTTTAATCGTTTTACTTAACATCGTTCAAAATTCAACATTTTGCAGCTACTACGGTCTGACAGTGTGGTTCCCAGACATGATCAAGTACATCCAGAGGCAGGAATATGACTCACGCACAAAGACCTTCACTAAGGAGCGAATGGATCACGCCACTTTGAACTTCACCATGGAAAACCAAGTGCATCGCCAAGGACACTTTTTCAATGACAAGTGAGTGTTTTGTGAGCTGCCGTTTTATTCAGATTTATGTTCTAATGATCAAAAATAAAGCACAACAATAAAACTGCAGAACAGAAAAGTTTAACCTTTGACGTGTTCGTTAGGTTCCTGAACCTGAAGATGAAGTCCATGGTGTTTGAAGACTCAGTGTTTGAGGAGTGCTACTTTGAGGACATCACCTCCACACACACCTTCTTCAGAAACTGCACCTTCATTGCAAGTTTGTTCTACAACACAGGTAAATATTAACAGACATGTTTCAGTGTGTTCAATAGTCATGTGCACAAAGATGAACAATCAGGGGGTTGAACAGACTATTTAGCTTCTCCTGCAGCTAAATAATATTCATGAGCAGTGAGAGTTTAAGACATTAAACACTCTGTTAAATGTGCTTTAGTGTTTTGGTGCACAACGTTAACAACAAATATTAACAAGTGCCTCTTTAAATATTGTTAAACAGAGAAAAACACATCTCATTATGTCAGTACTCATTTTAATTACATCGCAGGTTAACAGTAATGATCACTTTTATGTTTTAACACAGCTGCTGAGGAAAAACACCCGTCGGAGTGTGCTGGGGTTTTACTGCCGCCTGAAGTAAAAATAGAGACGAGATAAAACACAGATGTTCAGCAGAACTGTAGCCATGGAAACATTCTGTTGCTAGTATCCCTAGGTTACTGCAGCAGAACTGTTACCTTAGCAACGTAAACAAATCACAGACTGTTTGACAGCAGAGTGACGAGACTCCTGACAGCTCTCCATGACTAGAAACAACAGATGCAACAATGTGTTCAATGGATAATTAGAACTAACACATCTTCTGAGATAAATCTTCAGATCATATTTTATTTCTTTATTCTTTTTAATTGATTTTTCTCTTTATTAATCAGCCTGTGTTTTCTGATCTTTGCTTTTTATTCAACCAGGAAAATAGTGTCAATAACTAGGAAATAGTGTCATTTAGATTTAAAGGTGGGTTAGGTAATTTTGGAGAGACCAGCTCGAGTGCGCTAGAATTTGAAAATACACAGCCGGAAAAAATCTGCCACTTCCTTACAGAGCCCCTCCTCCAACACACACAAACGCGCACATGACCAATGAGGGCATGAGATAAGTTTGTGCACAGATGGAAGGCTGACAGGCAGGTAGGCCATCCAGCAGTGGCGGCGCTAGGGGGTGGCTACTTGGGCTCAAGCTCCGGATGTTTCACTTAGAAAAAATAAATAAAAAAAAAGTAAAACTTTTTTTTTGTTGAAAACGTCTCTGGAGTAATGTGCAGTACCGGAGTCCACCAGAGAGGCAGCCGCTGCGGGACATTAGCCTGCGTACTGCGTAGCCTTCCCTGCCCTGAGGAAGAAGTGATCCTTCCTAGTGCCTGACGAGTTTTAAGCTAATAGCCTATAAAGTTATGGATATTAGAAAGTTATTTTCATCGAAGCAGGCGCCAAAAGCTGCAGCAGCAGCAGCAGTATCAGAAGCTGACAACAGTGATGTTTCAGGTTTGTGAATCTAATGGTAATATCTGCACTCTGGCTGACTGAGTGAGAAGTGAAAAAGAGTGATATAACGTTAATGTTATAGCTAGTAAACATGGAGTAACCACACTAAGTATACCCTTATATGTTAGTATGTATACAGAACATGACTAAAAATGATCCTAAGATGTAACGTTAACCCTTCATACCTCAGTCTACTTTTAAGACACTAAAATAACGTATTCCAATTTTTTATTTGTTTTCGCGCGTTGAATTATACCGGCTCTCGTTTCAGTACACATAACAACGGAACCATAGCAACGGAACTGACAGGCAACGGAACTGACAGGCAACCCTCTGAATCAGACTATGATTGGCTGTGTCTGCATCCACTCAGAGTGTCCGATTCAGAAACGTGACTCTTACACTCTTTACGCCACAAACAAAGATGGTGAATGAGAATAGATCTATAAAACGATAAGCAATGCGCCAGAATCAAGGTGAGACTATCCCTACCCTTTAAAACTCTACGCACATTTGTTTCACCGAAATAAGTAAACGACTGTGTTTGAGTGAGTTAAGGCATTAGTTTGCTTCATTAAAGGGTGTTAATGAATAAGTGTTCCCCAGTGCATTTTGTCCGCTTTAAGGTATTATTAAGGTAGGGTTAATGTTGCTCTCAAAGTGCACCAGATTGATGCTTTTAACTTCAATATTTAAAAAAAAAATCTTCCCGGGAGAACATGCCCCTGGACCCCCGCTAGAGGAGGCGACGACCCCCCTAAGGGATGTTCGGTCCACCCCCAACTTGTAAAAAATAGCACTTTACCCCTGCACCCAAGCCCCCCCCCCCAACAACTCCTGGGCTAAGCCCCGGATCTCCTACAATCCTAAATCCTCCACTGCCATCCAGTCATTTTAGCCGGGCCGGCTAAAATGATTGGTCGTGCTTTTTACAGTACTACGAAAAAAATTATGGATTTTTTGTCAAAGCTCTTAAGATATTCATTGCTATCGGGATGTTAAGAGCATTCCATGGAATATAAAAAAAAGAGTATCTCGAGCCGGTTTCTCAAACTTACCTACCCCACCTTTAATGTGTCCTGGGACAGACAGCATTACAAATTAACAATGTTGCAGACACAAAAACTACACATAAATGAATACAGAGAATTATAATCATGAAAAATAAGTCATCAACACACTCAATCAAAACAACACAACAATGTGTCTCCCTGCATGTCATCCAAAAGAGTCTCGATTTAGATTTATATCTAAATGAAACAAAAAAAGAGGGAGCAGCAAACTTAAATACTATTTTTCCCATTTCAGTCGTGGCTTTAGGAACATTAAGTAGGAATTACTCCTCCGAGCAAAGACAATACATTTCCATACGTTTCCAAAGGATGTTGATATAAAGGTAATACTGCCTTACAAATAAGAATATGCCAATAATAATAATAATAACAAATTATATTTCTATAGCGCTTTTCTTGAACCCAAAGACGCTTATGCAATGGCCATTGGTAGAAAATGCAGGCTGTCCAACTCGACCATGCAAAGAACAATATTGTGCTTTCAGTCAACGTGTCAGATTCATCCAGAGAAAACAGAGGAGCTGCTTCTTAAATCCCACAGAAACCCCCTCAGCAGCTTTTACAGCAGCAACAGTATCTTCTCATCCCTGAAGCCAACAATACATTCCTTTATGTTCATGTCATTCGGACATCTAAAACTTTATGATCCTTCAGCACTCTTATGCCTGACTGCCTTTAATAAAATGTTGGCTATTAGTATGAGAGCAGTTCCAGCGGTGTCATCAAAAAATCTAATATTGTGCTTTTGTGCAGCTGTAGGCATCAAAGTATAACCACATAATAATATAACAGGCCTCCCAACCTCTTGTGACCTTTTCTGTTGTTCCCCCTATTATTTTGTTTTAAACAGTTTATACATGTAGCAAGGGATGCTGTTTATCATGTTTAATCGCTGCCTGGAAGGGATTTCAATTAGAAACAGCTGCTGGCAGGGGGCCGGTTGTGTGGTGGCTTTGAAAATGTCCACATTTATTTTGCTGAGATTCTTTATTTTCAGGCAAGTTTGTACATAACTAAGGTTTCAGAAAGGAAAAACATTCTTCAAAATCATAGTATAAAAAACATCTATTAGCCTAAGTCAAGTTTAATTGATAGAGGATTAAATATGTAAATGTCTGCCCTACAATCTTTGCTATGAAGAGCACTGTCCTTATCTGTGGTTAATGTTACTTCTAGCATCTTTAAGAAGAAGATCAATTGTAAATACAGTTGGTTAGATCTTAAACATTGCTTAATTTAACTTGGAAAACATGATGGGGAGGCCAAAGTACATTTTCCAGCACTGAGGATTATCTCCAATCCTTTAGTCGGGCTGCATACAACCCTGACTTCCTCCATTAATAAGCCTGCATGAGAGGATTTAGTTGAGCAATCATCAATGTTTTTAGTTTCAAACACATATTGGAACACAAACTGTAAAAGTTAGGGGTGGTATATTTTTCCTTTCTAACCTAATGTATGTACACACTTCATTGCACTTGATTGGATTACAAAATTAAACTTATCCCAGTCGTTATTGCTCGTAAAGTTACATTTATGTCAATTAATTCCTTCATAAATATCAGAGCATCATCACTTCTCTCTCTCTCCCTTTTCTCTTTCATCAGATTTATTCAAGTACAGGTTTGTGGACTGTAAACTACTCAACAGCACCTTCCTCCACAACAAAGAGGGCTGCATACTGGACTTCAGCGACGACTTCAACAATGCCTACATGATTTACTTTGTCAACTTCCTCGGCACGTTGGCGGTGTTGCCTGGCAACATCGTGTCAGCTCTTTTAATGGACAAAATTGGGCGCTTAAGGATGCTGGGTAAGACAATCTAATCAATGCAGATAATTCACTTTAGGCTATACAGGCTATTTAAGTTAATGTAATTCTCTTTCCTCTGTCTGTCTCTCTCTCATCAGCGGGATCCAGTGTCATATCTTGTATCAGCTGTTTCTTCCTGATGTTCGGCAACAGTGAGTCGGGGATGATCGCCCTCTTGTGCCTGTTTGGTGGCATCAGCATCGCCTCGTGGAACGCCCTGGATGTGATCACAGTGGAGCTCTACCCCTCGGACAAAAGGTAACATGATGGATGATGATGATGATGACGTCTTTTAAGGTTGATTCCCTGGTGTGAGCTTGTGGGGATTCAGAAAGTGTCAAGGGGGGAACACTGAGGCATGAACTCAATTGCACGACTCAAAACTCAGACTCAGATAGCGTTTCAAAATAAAGACTTTACTGGAATTTGCACAGTAATAAAACAAGGAAAACAAAACCACTCTTTCGAGGAAAACTATAATGCGATCTATAGCATAGGTCCGTGAAAGGTCCGTGAAAAGGTCCGTGAGGTAAGCCGATACGTGGTCTTCGTGAGACAACGAACTGACAATTAACAGGAGGGAGCTAACACAATATATACACAGGTAAAGGGGACACAGTTGGAAACAATCAGGGCGGGGAAAATAATCAAGGACGCAGGAGACAGAAAAGGGGCGGGGAGCGTGGAGGCCTGAAATGAGAGGAAGAAATAATTAAGGGTATAGACATAAAGCACAAGACAAAGGGACATGACAACTCTAACATAAAGAATAAACTTTCACAATAAGTTTCTTGGACATGACAGTACCCCCCCTTCTAGGGACGGCTCCTGACGGCCCAGGCTCCTCTGAGTTGAGGCGGTCAAAATCCTCAATGAGGCTTTTGTCCACGATGAAGCGGGAAGGAATCCATTGCCGCTCCTCAGGACCATAACCCTTCCAGTCAACCAGTAACTGTCGCCCTCTACCCCTTTTCCGACTAGCCAATAGTGACTTGACCGTGTAAACCGGACCTCCATCGATCATCCGGGGGGGCGGGGGGGGGTTTGACGGTGGGAACCATAGCGCTCTCCTTCAATGGTTTTAATTTCCCTACATGGAAGGTGGGATGTACCTTCATGGCCCTGGGAAGCCGTAGTCTCACTGAGACTGGGTTTATGACCTTGGTGATGGGAAAAGGACCCACAAACCGGGGAGCCAGTTTTCGGGAGAGTACGTGGAGGGGAAGGTCTCGTGTAGAGAGCCAGACTTTTTGGCCTGGCTGGTATACAGGGGCTGGTCGGCGTTTTCGGTCTGCTGCTCTCTTAACCAGTTGTGAATTCCTGCAGAGTATCTTCCTAGCCGCAGCCCACACGCGCCGACAACGCCTGACCAGAGCGTGGGCAGACGGGACCGTGACCTCCCTCTCCGTGGCTGGGAACAGTGGCGGCTGGTAGCCATAAACACAGTGAAACGGGGACAGGCCCGTGGCAGAAGTAGGGAGGATGTTGTGTGCATACTCAACCCAGGTGAGGTGCTCGCTCCAGGAGGATGGATTCTGGGACACCAGGCAGCGCAGGCAGGTCTCCAGTTCTTGATTTAGGCGCTCTGTCTGGCCGTTAGACTCCGGATGATATCCAGACGAGAGACTGACCGTGGCACCGATGAGGCTGCAGAACTCCTTCCAGAAGCGTGACACAAACTGGGGGCCCCGGTCGGAGACAATATCCTTAGGGAAACCATGAAGCCGAAACACATTCTGCATCATGACCTCCGCCGTTTCCTTAGCTGAGGGCATCTTTGGCAGAGCAATGAAATGTGTCATTTTGGAAAATCTGTCCACTACCGTGAGAACTGTGGTTTTACCTCTAGAGAGGGGCAGGCCAGTGACGAAGTCCATGGAGATCTCTGACCAGGGCCTGTTGGGAATAGGGAGTGGTTGTAATAACCCTATTCGCGACCTGGAAGAGGTCTTGTTTCGAGCGCAGATAGGGCATGCCTCCACATACTCCTTCACCTCCTTCTCCATGGATGTCCACCAGAAACGTTGTTTAACAATGAACATAGTTCTCTTGACTCCGGGGTGGCAGGTGAGCAGCGAAGTGTGAGCCCAGTGGATCACCTGTGGTCGCTCGGCCTCCTGAACAAAAATCCGGTTAGGCGGGCAACCCCTTGGTGCAGGAGCTCCAGCATTGGCACGTATTACCTCCTTTTCTACTGGCCAAGTCAGCGCTCCTACCACCCGGTTCAATGGGATGATGGGTTCCGGCTCCTTGGCTGCAGGCACAGGGTCAAACAGACGGGACAGAGCGTCAGGCTTGACATTCTGAGACCCCGGCCTGTAGGAAAGAACAAAGTCAAAACGGTTGAAAAACAAGGTCCACCTAGCCTGGCGGGAGTTCAGTCTTTTGGCCTTTCTGATGTACTCCAGGTTCTTGTGATCGGTCCAGACCACAAAAGGATGCTCGGCTCCCTCCAACCAATGCCTCCACTCTTCCAACGCTAACTTCACGGCCAGCAACTCACGGTTTCCCACGTCATAATTTCTCTCTGCCGGGGAGAGCTTCCTGGACAGGAAGGCGCAGGGGTGAAGTTTGTTGTCCTTCTGTTGTTGCTGGGAGAGGACCGCTCCCACCCCCTCGTTGGAGGCATCCACTTCCACCACGAACTGGCGAGTGGGATCCGGCATGGTAAGTATGGGGGCAGTGGTGAACATCTTTTTCAGCCGAGAAAAAGCCTCCTCAGCCTGAGGAGACCACACAAAAGGCACCTGAGGGGACGTGAGGACATGAAGAGGGGCTGCAATAGCGCTGAAGCTCCGCACAAAACGTCTGTAAAAATTAGCAAAGCCTAAAAACTGCTGCACTTTTTTGCGAGAGTCAGGGGTAGGCCAACAGGCTACTGCGCTAACCTTCTCTGGGTCCATCATAACCTGACCTGGGGAAATGATGAAGCCCAAAAAAGTGACTGTTTCCACATGAAATTCACACTTTTCAGCTTTGACAAACAACTTATTTTGGAGCAGTTTCTGTAGAACCAGGCGGACATGTTGTTTGTGGGTGTGAAGGTCAGGGGAGTAGATCAGAATGTCGTCCAGATAAACAAAAACGAAACGGTTCAGAAACTCCCTCAACACGTCGTTGATCATAGCCTGGAAGACTACAGGAGCGTTTGACAATCCAAACGGCATGACCAGGTATTCATAATGTCCTGAAGGGGTGTTAAAACCCGTCTTCCATTCATCGCCCTCCCTGATCCTGACCAAATGATAGGCGTTCCGCAGGTCTAATTTGGTGAAAACCTTGGCTTCCTGAAGCTGCTCGAAAGCGGACGAGATGAGGGAGGGGGTACCGGTTTTTAACCGTAATGTCATTGAGAGGTGAGTAGTCGATACAGGGCCTAAGAGACCCATCCTTTTTGCCCACGAAAAAAAACCCTGCCCCTGCTGGGGATGAGGAATGACGAATAAGCCCTGTCTTGAGGGAGGCATCAATATAGTCCTTCATGGCCTCTTTCTCAGGTCCTGAAATTGCATAAAGTCGACCCTTAGGAATGGGAGACCCGGCAATCAAGTCAATAGCACAGTCATAGGAGCGGTGAGGAGGAAGAGCCAGAGCTTTGGACTTACTAAAAACTTCACTAAGGTCGTGGTAGCAGGAAGGAACTGAAAGTACATCCGGAAGATATATTTTTGGGACTGTATCCTGCCTAACACTCCCAGTGTTACATCCCCTGTCAATCTCTGCTACCTGCTTAAAACAGAGATCAATGCAATTCTTTCCCCACCCCTCCACCCTCCCAGATTGCCAATCTATGTGAGGGTTATGAAGTTTCAACCAGGGAAACCCCAAAATGAGTGGATGTTGGGCTGAGTTAAATAAGTGAAAAGACATAGTCTCATGGTGGTTATCATTACATCTTACTTCTAAAGGCTCCGTTTGGTGAGTCACTTTAAACAACAGCCGCCCATCGAGAGCACTCGCTTCAAGAGGCTGGGGTAGAGGTTTAGTTTTTATGTCCCATTTTTTAACTAAACCCCAATCCATAAGACTTTCGTCCGCCCCTGAGTCAATGAGAACACCATGAGTAACTACATTGTCTCTGATTTTTACCTGGATCCGGGTCAGGGTGCGAGGAGGAAAGTCAGAGGAAGAGATCCGGCTCACCAACGTACTCCTCTTCATTGGTGAGCCTCCTCTTTTACCGGACAAGCCGCTTGTGGGTGTCCGCGCTGCCCGCAGTAGAAACACAGACCTTCCTTGAATCGACGCTGACGTTCTGCCAGCGACAGTTTGGCGCGGCCCAACTGCATTGGCTCCTCCACGGAGCCAGGGGGCGCTGTTGTCCGGAACGCAGGTGGTGAGGGGTGACGGGGCCTCCAAGAAGAAGTAATATCCAGCGGCGAGCGTCTCCTCTGGAGAGGTGGATCAACCGCATCCTTGGATTTATTCCTTCTCCTCTCCGTCAAACGATTGTCTATACGTAAAGCCATGGATATGACAGAGTCCAAATCAGCGGGCAGATCGAGAGGCGCCAGCTGGTCTTGTAAAGAATCCGAGAGACCGCTGACGAAAGCGTCAAACAATGCAGCGGAGTTCCAGCCGCTGTCGGCTGCCTTAGTCCGGAACTCGATGGCGTAGTCAGCCACACTCCGCTGATGTTGTCGCAGCTTGATCAGAGCCCGAGCTGCTTCCCTGCCCGGCGTGGTTTGATCGAAGGTCTTCCTCATAGTGTCTATGAAGTTTTCCAGAGACCCGCAGATAGGCGAGCCTCGGGACCATTCTGCCGTGGCCCATGCTGCTGCTCGGCCGGAGAGATGAGAGATCATAAAAGCCACTTTGGAAATGTCCGTGGGAAAAGCAGCCGGTTGGTGGTGATAGTGTAACTCACACTGCACGATGAACGGCCGGCAGCCTTCTGAGTCCCCGGAGTACCTTTCGGGTGGAGCCAGACGCATGGAAGCCCTGTGCGGCTCAGTAACCCGGTTGGGATCGAATCCGGTCACCGCTGGAACCGGAGGAGTCGTAGGAGGAGAAACAGCCTGCAGGTGAGTGAGCACACGCTGAACCTCTGCTGCCAGTAGATTAACTTGGGTCGTCAACGATGTTTGTAGTTCCCCCTGGCTGCTGGTTAGATCCTGCACTCCCTGCTGCATGGTGGCCATACGCTCCTCTTGTTGCCCAAGACGTTGGCCCTGAGAACGGATAGCGTTCTTAATCTGATCTGAGTCGGCTGAGTTCATTTTGATGGTCAGTTCGTACTGTCAAGGGGGGAACACTGAGGCATGAACTCAATTGCACGACTCAAAACTCAGACTCAGATAGCGTTTCAAAATAAAGACTTTACTGGAATTTGCACAGTAATAAAACAAGGAAAACAAAACCACTCTTTCGAGGAAAACTATAATGCGATCTATAGCATAGGTCCGTGAAAAGGTCCGTGAGGTAAGCCGATACGTGGTCTTCGTGAGACAACGAACTGACAATTAACAGGAGGGAGCTAACACAATATATACACAGGTAAAGGGGACACAGTTGGAAACAATCAGGGCGGGGAAAATAATCAAGGACGCAGGAGACAGAAAAGGGGCGGGGAGCGTGGAGGCCTGAAATGAGAGGAAGAAATAATTAAGGGTATAGACATAAAGCACAAGACAAAGGGACATGACAACTCTAACATAAAGAATAAACTTTCACAATAAGTTTCTTGGACATGACAGAAAGAGACAGTTGTGGGAAATAACTAAGTACATTTACTCTGCAGTACACTTTTAAGGTGCTTTTACTTTACTTAAGTATTTCCGTTTTATGCTTCAGTGATTGGCCCTTTGAGATAAGTAATTTGAATGGCCCTTTGAAACAAGTTATCTGATTGGCCAATTGAAAAGAGACCTCTGATTGTCAAATTGAAACAGGCCCTCTGATACGCTTATTAAAACAAAGCCTCTGGTAGAAACCAGATAAACCTTAAATGGGTTTGAGATTTGGTGGTAGGCAGATTTAGTAGTGGTGAAAGTACACATATTTTGCCAAAATATTAAGATATTTCTTAAAAGTCCCTTTTAAATCCGGTTTGTAAACTTTATTTGGTTTAATCTTAATTGTACTTACTTAGATTAAGATCTCTTAAGGGTTGGTATAAACCAGATATCCTAACTGGAATGGCTCGTAAAAAGTCATTATGAAGAACAAGTTACCAAATCAAAGATTTGCATGGTCATGTTCAATTACATTTCATTAGTTTTCAGGTTAATGTGAAAAATACTTTTTCTGCAATACAATTGACCTTAAACTCTACTTTTAGGTAAAATATGCTTTGATGACTCCCATTTTTGTAATAGTTGCATTTTTGTTGCATTGTGTTGCGAAACCATTCAATGTGGAGTCGATGTTGAACAACTTCGTCTGACAAATGTTGTCACACCACTGCAGCATGATTTCTGGTGTCTAATGTCTTATAGGTTGAGGACTACAACAACTATTATTACTAGCATTACAAGTGGAAATAAAATATTGTACATTTAAGATTTGGTGCTCACGTCAGTTCTTAAAGCCTCACTGTGATTGTGTTTCTCCCTCTCTGCTTTTTCAGGTGCACAGCGTTTGGCTTCCTGAACGCCCTCTGTAAGCTGGCGGCGGTCCTGGGCATCAGCATCTTCCAGTCATTCGTCGGCATCACCAAGGCCGTACCCATCATATTCGCTGCAGGCGCCCTCGCTGCAGGTAGTTTCCTTGCGACAAAGTTGCCTGAAACACGAGGCCAAGTGTTGCAGTAAAACAAATGACCAGCAGTTGGCAGCAGAGCACAGCTGGAGTGTGTGTTTGACAACAAAAGGCCCGAACATCCCAGAGAGCTGCCGCCACACACCAACAGAGCAGACTGCCATCCCCATTGTAAGCCCAGAATCCTTTGAAACACGGATTGCATCATTTAAAGTCTATAGAGCGATAAAGTGTAGAACACACATTCCTATGTCATAATAACACGTCTAAATCTGTATGATAACACTTTCAGCTGAGGACAGAGATGTTAAACGCAGAGATGAGACTGTAGAAAAAAGCCATTCATGGGGAACGTGAAAATATTTAGTCCATGAATGTGGTAGGTTTTCATATATGAATACAATGTTTTACTTTCCTGTCTGTCCGAGCCGCTTTCACACCAAGTACTTGGCATCAGTGACTGGCATTCAGTGCTGCTTTTTCATATCACTGCTTGTACAATTTACTCCACATTTCCATTGAGGCTAGTGCTTTGATAGACGTGAGAAAGATCTCACAATGAATTTCAGGGCGATTATATTTCCTCTGAAATGGCCCATGATCCTTGATCACTGCCATCTAAAACCAGAACAGTTTTTACCAAATGATATAAAAACATTCCAGTGAGACTTCATTTATTCAGAAATCCTTATGCCTGCAGTCCTCGACTGAAAGGTGAAACGCAGACAGGCGAAGATGCATTTCACAGGATTCTTAGTTGTAAATGGGAATGGTTTGATCCAGCTCCTCTCGTGTTTTCCCCTCCCTGTTGTTGAACCATGCAGCTGTGGCAGTGTGATGTCTGCAACACAGAAACGCATTTTGGTCAAGTGCTTGATGTTGAGAGAAGATACTTCAGTGTAATTTTTGTAAATTAGTAGTGTGAGTGTGCATGTGTGTCGTTATGAAAGTGTTTCATGTGTTTCAGTGCAGCCATGGAGAGCATCTCTTACTGATCCAACAGCAGGATGTAGGGAGCAGCAGTCACATCCATTTATATCAAATACAAGTCACGCAGTAGCTGAGGTGTGGTGAAATGTTTAGGCCACTTTTACAGCTGGTGTTATGTTTAAGCAACAATTCACCAATTTATTGTACATGCTGAATAGTTCTCTTATTTAAAAAAATCCTTTTATTTGCCTTAATATGAAAACAAGTCATAAATGAATGGAAAAGTTTGTTCCATGGAAACACGAAATTGACAAAACTATAAATATTTTTGCAGAACGTTTAACCACAACTCTTTTCAGTAGTTATTGTCAGAATGAAACTCTGGAAAAGTAACGAAAAATGACCGTAATATAATTTTGTTATAACTGTATTTGGTTGTTTTATATTTTCCTGTATGACCTTAAACAAACAATGCAGTATCCTTCCCTAACTTGTGTTAACGCCCCAATGAGTCATGATGTGACTTCATTATTCTCATAAGCACAAATTAAACACATCTGAATTCCTATTGATCAGACAGCATGGCACATAAGGGTCTAATTTCATTTTAAGGGCTTCTGATCCTGCCAGAATACATATGTGCCACAAAAAGTGAAATCCCTCACGGTGTTGCTACATGATTATGCTTAATCGAGAAGTACACAAATACACAAGACCATAGCTTAATGTGACTTTGTTCTAAATTGGACACAATTTCTCCAAAGTAAAGCTAACTGACTACCATTATATATACATATCATTACTTAGTCGATCATTTCTCCAAAGGTGTACATCAACATGTGTGCTGACAATCAGTGAGTGTATGTAGGTGCTGCTGCCCAGTAGAGCATGTTGTTTGACCTGAAGACGTCCTCTGGATTGTGTGTGTGTGTGTGTGTGTGTGTGTGTGTGTGTGTGTGTGTGTGTGTGTGTGTGTGTGTGTGTGTGTGTGTGTGTGTGTGTGTGTGTGTGTGTGTGTGTGTGTGTGTGTGTGTGTGTGTGTGTGTGTGTGTGTGTGTGTGTGTGTGTGTGTGTGTGTGTGTGTGTGTGTGTGTGTGTGTGTGTGTGTGTGTGTGTGTGTGTGTGTGTGTGTGTGTGTGTGTGAGAGAGACTATTAATGAATACTTCAACATTTTAAGTAAGCTATTCACTTGACTGTAGAAAGTCAGATGACAAGATCCATACCACTCTCAAGTTAAGTATGTGGGCAGCGAGGAGGTGTTAGCTTAGTTTAGCATAAAGACTTCAAACAGGGGTGTGTAGAAGCATTTCTTAAAGTATCAAAATATTCCTTTATTGTGGTCGAATCTAGAGGATGAAATCTCTCCTTTTTTGTCTTGTGTCTATATGATGACAAACGTGTCCCGTCTTGTTCATGTTGGAGAGACTGTTAGGATATGTCGTTCTGTTCATGTGTGTATTAATGTGTGGTCGAGTGTGTGTGTGTGTGTGTGTGTGTGTGTGTGTGTGTGTGTGTGTGTGTGTGTGTGTGTGTGTGTGTGTGTGTGTGTGTGTGTGTGTGTGTGTGTGTGTGTGTGTGTGTGTGTGTGTGTGTGTGTGTGTGTGTGTGTGTGTGTGTGTGTGTGTGTGTGTGTGTGTGTGTGTGTGTGTGTGTGTGTGTGTGTGTGTGTGTGTGTAAGCTGACTCTAAATCGTCTATCACATATTTTTCTACTTTTTTCTGTTGCGGTGTTTTCATCCCTGCGATGAATGCAGCTCAGTTGGGGACCATGAAAATATATTTACACTAAAGAGAAGAAAAAACAACAATATATGCAGTGTAGAATTATATGTGCTGTTCTTCATGATAGACTCGGGTGCTCTTTTGCTGATTACAATTCAGTCTTTGAAAACCAACCCCATCAAAGATAGCCAGTCTAATAGATGTCTGTTCTCGGTTTAGAAATATGGAAAAGGATCAAATCTTAAACGAACAAAAACAACTTTGCCCTCTAATCCTTCTGTATTCAATCGTGACGCATGTTTGTATCGTATTGTCTCACTTCTTGGACGTCCTGTATGCCAGCTGTTTTTGTCTAAAGCAAGAACTAGTGTTTTCATTGTTGTATGATGACATAGATTTGTTGCTTGCAGTGATTGTTCTTAATCAAAGTGGGGTTTAAAATTGGTGAAACTTGAGTATGTGTTCTGAAAGTAAGTTAGTGGTGACTGTGCTCCTTGTTTACCTTAGACCCAGATAACTCTTTTTTTAAATAAATATATATATATATATAAATATGCCTAAAGTTCAGCAGAGAATGCTTGTAACTGCAATTCATCTTGTCAAAGAGGTACAAGATATGGCCAGAAAATGGCAACATGCTTAGTGAGAATGGAGCCAGAATAAGTCCAATTCGACATTCACATGTTTGTCCATTTGAAACTATTTTGAAAAGCGGAATTGTGAGCAATAACTTGGAGGCTTTCACTAAATCTGAGGAAACAGAAAGTCTGTGTTAAATCCAAGAGGACCACCAAAAGATTTATCAACTCATCAAAAGAGCTCCCTCTGTCAAATTGAAGCTCCTTTCCAAAATGTTAAAGTTTACTATTTAATGTTACTATGTGTAGAATTTGCATTCTATATAAATATATATGTATAAACTATCAAAAGGGTCACTGGTTTGAGTTTTCTCTATGACGGCAGTGAAATGGGATGTGTTAGCAAACACCTGCCTGAAGACTTCCATTAATGATGGCGGTCTGATAAAGGGGTGGAGGTCTTTTTATGGCATGGTTTCTGTTTCCTTTAGAGCACACGGATCAGTTCTGAATGAGTCCTGAAAAAAAAGGGCCAACTCATGCCAGAAAACAACTCCATCTGTAAAACAACGGCAAGAATCCTTCACTGTAGTTTGGACTTTGGGAATTTATGTTTGTGTTTTCTTTAGTTTGACTCTGAGCTGTTTATTAAATGATAAAAGTTCTACTCTTAATGTGGGTTCAATTCTGAAAAATCAATGTACTGTGTGTAGAAACTGTAGATGTTTGTACGTGCAAGTTTGGAATTTGTGGAACAAAAGATCAATGAAAACAATTCCAAAAAAGTTCAATATGACACAAAAATCTATCGTGTGTTGTCTTTGTGTTTTGTAAATGAAGACTGAAAATCTTGGTACATTCAGTATTTATTACTTCTGGATATTGAGAATATTTTAGTGATGCTGAAAAGGTGCTGTATTTATTTTACGTGAGAGTTGTTCATTATTCCAGGATTGGCCCTTTATCCAGTTCTTTGAAGGAAATCATAATGGAAATAAAACCTGAAAGAAAACCCATTGTGAGTTTGCATTACACATGAAATCAACTCAAGTTTAAATCAGTAACACTTCAGCATTATCTCTACACCGACTACTTTATATAAAAGGTGCAGTTATGTGGTTGCTTTTCACTCCGATCCAGGAACAGTTTCAGTGTCTTGGCCAAGAAGACTTCAGGTGCTCCATCCACGGGAATGAGTTCTCAAGAACAAAGGTGTCTGGTTTAATCGCAATGCTTACAATACAATTTCTGCAGGTATGTGACAGAGGAGGCATGGCAACACTTTTTGCCATTTCCTCAGTCAAGGAAAGGATACAGTTACCCAAGTCCTTAAAAGGTTAGCTTGGTTGGTTATTGGCTAACGGTTACACAAGCCAAAAAATTGTTATGACATAAAGTGGCCAAAATCGGATCAGCTTATTTTCAGACAGGTCTTTATATAAATGGGTCAGGACAAAAAGAGAGTGAATCTTTTTTCCTGAAACTTTCAGAGTCTCTTTACACAGAGGGGACGTGTTTATGTATAAGAAACATGAACAAGTGGATTTTGCATAATAGGTGACCCAAAGGGGCCCTATTATGCTCAATTTCAGTTTCATATTTTGAAATTCTATGACCGTTCAATGTTTCAAAAGTGCTTTATTTTTCCTCATACTGCAGCACCTTTTTTCACCCTCTGTCTGAAACCAGAGCCCAGTCTGCTCTGGTTAGCTAGGTGGCTCCGTTAACCACCTGGAGATGTCCTGCCATATAGCCCATCATGTTCAACGTGTTGGAGCGCTAGCCAATAGAACTGCAAGTGTTACGCAGTGATGTCACGGAAATAAACACAAACCCACTACAGGAAAAACACAAGTTATGGATCAAACTGTTTATTAAATTAAAACTCCTGTGGAGAAAATATACATTTAAATATCAGGCCATCTGCTGATCACATGATGGGGTAACAAGCGTAGAGAGCGATCCCACACTGGTTACGTCTGTTTCGAGCCATCTTGATGTAGCCTTCCTCTCCATAGGTTACACCCCAGCTACAATTGAAGAACATTTAGATTATAAAACAGAAATAACGTTTTATACATTCCCATTCAACGCTAAAATCTCAGACTCACCTATTCTTGACCAGCCAGTAGTCGTGTCCATTCTCGGTGCCATAGCCCACAGCCAGCACGCCATGGTTCACATTGTGGGTGCAGCTGTGGTCCCTGTACACTCCTGTAGGGTCACACAACAGGTAAAGACTTCAGGAAAACATTCACAAAGATCCCAACATTTTTTATGTAAACTTACAACCAAGGTTAAACTTGTCATTTAAGAGGTATTAAGCATCTTCTCACCATGACTGTAAAAGATAAACTTGGGCCTGGAGGCATCGATTGCTACAGAGATAGGGCCAATTTTAGCTAGAGCTGCCTTCAATGCAAACTCATCGCCCTCTGCGATGAAGGCGTAGCTTGAGCAGTTGGCGACGCGGTACTTTGGGTTATACTTGCAACTACCACGCTGTAAAGAAAGCAATGTTCAGGCGAGTTACAGTAGGGTTAAACTTTGAATATTAAAAAACACATTCATTGCTTAGGAATCTCACCCAGCCAACGTAGGGGTAAGCTGCTTCTGAATCTATGCCTTTGTTTTTAATGACGTATTGGAAGGCGTTTGCCATGAAGCCACCGTGGCACCCATGGTTTCCGTACACAAGGGAGCAATCCACCAGATTCTGAGGACTGAGGGACGTCAGGGCGCCGGTTTTCTTCTTAAGTTGTCCTTCAAGAGCTCCAACTGCGCTGAAGGCCCAACAAGAGCCACAGGAACCCTTGAATTGAGAAAAAGTTGATTAAACATGGGTCCAAATTGGCACACTAGCACCAGAAATCCTTTATTGCTCCCACAGTTTGGAAATTGTAATTGTTACAGCCACTGGATTTAAAAAAGGCAAATATAATAAGTAGAACACAATCTAATAAAGAGGCAAGCGCACCGTAATTAAAGATAAATAACCATCCATGGTAGAATATAAAATATTTAAAGATGCTTTAATAACCACAAACAGCCGAGTGCAAGTACAGTTTGATTCGATTAGCACAGTGGTCCACTTTTAAGTCCTTGTGAATTATCCTTGACATCTTCCCTTCAAGAGGTTTTTCCTCGAGGTCAAGGAAAAGTGGATGTGATTTGTTCCTTTAGTCGACTGCAGTCTTTGTCTTAAGCTACAAAACCCAATCAAGTTCTCTGTTGATATGAACTGTTTATTTAAAAAGGTATCCCTCACCTGCTGTTTGACCTCAGTTACCAGGCCTTCTTTCCTCCAGTCCAGTGCTTGCGGTAGAGAGACGTTGACCAAGAAAGAGTTGGGAGGACCCCTGATCAGGCCAGAGGGCACGACGGTGCCCATCAGAGTGCCTAAGATCTCCTCAGAGGTCTACAAAAAAAAAGATTGCAAGTCAGTTTGTCCATTTGTCTCAGAAAGAAACAGTTTCAAAAAATAAATAATGAACATAATCCAATGTTTCAATCCAATAATAGTTTACTTACCAGGTCCCCCAAGTGGTTCATGGCCAGCTCATAGGTGTGCAGGCCCAGGGAGGTTTCCAGGTTGTGTACATTAATCATGTCCAAGTTGGATTCCCAGATCCGCCTGCGCCCCAGCTCCTCAATCTGGAAACACAGCACAGTCACTACATGCGATACGAGTAAAATCCTCCGGACTGAAATTACCAAGAGGTGAAGACTTATACGATTGATAGGCATTTCCCTTGTAAAAAAGAGAAATGGTTACAATTTTAGAATTAATGCAATAAGGAGATGACAACTTCAATTGGCTTTCATGCCTAAACCCCAAACATTATTAAAGTCTTAAGATAACTTAAGACTTTAGTTTTACCTCATGTCCATAGACTTTTTGATGTTTCTTCTTCCATAACACCCAGTGTCGATCCAGTTCTGAACTGAGAACGGCCGATGCATATCCACACACGATGGTGAGAAGCAGGCTCCGAAACATCTCTGGATCTGGCTTTGATTAGACAGCTGCAGCAACCTTCACTGAAGCACCACCAGCTGATAGCAAGTCACATTTAGAATCAGTTGAAATAAAACATAAATCCATGCATTAGTAAAGTGTATGTTTTAAAGATATGTGTACATGCTGGTTACATTTATGGAAGGCAACAAGTAGATAGAAGAAAAGTGATTTACCAAGATAAAAAGGCAATTACCAATACATCATGCACTTATTGGAGAGAAACAACAAAAGTAAGCATTGAAAATAAACGTCAATCATGCTTATTGGAGATCAGAGATGCTAAAATATGACCAACCTGAGGAGATCACTGGGGGAAACTGCAAGGAGAAGCTCAGGGTTTTTATAAGCCACCATGCCCACTGCACACCTGCAGCTCATTAAAACTGCAATACGTGGTTTCTCCACTTGGGGGCAGCACTAAAAAGAACATAACACTGACACATCATTTCCATGGATCTTTGCCTTTTTTAGGCTGTTAGTAAAGCAGCTACGGGGCAGTATTTCATTGATCTGGATTCGTGTTTCTAATGAATGTAAGTCCAATCTTATTATTATTTCAGCTTTGAAGGAAGTATCTGCCGCTTTAGCTGCAAAATGCTTCGATAATGTTCCCTAGCTGTTTGGTGCTGGGCAGACTCCTTCTCTTTGTCGTCTGCTGCTTTCAGTTGAGTGATTAGCACATTTAGATAAATGAATTAAAACAAACTTTTTCTGTTCATTATGCTCAATTAATTTCATGTGGTTTAATGTTTCAAACAAGAAAGGTTCCAAGTACACCGCATCTCTCTATAAATACTTGTAAAACCTGTGTTTTCACAAAATGCTCTTCAAATGATAGGCCTACAGTTTGGAAAATAGGAAGAACAGCAAGGGGAGGAAGATAAATGTGTCACAAAAAAATTAAGTTAAACATCTCTACAGTATATTGTCCACCAAAACCAATGAAGAATCCAGAAGAAGAAGTTTATTAACAACACCCATGATTAGGCCTTAATCAAAATAACTGTATAATACTTTATCTAAATATGACAACAGTAATAACATTTTCTTCCCGTGCCACCCTTCATAACAGGAAGAACACCAATATTTAGTTTATTCAGAGTTTAATTAAATCCACAAAGTTCACTGAAGCAGAGCCAACATTTAAATACAAACATTTAAATAAACACATCAAATTGATAACATGAAGAGAACTCTATCTTCAAAATGAACTTTAAAGTGGACCTATCATGCTATATTTGAAAAATATAGAGACTCTTAATGAGAGGTTAAAAACCATCTCTGCTTTCATGGAAACTCCAGAAACTGGTTGTGACGGCTGCTGTTCTTTACTTAATGGTTAGTATAATCCATGTAGGGTCCAATTATTTGTATTGGCCAGTGTTAGGTAAGTGCTGGTGTTGTACCCTACATCTATGTTTAGCTGTGCAACGTTCTACTAACACTATTTTATGTAGTTATAATATAAGATAATACATTGAGAGGGCTGAGACAGGCTATGCAAGCGTATCTGTTTGAATGTCCTTAAATTACAGTATTCCAAACAGCAGAACTTCTGTGTATGTGATGTGACTGATAACCTGACATGGTTTCACCTTTTCCCACACCTACTACTTGCCTGATCAGCCTGCTCTCAACTTTCTCATTTTTCTGTGTTGTATTGAAGCAGTGTCCTAAATGTAAAATGACTGACATGTTTTAATGTGTAGATTGTTTTTGAGAACTGCTGACCTGTGGAGATTGCAATGGCAAAGAAAGTGTTCCTGTTTAGCTGGAACAGCACTGCAACCACAATGTTGCACTGCTGTTCCAGACGGCGCACTACTCCACACTCAACCTGGCTGCTGTACCCCCTGTCCTCAGTCAGCTGCACTGAAACAGAGCAGCGATGGCACAAGCCAGTACAGTATGTGTTCACAACCAATCCACGGTTTAATTAGTATTTCCTTTGATCCAAGAGCTGATTTAGTATGTTGCATCAATGACCTTTTCAATTAATTTGACAATTCTTTTGTGTAATTAAAGACCCTCCAGAAAAACGCGATTCTGCGATCGCAGAATTTACCGCATAATCAGCAAAATGGCGCAGATTTTGAAAAGGCCGCATATTTATCAAAAGGCCGCATAATTCCCGCATTTTTCCACACAAAGTTGAGGAAAAAAAAGGTTAACTCGTCTTGACGTGACATCATCAGCTCGCGCATCACAGAATGTAAACAACACTGTATAGAGTGAACGTGTGGAGCTCACACGATAGAGAAAACACCAAGAGGAAAAAATCGAATCCATCTCAATTACCGACGAACATTTCTACTAAAGACCGTGCAAAAATTGGGGGGAAACTATTCTGCACCCCGTGCAACTGTGTGTTGGAGCATAAGAGAAAATCGACGGTGACGACCCACTTTGATTCATTCAAACATTCGAAAATGCTTTCTGCTGCTGCGGACAAGAAAGCCAAACAACTCACGTTCACCGAGGCATCAACCTCCAAAACCCGTTCGAGGGCTACAAGAAACGAAGTGAGTAGCCTACAAGATTGAAGCTGGTCTGATAACGAACGAGTAAATGAAAACAGAATGAGGCGGAGAAGTGTCTGTGTGTGTGACATTAAAATAGCCCAATTGCTTTTACAATAAATAAACATTGAATGTGTTTAATTGAATAGTAAAGGGGTTTAACGTTAGTGGCAGGTTGTGTGTGAGAGAGAATAAATAACACAGCCCAATATTAAAAAAAATTGTTATTCTTTTTTCCCGCATATTTAGCATATTTCGCAACTTTCCGCAATTTCACCGCATAAAATCACATAAAAACCCCGCATGTTTAATCGCATAATCAAGGATTTTAGCCCGCATAATCAAGGAATTTAGCCCGCATAATCAAGGATTTTTGCCCGCGTTTTTCTGGAGGGTCTAGTGTGAAACCAGGCAGAGTGAGTGACATGGTGTTCATTTCCACTAAGCCAAAGCCGTTTACAGTTGCTGACGGTGTAAGGTAATATATATTGTCCTAAGTAATTGTATGTAGCCTGCTACAACTTTGTGATTGTTGTCTGAGTGTAACATTGTTCTTAAAGTCCTAATTATCATGTAAACATGTTCAAAGGAGTACACGTTACAAGGCAGTGCGGGGGGAGCTGCCAGACCCAGATGTCCTCAAAGTCAGCGAGGCATACAAGGACTTCTCAGCAGACATCGCACCACGAAAAAAAAATGGCTCACTACTCAACTTACTCAATAGTTATCCATTAACAAAAGTTGTGGATGCTAACTAACTTATCTTGCATTGATATAACACTCTTTCAGAGGAAATGTTGGAAATGCACACATTATATATATTATTTGCATCTACATTCTGGATATTGTTCATCTGTTATATAAACTCGCGGGTACAAGTGGCCGAGATGGGTTTTCTCCGCAGGGTGGCTGGTGTCTCCCTTAGGGATAAGGTGAGAAGTTCAGTCATCCGGGAGGGACTCGGAGTTGAACCGCTCCTCCTTCGCGTCGAAAGGAGCCAGTTGAGGTGGTTCGGGCACCTAGTTAGGATGCCACCTGGGCGCCTCTCTAGGGAGGTTTTCCAGGCACGTCCAGCTGGGAAGAGACCGAGGGGTAGACCCAGGACCAGGTGGAGGGATTATATCTCTTCACTGGCCTGGGAGCGCCTTTGGATCCCCCAGTCAGAGCTGGTTGATGTGGCCAGGGAAAAGAAAGTTTGGGGCTCTCTGCTGGAACTGCTACCTCCGCGACCCGACCACGGATAAGCGGGAGAAGATGGATGGATGGATGTTATATAAACTAGCATTACTTAAATATGCAGAGACTAATTGAAATGTTTAAATGCTAGTGACTTATCTGACCGGCTAACGCTACATTAGCACCGGCGATCTGTTCTAATTCATGCTATCTGCACAAATGGTTGACATTAAACATTAAAAAGATCAGGCAGTTCAGAGAGAATCAAAGGAAGGCAGGCAGCTTTGCATGACATTCTTCTGGACGTGTTGATAGTGAGGCTAGTCAATCACTTTTTTGACAAGACAGTAGTGACGGCCATCTTAGTGACGTGTGTTTTTGTGAGAGTCTGCGAGACCACAGATGTAGTTCATTGAGAGTTTCACACAAACAAATGTGTTACTTCACAGTTTTACGACACATTTTAATTTTTTTGACTTGCAAAATTATCTTTTAAATTGACAAACATATGTGTAATTCGTGGCACAATTCAAACGGGATCGAAAAATAATCTTTCTCTCTCCATTGACTTAAATACATAATTTTTCCGAAATAAGGTCCCATGGAGCTCCCCCGGAAGGGGAGGGACTTCGCCACTCTCATTCTAGCCCTGTTTTTGCAAGGGCTGATTCTGCTTTTGTGGCAGACTACAGCGCCACTTACAGGCCTGGCATATGTACTACAGCGTCTCCAGCGCTTTCGAGCGGTCTTGTGTGAACCTATGGTGTGAACGGACACGTTCGTGGCCCAACCCCCCATTCCCCTGATAGGTGGAGAGTTGCCCATATAGGCGGAGCACCCCTTTTCTGGCAGGAAAATTCAAATCTGTATCAGCTCCGTTTCAGCCCCATTTTTAGAGCTTTGGGTATGAAGGAAAAGAGAGAGGGTTGTGTTTTCTGACACTTGGTGAGTTCCCTGATACACCGGGGTCACAAAAGTGCATTTTGTACATCTTTATGATAGGTCCCCTTTAAGAAAGGAAAAAGGCATTATGTATTTGTTGTATCCACCAGTTTGACTTTCAGGGTATCAGTGTCAGTGTTACAGGTAAAAAAAAACAAAGAACAATGTATTTAATATCTAATAAATAACATAACATTTTCACAGCGTGGGGTAGACTGCAAAACTGGCAATACCACAGAGGTTGTTCTTGTTTCTTGCAATTCGAATGAAGCCTTCTTCTCCCCACGCGGTGCCCCAACTGCAAACACAAAAACATTCAAATGTAATATTTAATATAGGTCATACACTTCAAATGTGGGATAAAAACAATTGTCAAATCCTGGGACACTTTTTAGCCAGAAGAGACTAACTCACCTGTTCGTCACGAGCCAGAAGTTTTGTCCTGCGTCTGTGCCGTAACCCACGACCAGCACTGCATGATTTATGAACTTTGGGTTGCAGTTTGGTACATTATATAAACCTGAAACATGCATAAGGTTTATAAAAGTGGTTAAGAACATTTTAAATATTGACATGCTCTAAACTCTCTCCTGTCCAACCAAAACCTATATGGATATTGTAAAGAAAAAAAACATTAATATCACTAAACACAGAAAAAAATGGGCCTGTTAGCATAAATAATAAAACATAAAAACATCTGATTGATAACTGTTAATAGAGTAAGAATAAATACATTTTTTTTTTCATTTAAGACAACACTGGACCAATACAACTATAAGATACAGGACTTAACACCTGAGAAAATAACACTTAATGTACAGTGGGGCAAAAAAGTATTTAGTCAGCCACCAATTGTGCAAGTTCTCCCACTTAAAAAGATGAGAGGCCTGTAATTTTCATCCTAGGTATACCTCAACTATGAGACAAAATGAGAAAAGAAAATCACTGTCTGATTTTTAAAGAATGTATTTGCAAATTATGGTGGAAAATAAGTATTTGGTCAATAACAAAAGTTAATCTCAATACTTTGTTATATACCCTTTGTTGGCAATGACAGAGGTCAAACGTTTTCTGTAAGTCTTCACAAGGTTTTCACACACTGTTGCTAGTATTTTGGCCCATTCCTCCATGCAGATCTCCTCTAGAGCAGTGATGTTTTGGGGCTGTCGCTGGGCAACACAGACTTTCAACTCCCTCCAAAGATTTTCTATGGGGTTGAGATCTGGAGACTGGCTAGGCCACTCCAGGACCTTAAAATGCTTCTTACGAAGCCACTCCTTCGTTGCCCGGGCGGTGTGTTTGGGATCATTGTCATGCTGAAAGACCCAGCCATGTTTCATCTTCAATGCCCTTGCTGATGGAAGGAGGTTGTCGCTCAAAATCTCACGATACATGTCCCCATTCATTCTTTCCTTTACACGGATCAGTCGTCCTGGTCCCTTTGCAGAAAAACTGCCCCAAAGCATGATGTTTCCACCCCCATGTTTCACAGTAGGTATGGTGTTCTTTGGATGCAACTCAGCATTCTTTCTCCTCCAAACATGTCTAGTTGAGTTTTTACCAAAAAGTTATATTTTGGTTTGATCTGACCATATGATATTCTCCCAATCCTCTTCTGGATCATCTAAATGCTCTCTAGCAAACTTCAGACGGGCCTGGACATGTACTGGCTTAACACGGGACACGTCTGGCACTGCAGGATTTGAGTCCCTGGCGGCGTAGTGTGTTACTGATGGTAGCCTTTGTTACTTTGGTCCCAGCTCTCTGCAGGTCATTGACTAGGTCCCCCCGTGTGGTTCTGGGATTTTTGCTCACCGTTCTTGTGATCATTTTGACCCCACGGGGTGAGATCTTGCGTGGAGCCCCAGATCGAGGGAGATTATCAGTGGTCTTGTATGTCTTCCATTTTCTAATAATTGCTCCCACAGTTGATTTCTTCACACCAAGCTGCTTACCTATTGCAGATTCAGTCTTCCCAGCCTGGTGCAGGTCTACAACTTTGTTTCTGGTGTCCTTTGACAGCTCTTTGTTCTTAGCCATAGTGGAGTTTGGAGTGTGACTGTTTGAGGTTGTGGACAGGTGTCTTTTATACTGATAACGAGTTCAAACAGGTGCCATTAATACAGTTAACAAGTGGAGGACAGAGGAAGGCTCTTAAAGAAGAAGTTACAGGTCTGTGAGAGCCAGAAATCTTGTTTGTTTGTAGGTGACCAAATACTTATTTCCCACCATAATTAGCAAATAAATTCTTTAAAAATCAGACAGTGATTTTCTGGAATTCTTTTTCTCATTTTGTCTCTCATAGTTGAGGTATACCTAGAATGAAAATTACAGGCCTCTCTCATCTTTTTAAGTGGGAGAACTTGCACAATTGGTGGCTGACTAAATACTTTTTTTTTTTGCCCCACTGTAAGTGCACCACCAAGCTGTCTTTGTATCCCTCTAAATATCTAATATAATTAAATATGAAAGTGATTTTGTTTTTACGACTGTAACTGAACCAAAATTTGATGAAAAGACCAAAGTTTATTAGGACAAATTCTAGTTTTGTGAAGTATTCCAGTGGTGGATTGATAATAACAGAGCAAAATATACATAGCTGGAGAGTTGGGCCTTTTAAACCATTTCTGAGAAAACGATGTATAGAAGATTAGAAGCAAAAGGGAGACATACTACTTTAAGCATTTGATTTCACCCCTTAAAGAACCTTTAAAATGGTCATAAGATTAATGGAGCAGGAAATGACTGCAAAGCATGTTCTGTTTTCATCAACCAAAGTATAAAAGATACCATACTGCACATCCAATGTTTAAATGTCCATGAAGCCTCACCTCCTCTGTAGAGATGGAAGGATTTCAGCATGGCGTTCAGGGCCACAGCGACCGGCCCCTCTGACGCCACGGCAGCCTGCAGAGCTCCCTCATCCCCCCCAGGGAGGATGTGGAAATCAGAGCAGTAGCCGGCCTTTCCTCTGAGTGAATACCGACACTTCCCGTTCTACAAACACATGTGAGATTGACTAATTATAATATGTATCCATCTATCTAAATGAACCTGTTAAATATGTTGCAAGTTTTATTCTCTTAAACCACTTGTGTGGAAGTGTATCTTGATTTTGTTCCAAGGGTGAATATACATCAAACAACAACACAGTGTATTATTTGTATTAAAGGTGGGGTAGGTTATTTTGGAGAAACCAGCTCGAGTGCGCTAGAATTAGAAAATACACAGCCGGAACAAATCTGCCTCTTCCTTACAGAGCCCCTCCTCCAACACACACGAACGCGCACATGAGCAATGAGGGCACGAGATAAGTTTGTGCACAGATGGAAGGCTGACAGGCAGGTAGGCCATCCAGTTACTTTAGCCGTGGCCGGCTAAAATGATTGGTCGTGCTTTTTACAGTACTACAGCTTCCACAGAGGAAATATTTTTATGGATTCTTTATCAAATCACTTAAGATATTCATTGCTATTGGGATGTTAAGAGCATTCCATGGAATATAACAAAAAGTATATCTCGAGCCGGTTTCTCAAACTTACCTACCCCACCTTTAAGTATGCAGAGTGATTACAATGCATGTTTCAGCGTAAATATTAATATACAAATCTAGCTATCTAATTTCTCATATCACCTCAGCTAGAAACAGAGTTTCATTCTGTATTCAACACATCTGTCAAAACACAAATCCAGCTCTGAAATATAATTATAATTAATGTTTCATACATACAACAGACTACATAAGCATTTAGGAAATATATTTGGCATGATGGTTTGTCTGTTTATCAGAAATTCTCTTGATGGCGGGTTGATTTGGCAAGTAAACTGACTAAATGCAAAATATAGAAAAAAACAAGAAGAAACTACCAAACTGTAAAACAATACTTTAATATGATCATTCTTAAAATAACAACCATGACAGTTAATTCCTTACCTGGTGTTCGTAGGGGTAAAACCTCTCTGAGTCCACGCCTCGGTTGCGGATGACGTAGCTGAAGGATTTGGAGATGTATCCTCCTCTGCAGCCATGGTTCCCGTCGCTGGTGCTGCAGTCCACCAGGTTCTGAGGACTCAGGGGAACCAGGACTCCTGTTCTCCTCTTCATCTGACCCTCGAGAGCCCCCAGAGAGCTGAAGGCCCAGCAGGACCCGCACATCCCCTTCCAGAAAGATAAATGATTGCCACTGGTTGTTTATTAGCTCTTGTTCCCTCAATTAAAATGGCTCATCTAAAATGATTGCTCACCTGGTTTTGGACCGGACTGACCAGGCCGTGCTTCCTCCAGTCGACACTCTGAGGTGTCGCTGAGCCTCTCGGTTCCTTTAAAGTGACATTTCTGAAATCAGCTGACTCCTCCAGCCTCAGGCCGTTCAGCTTCTCATTGACTTCCTCAGCTGTCTTGAGAGAAAAGAGGGCTGATAGATCATATTATGCCATGCACATACAGTTCATTTAACAATTTCAGCAGCAGTTTGAGGACATGATGAAATATATATATCAGCGTTCCTCAAATTCCTCTTCTTCTCCCAAAAGTTTCTCTCCAAACCTTTCATCCTCGAATCTCCAACCAGCCTTCTATAGCCCTCTTTTGAAATATTTATTTTAGAATCACAGATCTGCAAAGGAAGTTTGTATTTGTGCATGTAGTGTCCTTCAGACACCAGCAGGCAATCATAAAACTAACCACAAGTTCCTCTGATTCAAGTTTACACTTCTGCCTTTAGGAAAAAGAGAACAAAATAGACCACAAATACGTCATTTTTATTTGAACTCAATAAATCGCAACGCCAGGTCAAGCCTTTAACTCGCCCCCCGTTTTTAGCTGCATGTGTAGTCCTTTTGTGTGGGCTTCAGATTTGACTAGTTTTCTTGCATCAGCACAACAACTCTGTAAAAACGATAACATTTTAGCCTTCCCCACATACTGTACGTCCCTTCATGTGTTCATCATCAAAGTAAAACATTTCTTTATTACCTTCCAACACAGCCTAAAAAAAATGCCCTTAGTCTCTAGGTTTTGACTACAAACCTTTATCAACACTTCACTGAGCATAATGATTAATGTCCTATTCAAGTAATGTTTCGCATGTACACCATTCCTTTATGTAACTTTATTAGCCCTCCCAGATGCACTTTACTTAATAATGGTCCAGAATAAATGTCCAGATTGGCCCAGCCATACTGGATTAAATTAATCAGATTGTATAAAGCGAGATTAGTGCTGTTCTATAGGTTAGGATCTAGTTCAGCCACGCAGGGTGCCGGTTTAATGCAGAATACTAGTGTTGGTCAGTGACATCAGTCGCGTGCCAGCAGATGTCAATGAGTGTGAACCAGCTTTAATGTCCAGCAGCGAGAGGAGTCAGTGAAGGGACATCATGTTCAGGGTGAGATATCTGCCTGTTTACTATCTCTGATCCCTCCGATACATTTCTCTCTTAAATAATGATGACATGTTCAAAAATGTTGAGCACTGTAGGGCGTTCTTCGGTTTGGCAGTAAAATATCTTGAATATATTCAGACTTGAAAGATACAAAGAGGTTGTAGCGGCCAAAATCATATAGAAATAAAACAGATAATTAACTTAAAATAATACAGCCGCTGAGGCACTAGTTAGCAGATCTTACGCAGGCCAATGATCCAGGTCCAGACAAGATTCTCCATTGTACATTTATTATGATCCAATATCATTGACAATGAACAGGTTTCCTATGGTTTGTTCCTTAAGCCTTTCCTTTCCTGTGGTTGGAAAACCCTGTGGCTCGAAACACCCTGGTAAAAAAAAAACCGTTTGCCTACTAGTGCTCTGGCTTCCACTTCCACCTGTCTCCAATATATACAATTACACCAGGTGCTCTAATCACCCAGTGCCCAAAACATGCCTTCAAAATAAAAGCATAGAAACTACTTTAACTTATGAGACTAACTAAGAATACATTTACAATAAACACTATAAAACAGCAAGAAAATAAATGTTAAACTAGTAAATAATATAAAGAGATATATTTTATGGTTGATTCAAGGCTACTTCAGTAAACTATACATTCAATAATTGCTTGTTAATTTGAATTAGATAAGATTAGATTACATTTTACTGTTGACTTTCTCCAGACTAAGAGTCGAGACGTTTCTGTTTTGTGAAGGATCCAGTGCTAAGAAGTTTACACAACCTGTTTTCTGAGCAGTAGACTGAGAAGCAGTTTTCCTACCATGTCAGAGAGATGATTGAGACCCATGGTGAAGCTGTGGTTTCCTGCTGAGGCCTCCTGGTTGTGTCTCAACACTAACAGCATGTTCTTCTCCCACACCGCTCTCCTGAACTCCATCTCAGTCTGAAACCAACACACAGGCTAAATGATCTGATAAAGTGTGTGAAAATGTGTGTGTATGGTTCTGACATTCTTACCTTATTATCATAAACCTTGTGATGTTCAATTTGCCATTCCTCCCACACTTTATTTAAGGCAGACGAAGAGTGGGTGAGGATCACAAACGGCAAAAGCAACACGGCACAAAGTATATGCATCCTGCAGAGGGAGAAGCAAAACTATTCATATTATAAGAGCAGATTATCCCTTTTTTTATTGTAACTAGAAGCAATTTTTTGTTATTTAAACAGAATTTCTTCAGGTCTTTTCAGGTCTAACGTCGCTTTGAGTTCTGCATCAACAATCGGACCACTTATTTTCTGATATCTTAAAAATATCTTAAAAATATCAACATCTAAACTTTGACATATCATAGTTGTTCATGTGCACTGTGCTCGTCGAGTCTTAAGAGAAGACAAACACCAGAGAAAATCCGGTGCTGTACAACTTTGATTCAGGAAATGCAGCAGAAGGTTTTTAGCTCAAATCAGTCTCACTGTAATCTTTGAGCTTCTTTCTCAGCTAAACGTTTGTTCTTACATCATTAGCTTTTGATATCTACTCAGAATATCAGTAAAACAGTCTCAATGCATTACAAAGAAAATGTTGCATTTACCTTTTTGCAGAATTATCCGCAGGGGAGAAAGTGAACAAAGAAAGTTTGTAACGGACCTGAAAGCCTTTCTCCCTTTAGAAAGAGGAAGTATAGCTTCCTCCTGCACTCTGTTGCTTGTTTTTTGCTCCGTCCTTCAGTTCATCTGCTCTCTAACTTGTCATGTGAATCTAATTTACAACCAGCTAGAGAGGCCCACAATACCTTTCCACTACCAGAGGTGGAAGTTATAAAAGTTACATGATAGTAATATTTAACAATAAGAATAATTTGTTATCTAAAAAATAACTGTAATAGATTGATAGAAAGACATAGGCCACGTATTTTCCACCATTTTCTGGTTCATTATTAAAAAACACATATCATTGAGTTTGTCATTTACACATGAGAAAAACAAATTATTTGACAGAAAAACAACAATAAAAACACAATACACATTCAGTTTCAACTTTCTCTGCACAAGAAACCATCGAGTCACTTAATATCGGAAGAACTGCAGTTATTAATTGGAATTCAAGTTAATGCACGCGCCTAAAAGTTGTCAAAGAATTTACCACTGTAAAACCACAACTATGTGTTGTCCTTTTCTTAGACTTTTTTTTCTCAGATTAAAAGAAATACATAGCGTTTTGATTTGTGAACTTGAATGGTGCTGGTAGGCACGTTTTGATGCATGCCACTGCCACTTATTTTCAGCCACTATGCTAAGCTAACTAGCGGCTGGCTGTATTGGTGGCTATATTCTGGCTTAATGATGTGGTATCTTCTGATGTAACTCTGTAGTAAATACAATTGGTGTATAATATTTTTTCTATAAAGATGCTGACCATGTCATTTGCAATGTCGCTGGGTAAAACTTGGCTGAAGACATTTGTTGCAAATCATCTCTGCAATCCCCCTTTTCTCTTATCTGTGTACTGTACTCTGTCTAATAAACAGGAGGGAATAACCTATAGACATCACAGCCGTCAACACCACAGGGAGCAGCAGTGACGAAGCAAAATAATGATAAAAATACATTGTGATATAGGAGCTTTAGGAGCTCTGATTTGTCCAAGACAGTTGCTTTCGTCACTGATTTTCCCTTCCGATGTTGGACAGAGATTTCGCTGATGAAGGCAGATTCCCCGGGGTACCAGATGGTATGTGACTGACTAAGCACCGGCTCTTCTTCTGTGGTGATCGTGCACCTTTCGTTTCAATACACACCTCATAATCCTTCAGCTGAGCAGAAAGTCAGGCAAATCTGTGTTATTTTTCTATCGTTTATTGAAGGGAGTGTTGGCATATCCAACTGAGAAGTGGAGCAGTGTTGGTGTGGCTCTATCATAAATGTAAGAAGGAAATTATGTATTTTTGGGTTAAGCTTGACCTGTCCCCACCTTCCAGCACTACAAATCAACAGTTGTGTCTTCATCGAAAGGATTTAATAGACCAAAAATCTGAAAAGAATGTATTTCTAAGTGTCAGTGCTTGAATTCATTCCCATCTGGTGTTTGTGCCCAAATCTCTTCATTTGGCTGACCTGTGTGCTACCTCCTGTCATCCAGTAGAGTGAGTTGGATGCAGCCCAGGAGCTAGTGTATATAATCCCCCAGCATGCACCTAGCACACACACACGTCCATGAGCCAGGTTTGTGTTGCCATGAGTACAGCGAAGCAACAGGGGAACAGAACTGCAGTAACACGCTTCCTCCGGAGCTGAATAATTCAGAATGGGAGGATAAGGCTTTCCCGTTATGATATGTCTGTCTCTTTCTCTCACACTGCAGGTTTCATTTGGATGTATTTCTGAGGTGGACCCGAGAAGACCAAAAAGATTAACTCTGCTCTGAGACTTATCGTTCTTTGTGTGCATGTTTACAGAGACAATAATAGATTTTTTTTTTTGCAAAATGGTTCTACCTTTTGATCACAACATTGTTAAAATGGAGCTATCACAATGACAAGCCCTCCAGACTGAAGAGACGGTGAGTTACAATGTTTGATTTTCTCACTCTTACATCACTTGGTGTACCTTACATTGTTCTTGAGCTCGCTAAAAATGTTAGCACCCAGTAAATAACTGTGATTTCACCTTTGTACACTGTTTTCACTCAAGCATATATACGCTCTCGGAGGAGTTCAGGAGGTGTCAGTCTTCATCACTCACTGCTCTGGGGAGCGCCTACAGTATTCCCCAGCTCTATACCCATAACTGTCTAAATAAAGTAAAAACCTAAAAATGATAATCCTATACACAGCAATAACTTATTTTGTCATAAATACACTTTATTGAATATAACACGTTTCCAAAGAGGCAAAAATCCAATGATTTAAGTGTAAAATGTTTAGTGAGCTCTTTCAAATGCAAAAGTTAAATGTTAATGTTGAAATAAAAAAATATATATATTGCCTTAGTAAACATGCTTACCTATTTTCTTTTTATTTAGAAACACTGCTCTTTTGGCAAATAATGTATGTATATAAGAAATATTAATACTATAAATGCAGTCTTTGTCTCTCTGTCCCTTTTGTCACATGTTCTATAGTGTTGCGTTGTTTAATACAACATGTGAAAAGATCTGAGGTGGCATCACACTTTTTTTCCAGCACTCTCTTGGCAATCTAAATAGCACATTTTAGTCACACATTTAGTTTGATGAACTGATTCTGTTGAATTGCTACCTAGCATTCTCGTTTCCATTTTGAAAGGAATGATGTCTGTTTATATATCATGTCAATATACATATTTGCATTAATTATTTGAGGAGATATAGTGTAATTACTGATAGCTATTTTACAGTAACTGACACTTTTATCCCAGTTGCAGTTAAACTTCGAGCAGTGTTATAAAACCATTGGGACTGGACATCCTGTCCAGAAATATATTTTTGCTTTTACTGCACCATAGTGGTCGATTTACTATTGGTTCATATAAAGAGAGAGCAACTTCTCACATAATTCTGGATCTGAATATCAAGAAAATACCTCATCATGTGAAGCCTAAAAGTTTGAATAATCATTATTTTGACTACTATTTATGTTTTGCAAAACGCTCCCTATTTTCAATGATGTATATATCCTTCTCACTCTTTTATCAGCTGCCTCTCTCTCTAAAACACAGGCCACCAGATGTTTGAGGGGATTGCCGTCCACCAATGGCTGTGCTGTGGAGCTCTCTTCCTGTTGGCAGCGGGGGCAGCCTTCTCCTCTGAAACCCGCCGGTCGTGTCCACAGCCCTGCCGCTGCAACACCGTGCTGCAGGAGGTCAACTGCTCCGATGGACAACTCACTACAGTGCCCAACATTCTCCCGCAGAACACTAAAATACTAAACTTGACACATAATAAGATCAAGTCTCTGGTGCAGCAGCAGTTCCAGACTTTGACACAACTTTTAGACTTAGATTTGAATGACAATATCATGGTTTTAATTGAGGTGGAAGCATTTATCGGCTTGCAAAGTCTTATAACTCTGCGTCTTGCTCGCAACCACCTAAAGATTATCCATGTGGGGGCGTTTGATGGTTTGCCAAAACTAGAGTTACTGGACATAAGCAGAAATGAGATCCTTGTTTTTCTCGATTTTACTTTCCGTGACTTAACTGCCCTTCAGTTTATTATAGCAGCAGATAATGACTTAGTTTTTATTTCTCGTCGAGCTTTCACTGGCTTAACCAGTCTGCAAGAGCTGCATCTCGATGGCTGCAACCTCACTGCCGTGCCGACAGAGGCGCTCACTCAGCTTGGCGAGCTGAGGAGTCTTCATTTTCACAGATTGGGCCTCACAACGCTGCCAAACTACGCTTTCCGTCAGCTAGAGCATCTCAAGGAACTTGTCATTTCTCAATGCTGTCTGGAGCATCTGTCAGGAAACAGTCTCTTTGGACTAAATCTTACATCCCTGACTATTAGAAACTGCAACCTCAGTGCTGTCCCCTACACCCCTTTGCATCATCTTGTATATCTTGTATTCCTAGACCTTTCTTTTAACCCAATTAAATTCATTTATGGGAACCTTTTTGGAGAGTTGCTCCGGCTCCAAGAACTGTATTTGGTGGGGGGATCATTGCTGCGTATCGATATTGGAGCATTCAGAGGTTTGGCTCATTTCAGACTTCTGAATGTATCCAGAAACCTTCTCACCACACTTGAGGTGGGAGCCTTCCATTCAGTGGACACCCTGAGAAATCTGGGACTAGACAACAACCCACTAGCATGCGACTGCCGCCTGCTGTGGGTGGTGCGAAGGCAACCATATCTGGAGTTTGGCGGAAATCCACCGACTTGCAGAACCTCAGTGCAGTTGCAGGGTTGGTATTTTCTGGACTTTACTGAAGCTGAACTCCCAGGTCTGCTCACATGTCGGCAGCCTCGTATTCTGAACCGCAAACCTCAAGAAGTGAGAGTAGATCAAGGACACACAGTGGTGTTTGAATGCAATGCAGAAGGTGACCCTGTGCCATCGGTCACCTGGATAAGCCCACAGCTAAAACCTCTATTGCCCATTGGCAGAATACGGGCTCTCTCTAATGGCTCGCTGGAGGTTCGCTATGCCCAACCTATGGACAGTGGTGCTTATTTCTGTGTGGCATCTAACGCGGCAGGAAATGACAGCATGCCCGTCAGCCTTCATGTCCGAGCCTTTCCAGCATCTTCCAAAAAAAACCTTCGTCTCAACGGCTGGTTTGCCTTTCCGTCCGCCTCGCCAGGTGTGAGTGGAGACCAGAATATCTCATTTGATGTAAAGACGTTACTGGTAGCTGCAACCATTGGATTTCTTTCATTCTTCAGCTCTGTGAGCGTATGTTTCATCTTCATGCTCTTCTGGAGTAAGAGTAAAGGGCAAATAAAGCACACAGCCACAATAGCATACGTGCCACGAAGTGCTGAGTCAAGTAATAACGAAGGGAAAGGCAACTATATGGAGACAAGCAGGTTCACCATGAAACTAATATGAGTCAATAAAAGGTTTTTATTTTTGCTTGATTAGATTAGGTTTTAATTAATTTAATTTCAAAGCATGCAAATGTGTTTCCAACACACACCGAGTGTTAATTAATCAGTAAGCATGTAAGCTAGAGCTGCAAAAGGGAAAAAAGTAAAATGTGCTGGCATGATTCTCGATGTTAATAAGAGTCTAAGTAACGTTTTAGGAACATCTAACCGCATCAGTTCCTGTCTGTCTCTGACACACAAACTCCACTATAACAAACCCTGAATGTAAACCAACCAAAGTAAGAAATATGTAATTTGCATATTGCATTTGCTGTAGAGATGTTGATTATTCAGTTAATTGCATGTTGATTATATTGCTTTGTTGATGTTTATGTATGGCAACAATTTACAAATGTTAGTTTTGTTCATTTGGTTTCCAAAGAACAAGCGATATGGTTTCTAAAGAACAAGTGAAATAGCGCTCTTTTAAATTGAAATAATTATGATGGACGTCAGATGTACACAATACTTGCATCTATATTGCCTGCCATTCAAACTCAATTTGGTTATATACTGTGCTGGTATTATAATATTGTCACATTTACTGCTGTACTCATTATTAATAGATGTATATCCCACACATATATTAAAGTATTCTTTAAATTCCCAAAATAAAGCACACATCAAATTCAATTATTGTGCTGATTTTTGTTGTGGTTATTCAATGGCTCTTAGTCAAAATGTACAAAAGAATAATCAGATGCCTAAAGCATCATGTTTGCTTTGTACAATTCTTAATAAACAAAACATGAATGTAAAAAAATATGTTTATATATATATATTTAATATTTTTATGTTGAGTAAGGAAAAACATGAAGGCTCTCCAGGTATAACAAATCACACCAACTTAATATGAAATAAAGCATGAATATGGTGAGTGATATTTCTAGAATGTTCGTATACATTTATAAGAGGCAGATTCTGAAAGGGCTTATGCTATATGGGACGGCCAGGACCATCGAGGAGTTCGAGCTTCTGTCCTTAGGATGTCGTAATAGGCCCCCAACAGGAGAACAAAGAAATTATACATCTACTCTCCCTGTGCTGTTTCATCCTTAGTGATTTTAATTAGCTTAATAGCATATGTACCCTGGCTGCAGTCCATGCACTTCCCTTGCACACTTGTACATTAGCATTATTTGTATTTATACTTTTTTGAATTTCCATTTCCCAGCTTTAGTTCTGCACTTTATTGTGTTGATGTGTCACTGATGTTGTGCTTTCAAACAGAATAAATTATTTCTATTAACACCAATGGGTGGCTGTAGCCTGTAGCCCTGTCTAGGCTTTAATCTGAGGGTTGTTGGTTCGATCCCTGGTTGCCTGGTCGCTGCTATACATGTAACATCCTTTGGCAGGTTATTAAACCCCAAATGGCTCTGTTTGCGTTTGAATGTTTATCCTTCCTAATAAGGTGTCACCCTGGGATTTAGCCTTTAGCACCAGTGTATGAGATTGTGAGTTGGAATTGAGTGGTGTTCTAATACTAGAAGAGTGCTATAGACTGTGTATGCAGTTAGCACACAAAAAATTGTATTTTTATTTTGTTGAAACAAGCCGAATACCAAGACTATTCACAACTGCCACAGTGAAATTCATATAATCCTGTTGCTATGGCAATATATTACCTTTCTGCTGGCTCCATGACAACAGTATCTAACATCGGATGTGTCCACCATTCTAAATGTACCGGAGCCAAATTGTTCTGTGAATGAAATAAATAGATATAAAATCAATATAAGATCAAATTGTACACAAACGAAGGTACCAATTGTATGGAATTGGGAGGAGTTTTATTTTTTATTGTAGCCCGGAAGTGCATCAACTGCACCGGATGTATTGGTTAGGTATTCCTAGTGGTTAGCATTACCTGTGTTCTTAGCTTGTTTTACTACAGGTCAGTAATAACGAGCACTTTTTAGGCCTATTAGCGTGAAATAAAGCGTATTTATAACTCAAACAAATATGGGTACGAACAGATAATTGAGTAAGCCAAAGGTAAAAGCGGTCCCCTAAAAACAGCCTATACCGATAGTTATCTCAACATTAGCTAGCTAGATACTGAAGCGTGTTTTGCCATTGTTTATACATCACAGTCATGACTCTCGCGGTGGACCGGGAGCAGAGGAAGACTGCGGGAAACCGCTTGTCAAAATTACTGGATGCTGAAGAAGAGGATGATTTCTACAAGACCACGTATGGAGGGTTTGCCGATGTGAGTAACAAAAACTGACTGGTATAGAGATTAAACCAGCTAACTGTAACACGTTAGCATCACCTCTTGGCTAGCTTGGTCCCTTGAATAGCTGGTCAAAATACTCCGCTTTATTAAACTTTCATTTACATTATCGCCCTAAATTTACATATTGTCAGATTAAATCATATTAGGCTGTTACTGTCTACAAGTATGCAAAGTTACTAAATGTATTTGTTTTGTTTAGTTGTTTGCAAGAATTAGCATCATAATATACTTTATGTACCAAAAGGGAAAGTATTCATTATGCAGATTGGACCATTTCAGAATAATATATATTGTATGTTTTGATTAGGATTATGAATGTGTTTATCACAGCTGGTAAAGGTGCAGCTAGTTTTAATGACTTTGTATACTGCAGGGTAGCTTGCGAATTTACTCCAGGTGTAACTAAAGTCTTATTTAAGTGTTGATACAACAGTACACTTTTTACCTTTTGAATTATAGTTGAGTAGAAGTACAAAGTAGCAATAAATTATAATGCTCAAGTAAAGTACAAGTATTTCAAAAATAGTAGGCGTGTGGATTAGTGCGTTGGTGTTGGGATCAGGGTAGCTTCAAACCCCACTGCAGTCAGCATGTCGTTGTGTCCATGGGCAAGACACTTCACCCCAAATTGCTCCTGTGAGGATTGTCCACAGTACTAAGTATGTAAGTCACTTTGGATAAAAGCGTAGTTGAGTGAATGTACTTAGTTACTTTACACAAAAGGTGGGAGTAAGTCCTACATGTGCAAGTCATGAGCAAGTCTCAAGTCTTAACCTACAAGTATCAAGCAAGTCCCAAGTCACTGTGGTGAGAGTCAAGCAAGTCAAGTCAAGTCATTGCTCAGGTCAAGCAAGTCAAGTCAAGTCATACGAAATTCTGATGAATAAGCCCAGATTCCGCATTTAAATCAGTTAAAAGACAGTGGTTATGAAAATGGATTCAACCCACACTATGATCTTCATTACATACACAGTTAATCATTTGAAATCTAATTTAGACCGATGACAATCATATTAACCCTAGAACGGCAGACAATATAGCTAGGACTCAAAAAGTCTGTTCAAAAAGGCAGAATTCCAGGTAAGAAAATCAGATATGGCATTTTCCATTACACATATTTAATTTAAATTTCTGTTAACACTAGAACCGCCAACATCGTCAGCACCTACATAGATATCATTTTCAAATCATTTAATTTGTTCCTCTTCATATTTTCTTTATAAACTAAGTAGGACGATTTAAAACTCACTTAATTGGGCTAATTTAGAAATTGCTTCAGTTTATCATCACAACAGATCAAAAAGTTCAGATTCATTTTACAATAAATCAAAGAATGATGCACTTCTACAAACAAAAATAACATAATTAAAACATTTAAACAAACTATTAAAAGTAGATGAACTACATTATTCAAAAGTTTACAGTAACTTCTGATAATAACACAGGGGAAATAAACAAGGCATCTCTTTTCCTCTCTCTCCCTCTCCTGACAGCCCGTCAGTATCGGGGTTAGTCAAAAATAAATCCCTTGGAGGTTCTAGTGTTAATTTACTGTTTTGTCTTCTCTTTGTAATGCTTAATTGATTTGAAACCAAGTCTAACATAGCTTAAACTTAACGTTAGCTTTCTAGCCAACACAACACATTCACGTACCTTTCTCTGTGGGGTTTTTTGTAGTGACGAATGAAGTTGGATGCTGTGGTGGTCGTGTCACTGATCTTTATGCTGCAGACCCTGCATACCTCTGTTCTCTTCTTATTAGCGTCATCGACAAAACAATCCTTGAATCCAAACTTGACTATTTTTGGAGTAACGCTAGCCGCTGCCATGTTAACTGACACTCCTGCCTACTAGTGATTGGGTTGCCAGGTTTGCGCACATGGCGCTATAATCAGCCAATCACATTTCGAAAAAACTAAACGTAATATCTTAATACAAACGCAAATATTTAATTTTAAACAGTCAAGTCCTTTCAAGTCATCTATCTCAACGCTTAAGTCAAGTCTCAAGTCATGAATACCAAGTCAAAGTCAAGTCTTTTATCAATGTTAGTCAAGCAAATCTCAAGTCAAAAAATATGCAACTCGAGTCAAGTCATGTGTCTCGAGTCCCTACCTCTGCTTTACACCACTGCTAGTACCCATCTTCTACAATGATTTCAATTGGAAACCATTCTCTTGAAGGACTGGGTTAGGTAGGGTAAGATAGGTAGACACAGTAGGTAGAGCTAATTTGATTGAGGTGTCTTATATTTAGTCTTCTCTTGTTGATACATTTGGATGAATGTACAAACAGACCCATTCTATGGTATTGCTGATTTAACTTTAAACCTTAATCAATGACTCTCTTGAACAGTTTGAGGATTTTAATGATGTGTTATCTTCATGAACGTAGCATTTATTGCAAGGCTGTTGTATAACCTCTAGCTCGACAGTCCTTATAGACTGAGTCTAACATCTACACAGCCTATATTTAAGAAGATCATGACTTCAGCATGTGCTGTTCAGTGGAACAAAACCCCGTTAGGTGTTTCTCATGTCTTTTAGTTCAAGTGTACTTGAAGCTGCCGTAGAAAGAGAAGATACATGAATTCTCAAAGATGAAAGAGATATATTTACCACCAATATGAAACACACCAAAGGACACTTCCACAAAATGTGTCTGCAAATGATTCTTGTCATTAAAACCACCATGCCTGGTGATTCATCCCAAACTGTGACCACGACTCCAATATTTCCTGGCCGACTTTATCTTGACAGCTGACAAATTTGTGAAGGCTGTTTGAGAGTGCCAGCCTTTCCTGCGTCACACTCTTAAAGCGAGAGAAAAAGCTTTCAAGGCTTTAGGATTTATGTGTATCAAAAGATGATATGCTATTATTCGACATTCAAGTAACTTTATTTACATTTAAAGACTCTGAGTGGTATCTTCGATTTAAAAACCTGTCTCTGTAATTTCCAGACAGATGCTGGTTCAAGGGTCAAATTGTTTGGGAGATTTGGCAGCAGCTGCTTCGGCTGTTCTGACGTTTAGCTGGAGTTGACAAGAGTAGCTAGGAAAAACAATCCAAACAACTCTCTGCTGGCAATTTGATAAAACAGTGCGACCATGCACAAGCTTCAATTTGAGGGCTAGTGTGATTTAAAAGGTCAGAGTATTTTCTACGTGTGATTAATGTTGGTGTTTTTCATCTCATTGTATTTGTGGGTGCATGTTTTGTCATGATTTTCCCGTCATAATTAAATAACAGCAGGATGTGTGTTATCTGTGCACTTAGGCTACTCGGTATTCAATAACATATTTGTTTTCCTCCTTAGAGCTCCGTTATTTGTATCTTGCTTTGAACATCTCAGACTAAATGCAGATTCCCAGGACTCTTTTAAAACATACTGCCGATGAACAATACATTAAAATAACCCACTTTGTCTACACTTTGTGAATACACTCCATGATGAGCCTGATGTTTGTAGAACCTGGAGATTTGCTTGCGGTTAAAACAAAAGCATAGAGAGAGCCGCTTCCTTAATGTGATTTTGTTTTGGATCCGTTTGTGTGAGTGGCGTGTGTTTCTCAATAAAAAATAAACTGGCTTGTTGTATGGGAGAGATTTTACCTGAGTACATCTCATGGCTTTACAATATGCTTAGCACACATACGTGTCACAGAACCTCACTGAATTACACTATGCTACACTTGCCTATTTAGTTTCAAACTGGTGGCACATCCATTGTATTTACATGATAAAATAATTAAACAGAACATTAAAAAAAGAACTGAGGGAATTTGGTTTCATCAACAGGTAATTTATTTCAACATGTTTAATACATTTCTTTCAGGAATCAGGAGATGATGAGTATCATGGAGAAAATTCAGAGGATGAGGATGTGGTGGACAGCGACTTTGACATCGATGAGGGCGATGAGCCAGACAGCGACAAGGAGGACGATGCACCTAAAAGGAAAAGCCGGGTTGTTACTAAAGCATATAAGGTAGGAACAATCATTTATATTATGTAAATAAAATTATTTCATCAGTCTATATATATATATATATATATCTATCTATCTGGGAGACCTTTTATTAAAATGACACTGCAGCGTAAAATGCCCTGTTCTTGTGACGTGCAAGTATTTTTACTGACAGATTTACAACATGAACGAAGAAATTCATACATGATTGAAATAGATCATGAGTTAACAGGATTTTTGTCTTTGTTTAATCCAAGGAACCAATAAAGGTGGCGAAGCCCAAACCAAAAAAACCCTTGGAGGAACAGAAGAAGACTGAGAAAGTTAAAGTTGAGCTCAAAAGGAAGATCCCACCAGAGTTCCAAGATTTTGGTGAAAGTAAGATTGCAAAAAAAACAACACAAATGCCCACACACTTAATGATCCAAAAACACTTCACTAAAAGGGTTTAACACATAAACCATCACTTCATTAGCACACACTGATTACATCACAACTGAACTGTTTCAGTACTTGAACATTATGAATAATTGGATTAGCTGTTTATCATTCCTTAGCGCGGAAGTCTGTGCGACAGTCCACCAGTGAGCATACCCGAAAGACAAATCTGCGCCTGCAAGAGCGTCAGGATGCCCCTCGGAGGAGGAGGGGGGCTCATCGGGACCGGCCCCTCACCCAGGAAGAACTGCTGGCCGAGGCCAAAATAACGGAAGAGCTCAACATCCGATCTTTAGGTGAGAACATGTTATTCAAGTTAATCAAATATAAAGATATTTGGTCCCAAAATGTTCTGTCTTGTGTTCAGTACTTTTGTTCAAGTCTCAGTATATATAGTATGTGTTTGTGATGACTCAAACAAACATGTCTGACTCTTTTCATACAAAAATAACATTTCAAATATTATTTCATAGGCGGATAAATAACAATATTAATTGTACTCTATAACATTTGAATAAAGCCTAACAATTCAGACAGACATTAGGCCTGTTTTAGTTATTTGCCGTGTCAACTGCATAACCTCTCCAACGTGAGACACTAATGGCATTTCTGTGGATGATTGCAGTATACATAGACATTTGTAATGCAAAACAGATGCCCCTAGCTGTATTTATAATATATGTGAATCAATGTAGTCCATCTGTTGGGCAAATGGATAAACAAAATCTTATTAAATACCATATCATGATGAATTTAACCATGTATTTGATTCTAAATAAGTAACGAATATGTATGAGTTGAAAAGAAGATGACCTTGTTAATTTTACCGACTGTGTAGAGAACTATGAACGTCTGGAGGCGGACAAGAAGAAACAAGTCCACAAGAAGCGGAGATTTGACGGACCGACCATCCGTTACCATTCAGTCCTGATGCCACTCGTTTCACATTCGGTCCTAAAAGAAGAAAACGTTGATGTTGAAGGGTACGTTTCATATGATCTACCTTAATTGTTTTACACAGACAAAGAGCATATAGAGTTTTAGTTTTTTTTATAGTTTAAAGTATTTTTTTCTATTTCCCATCTACCAAAGGTTGGATCAGGACGTTCCTCAGACTGCAGCACAGAATCCCAGCACGCCGTCCCAGCAGCCTGCGGGGGGGCTTTGCTCCCGTACTTATATAACGTTCAGCGAAGACGAAGCCTTTGAGGCGACGTTCCCACACAGCGGCCAGTCGAGCCCCCTGCTGCCCGTCCAGGAGGTTTGTCCCGTTACCCACAAGGCCGCACTGTACCGAGACCCGGTGACTGACATACCGTACGCTAACACACGAGCCTTCCGCATCATCCGAGAAGCGTACCGTAAATACGTGGCAGCTCATGGATTTCCAAACACTTCGGGTGTGGTGACAGGACTTGACTCCTCAGCAACAAAGAGCTCCCGCCAGAAAATGGTTGTCAAGCAGAGTGCTATGGCAACATAGATTAGTTTCAGAAATAACTTTCAAAAAAGGTTTGTGCTTTTCGTTATATGTATTAGTTTAGGCAGAATGACTTCACATGGAGTCAATCCCTTCTTTTATACAACTGTCAGGCATTCAGATGTCAATGTGATTATTACGTCAAAGTCGGTGAAACAATTGAAGGCAAACATCAGTACCACTGTTGACTGGAGAGAGCATGGAATAACAAGAAGTAGAACTTACTGAAAATCAAACATTAGCACAACCAAGCAGGTGGTGCTTTCCTTCAAACTGCAAACAATCTTATCTTATATTTAGTATCGGTACATGTATCACCCTGATAGAATACAAATCTTGTTAGAATGAACAAAAAATAATCCCTGATTGGCTTTAGATGTAGGTCTCTGTCTGCACATTGGCAGACTTTTGTGTTTTTCCTTACATGAAATGCCTTTTTTACTGTCAATATATCTGGGCTCTACAAATGTACATATTTCTCAACAAAAATAAATATTTGAAACATTGGAAAAATACCTATTTACTATTTCTACAAACTCTGGTTTATAAGTCGCATGAACAACGGCTACACTGAAAAGATTCATCGTCTTAGCATTCCTGTTTTCTTTTTATTTACTGTTTTTTTTAGCCTGTAGTTGTGTTTTTACAGCTTGTATCACTCCATCCATCATCATAATACATCTAATTCCATCCCAAATGCCCTTCACAACCTGCAATCCACCCTGAATCTAACCATATAGTGAGGTTTGTGTTTCATAATTAGATTAACCTTGGTATCAAAACAACTCAAATTTAAGAAATGTTGCTTTTTAAAACTTTCATTTACTATTCAGACAAATGCCATTACTGAAATTACAGGAGATCATTTCGGGAAAATTTGGCCCAGGAGTTTCATTTACTGCGTCTATCTGCAAGTCATTGTGAACATTTTGATTATTCAAAGCTGTTATTGCTCATTGCCAAATTTGAACAGACTCCATTTTCTGTCTGTAAGGTTTGTTATTGACAAGACATCTGATGAATGCCAGCCACATAAATCACATTACAATATCAAAACAAGCCAGAGGAACGATTTTGAATTAGTTTGAACCAGCCATGGAACTATAATAAAAAGCTGTTATTTCTGTTCCTGGTAAATAACACAATACAAAATTGTTTTTTTTAGCTCCAGTCTCAAGTACCCCCACAAACAATACTGCTCTGTTGGTCCCTGTAGGACCTTGAAATTAGGTTTTCTATATTTATTCTCTCAGGGCACAATCACAGAGCAACAGAGTCGCGCTGAACAACACTGAGTGCTTGGCTTGCGTGTCACCTCTGACCCCTCGCACATTGAACAGAAATCCCTCTCCCATGCACAGTGTGGTGTAGCTTGTGGCCATCTCCACCAGTCTGTGTTACATAAAGCCCAGTGGGAAACAACAATATCATAAACATTTAATCACCCTGTTTTCAAGGACAAAAATAAAACAAGTGGTATTCACGTTGTTTCTAATATTAGTGTTATTTTCAGCCGCAGCACAGCCCTTTCGCCTTTTACACTTCAGCCTGACACATCGATGACGGTGAAATGTCTAACGGCTAAACCAAAAACAAACAAATCAAATGACAAACAAAAAAAAATGCTACTGTGGAACCAGATGGTGAATCGTACTCGGAGAATGATCTATTGTCTAGGCAAGAATAACGTTTGTGCTTCGCTTATTTTCCTGGGTTTAAAAAACAAACAAAACGGTACAAACAACTCCTTCCCTGCTGCATGCCCTGTGGTGCCAAATCCTGTCTCCAATAAATACCAAGATCACCTTGTCCTAATCATCAAGCTGCCTTCAAAATAAAAGCACAAACATCTACTGTAAATAATGGAAATATTGGACTAAGTACTGATGCTTAACGTATGCTCTACAGAACAGCAATAAGATACATGTTTACCTATTATATAATGCATATCAAGGAATAGATCGACTTCGGCCCTTGAGTCGTCCTCCATATCAGTTCAGCCCTCAGCAGATGGTTCAGGCAGACATTTCACTTCTGAAGGAGCGTTCCCAACTTTCAGATTTGATGCCGCTGCCAAGAGGATCTCGTTGCACTCAAGCGGATTTTCTCCTGCTGTTCCTGAAAAGTCCTGATGATGTTGAGCAGAGCATCTCGCTATAGGCAGTCAGCCATGTCTTTGTTCTGTGTCCTTAGCAACCAGGCTGTTTACACTAAAAAGCTCAGGCTCCATTTCATGTTCTTTTCCAGTCAGCTGATGTTTTGACTAAGCAGCAATTCTGATAATAATTATGATGTTTTTAATGCTTCCCTGATCTGTAAATTAGAGGTGAACTGTGCTCTTAGTGCGGATGAGCTCATCTCCATGTTTGACTCGACATGTACACTAATATTGGATTCTGTTGCTCCGTTTACGCTTAGACGCACCAAAGTTCTCTCAGAGCCGTGGCTCAAGGACTGTACTTGTGCTCTGACGCGCTTGCAGGCGTGCAGAGATAAAATGGAAAAAGGATAAACTCCATGTCTCCCTAGAAATCCTTCATGCTTGCCTTTCCGACTACCAGACGGCAGTCAAAGCAGCCAAAACAAAGCAAATTTCTCTGTTGATCTCCAAAAACAGCCATAAACCTCGGGTTCGTTTTAATGTCCTCAACTCGATCATTAATCCCTGTGATTTTTCTTCAATTGTGCCATCGACCACTCTCTGTGATAACTTTCAAAAAAGTATCTGCGCTTAGGCTAGCCCACACTAATGCTACCCCTGATCCTGCTCCTTTTCTGTGCCCTGCTGTCCTCGACCACTTTGAGCCTGTATCCCTCTCTTCTTTCTCGGATGTAGTCAAGCACCTGCAGCCGACAAACTGCAACTCAGACAGCATTCGCTCTGTCTGAGATGTTTTCGATTCAGTTGGAGCAAGTATCTTAGTACTAATAAACACCTCTCTTAGCTCAGGATGTGTCCCAGCTGCCTTCAAACATGCCGTGGTGCAGCCACTACTTAAAAAGAAAAGTCTCGACCCCTCCATTCTCGCAAACTTTAGGCCCATCTCCCAGCTACCTTTTTATCTAAAGTGCTGGAGTGAGTAGTCTATGCACAGCTGCAGTCTTTTTTACCCACGCATGGCATCCATGAAAAGTTTCAGTCTGGCTTCAAACCCATTCACAGCACTGAAACAGCCCTTTTAAGAGTTTTTAATGATCTGCTCCTAGCCGCCGACACAGGTAGCCCAGCTGTCCTGGTGCTGTTAGACCTGACAGCTGCCTCCGACACTATGGACCATAGCATCCTGTGTTGCGCCTCGAACAGTCCGCAGGCATCACAGGCTCTGCCCTTGCATGGTTCAGGTCCTACCTGACAGACCGTAGCTTCTCAGTGCAGCTAGGTGCCTTCTCCTCTGCCAAAGCCCCTCTTACCTGTGGGGTTCCCCAAGGCTCTATTCTGGGCCCCATCCTTTTTCTACTGTACAAACTGCCCCTAGGTTCAATTCTCACAAAACACAACAACCCCTTCCATTGTTACGCTGATGATGTTCAGATCTATCTGCCTCTCAATTCAAATGTCAACTCATTACAGCTATTGATGGACTGCTTGACAGAGATCAAATCCTGGCTGAGCCAACATTTCCTCAACCTCAACGAGAGCAAGACCAAGGTCATCTTTTTGTTGCATGTACAGCACTTTGGCTCGACCAAAAATGTAAAATGTGCTATATAAATAAAACTTGATTTGATTTGATCAACCAAATAAGACGGTTGTTCCCGCTGCCTTTGGTCTTTATCCTTTAAAATGATTGAATGTCTGTTGAGACAAACAAGCGATTTGAAGATAAGACATTGCCATCTTGGGAAATTTGGCATTTTCACTTTTTCCCTCATTCCAACTCAACTTCCAATTATGATGATTGGCTGCTTGTCCTTTTGTTTCATTGTAAATTAACATCTTTTTTTTTTGACTGCTGGTTTTACTTAAAGAGATATTTGAAGATGTCACTTTGTGCTCTATGCAACAGCGACATGCTCTTTTTCTTTATTTTCTGACATTCTGTATACCAATCGATTCATCTTCTAACAAATTAATAGGTTGCAATCAGTTTTCTCCCAAGATGAAATCCTGTCTGCTGATGCTTTGTGTCTGATGTGCTAATAGACAACCCACGGTCAATAATGGCCTTTTTAAAACACACTTTGCACGTGTGTAAACGGTGAACAATACAAGCTATTTATTTTGACACTGATCTTCCTAAAGGACTAAGTTAATAATCCATAACACATCAGGCTTTCACACAGGCATGATACTTGATTTATGTTATCATAAATGCCAGTACCTCCAGTGGTGAGGCCATCGCTCCGACAACAAACAGGCTGACAACAGCGATAAAGATCACACGCACTTCAGTCGTCAGGCAGTCAGATGGTTTCTGTCATGATATAAAAAACGGCGGTGAATCGCAGAGCAGAGGCAGACTGGCCATCTGGAAGCTTTCCTGGTGGGCCGTCGGACAGCCGACCTTTCTTGCTCTGTGTTTGTCATATGCTGAGCTGACAGTGACAGACTGATTGAACAGTGTATTAAACAAGACAGATGCCAAACAAATTAACATCGAGTGACAGAAGACCAGACAAAAGAATATTCCCCTGACACTGACTCGACCGAACACTATATTTAAATGTATTATTTTGGCATTAGTGTTGCTAACAGAAACCTACTTTGCTGCTCTGGCAGTTAAACGAGCAGTTTTGAGACAACCAAATGAATCCAGAGCAGGATGAAAGGCCTGTGGAAGGATACAGCTAAAAAAAGGAGCGGTGGGTGTAGCAAAGATACATTGTCTCCAATAATCTAGCAGCCTTTTACGGTTAAGATACATCATTTAGCACACATTGTTTGCATCCTTTCGCAGTAAATCTAAATGTATTCAGCGCAGTTTCATATCTTCATTTATTTTTTTCAGGATATATATAACATGTTGCACACAAAACCATGTCCAAAGGATTTGAATTGTAATGGTGTCACTTTACACCAGCAGGCATTTATTTATTTTATCGAGCCTTTTAATTCTATCAACCTCAATACTTTGAAAGCAACTGCTGCCCACACACTGTGCCACTTGCTTAGGCGAAGAACAGAAAAAAACAACACATTAATTCAGAAATAACAAGTTATCCCTTAAAGCGATGATGATGAATTCAGTGTCAGGCTAAAGCCATCGTCTCTGGTGGAAAAACAGACGGATGTAACGTTTGTAGTCAAATATATTAAGGGTTTCAGATGTATTTTTAAGCATTTATCATGTCATCTGCAACAGAATACTGAAAGCTTTGTCTCCCACATACTGCACAGTGCATATGGTACCAATTGAACAGTTTTCAGAAACGGAAGAGAGGGAACTGCATTATCACTCGTTCTAGTGTGGTAGTTTCCATGGAGACGAGTGTAGGTGGTGTACTGTGCTGTACTCCTTCCTTGTCCTCTCCCCTCTTCTGTTGCCCACCCTCTCTGTTCTGCTATCTGCAACATCCGCACAACTTTCATTCCTTCACATTCACTCAAATCTTATTGCCTTTTTTTTTTATTCTGCAGGATTTTAAATGTGCACATTCTCAGTTTGAACCACCTTTGCATGAAATGTATTACTTGGAATTAAACTGAAAGAAAGTCTCATTTGGTTGAGACTATTTTAGGTTATATTCTTTGTGGATTAAAACAGTTGACATGAGAATCTTATTTTTTAGGTTTTTACATTATAGCTTTTACCTTATATTCTATGATTCAGCCCCTTTCTTAAACCCCTAAATCTATTCCTTCATTTTGTTTTTTGCTGACTGTCCAAGTTCTTCTACATGCTTTGTCAATCGTTGCTTTTTGTAGAGCAGCTATTCTTTCATCAGTTGCCATGGAGATGTATGTGTTTCTCTGTGAGGGGTGAGGGGATGTTTCATCTCCAGTTAATGTTTTTTTGAAGATTGCATGTCCTGTCCAGTGTCCCAAGTAGGGTAGAAAATGTTTTTAAAAGGCTATTTCTGCTCACGATGTTTGACATTTTGCTCATCATTTATACCCTCTCGATTGTGTGCTATGGATGCCTTCAATTTAAGGTGCAATTTTCCACTTTTTTTGAGTGAGTCTTTGACCTTCAGTAACATCACTGAAGTTGTTCCTCACTGATACTTGTTTTTGCTCAGGGCAGCTTGATCACTCTTTAATCCCAATACATGAGAACCTACAATTTATATCAACAAGATAAAAGAACATGCAAAATGAAAAATATATTCAGTGACTCCAGTGATCATTTTTTAGAAGTGCGACAATGTCACTGTCTCTAAACATGACTGTGAAAACAAACAAATGCTTATCTGTTTCCTAATTTATCGCATGGTTTGTCTGTTTAGAGCAGTGGATCTCAACTGGTCAGGCCTCGGGACCCACTTTTTACTTGGTCAATACATCGTGGCCCAACATTTTGAAGCACTCAAATCTATTCAACAAAAAAACGTGCTGTAATATATACGCTTTTCAGCATACAATATTAATACAAGTGAAGTACAGTGCATATATCCCTTATATCCCTTTACAGAACTAAAGTATGCTTTTAAAAAAGGTTTAATGAGATGATGGCATCAAAGCTGAACTGTATGACATGAAAAGGCACACGTGCTGCAAACCCAACCCCAGAAGGGGGGTCTGGGGGGATTATCCCCCAGGAGATTTTTAGAAATACTAACATAAACTATGCATTCTGGTACACTCTGAGAAGAAAATAAATAAATCTATTACTACCCGACATATTAATAATATTTTATGCCATTGTTTGTTTTTCACTTTGTTCTGACAGAGCAAAGAGGAGATAGTCTGTGTGACTTACTTTAAATTCTGGAAGGGTAGATAGCTCCCATTGTTCTGTGACCTGTCAATCATCAAACCGGGGGTCATATTTCATTATGTGTTCATTTTTATCTGAAGTTGTACACATGGATGTATAAAGAATAGTTATACGGCAAAGTTATTCTCGGTGGGGACTTCCAGCAACAATCTTGATTCTGATTGTCCAGAAGACTCGAAAAAACATCAGCAAAGATATTTTATTGAGAAGATGATCACTACGTGACAGAAGTTTTCAAACCCTCTTATGGTCTCCGGTACTTCCAGTCCAACGCCGACTGCATGCACAGCGTTAGAAAATCGGGCCTTCATAATAATATATATATATTTTTTGTTCTTCACTCACACATCCGCGACCCACTCGAAACGGGTGGGTCGCGACCCACCAGTTGAGAACCACTGGTTTAAAGATTGAACCATTCAGATTAATTTAAAGGTTTATCATAATTTAGGGGAAAATGTTATCATTACTCACTTCTCAGTTTTCTATCAATCAACATCCACCAGACTCATGTTTGTGATATAGTGTCATAAATAGAAAGAAATATCTGAGTTAAACCTTCTTTCAATAGGATTTATGTAACACCCTCATTATATATGCCCACAAAATGATCTATGACAAATTCAGGATTTGACAATTAGCAATACACATTTACGTAACATGTTTATATAGCAGATATCAAAAATAAGAGTGTTTTGAAGCAGAACAGTCGCTGGAGTCTTCACATTTCTGTACCTCGATGGACAGTTTTTCTTGGACTCTCTGTCTGGACTGGATTTTTTTCAGTCAGTGTAAAAAATAAGTGATAACACAATATGAAAATACCAATGAGTCACACACAGGCTTACATTTATCCTGTGTATTGGCTTAGATAATATCAATCAGTACCTTTAAGCTTAGGTTCACTTTTTTTAAAGTCAGTGACATGTCCATTTGTACATTGAGGGAGTTCTTTTTTTTTCAGACTTTTTTTTTTCCAGACATGTAAACATATGTAAGGCCACGACATCATCAGTATTCGTCGTGTGCAAATATGTAGGGAATTTAGAGACTAACTGTAATCGAAAGTACCTGAACCCTTATATTATCTTAATAGTATTATCAAAATAATAACCACGGGTTATCTCGACTGCTGTTTTTTTTAACAGAAAGCCTGTGTTCAAAACATACATGAGGTTTATGCGGGTGGCACATTAACGGGATACATAGGATCAGAACGCATGTACCAGGAATAACATTTATTAGCATGGATTACTAGTTGGATAGGAGATACTCACTGATGATTATCATGGCAAAAACTATTTACAGTAACAATATCAGTAGAAAATGAGAAAGAAAAATCAATCAAATACATATTTCACTTCGCGTTTCATCTATTCTTTGGCAAATGAATGCACTTATTTGGTTGTGGGGCGTTGGGAGACAACGACAACGCTAGAAACTGAAAGAAACAGTATACTTCAATACCAAAACCAGTAAAACATATCTTGCTTTGTGGTAACGCTGTATTTCTAATGGTGACTTTGCGGCTGTTGCAAGAAAAATAAAGTAAAGTTGCTTTTGCATAACTTTCTAGAAACCCTGTTCTTCTAATTCACAAATCTGTTCCACAAACTGGACCTGATAGTACATCATGTCTCACTGTTACCTGAAGAAACACGCCCCCACCAATGCAACCCGATTGTGTTGTTTTAAGGCAGGGCGGATATGACGCCCACTAAACGTCTGGATATCTTTGGCTTTGATCATTCTTTACGTACAGTGAACAGCAGAAACAATTATAACGACCAATAACTCTTTGATTGTAGGGACGTGACGTGAGTATTGTGTTAAAAAAACAAAAAACTGAGCCTGTCCTTTAATCTGTTTCTGTGGCTGGTTTGAATGAACTTGAGCGGCCCCTGTGCTACATCTATAAATTGCAGGATTAGTGTGCTAGGTGCATGATTCCTATGCTGAAAAAATAAGGTCCTAAAACTTGTTTTTGATACCCGATTAGAAACAAAAGCAAGTACTTTTATCATAGTGGTTGTACCTAATATATACAACAACACAATTAAGTGAACACAAAGCATTTCCTGTACAGTAAACCTGGGGCCCCTGGGGATCTTGTTACCAAAAATCCGTTGCACCAAAAACCAGCTGTCTCAGAATAAGATGTTTTTCTTCCATCAGCTTTCGCATTAGTTCCCATGTGCATCATGCAGCTCTAGAGAGCACTGTCTTATTAAACGTTGTTTACATGAAATATTACTTTTATGTTGTCGGTCTCTGTAAAAAAAAATACATCTAAAATATAAATTGATGGAAGGATTCAGGTGTGCAAACTCGAGCCTTATTAGAGAGAGGAGCACCCGTACGTTTATGAGTTAGACATTAAGCCCACTCAATGCAGGAAGTAACTTAAATTAACTTTAGTATACTGCTTAACATCTTTCCCACCGTAATTATTGGTAACAGTGGGCGGTCAGCCGTCATCGCTCCGTTTCGTTTTCAAACTCCAGAGATGGTACAGCGCAGGGCGGACTCGAGCTGCCTTTGGAGGCGTGGGTTTCTGTTTCTGTCTATCTTACGCACTATCTCCGCCCTCCAGGGAGAGACTTCTCCATTTACTGACCACCTTTTTTTCACGCACCGCCGTTAAATCAAAATTAGGTGTGACGGATTGCAAGAGAGCAAAGGACCCGGCGTCAATTTACCTCCGGATTCCCCCTCGTTTGGAATTTCTGGATTATGGGGACGTCGTTATGCCACGCAGGGTAAACCTCAGCCGCTTTCCAAGATTAAATCACCCGAGCTAGAAGCAAGGAGCACGTTAAAAAATGTGCATGAATCAGATGATGCTGCAAATTATCAGGACTTCGCCTGTAAATACCTCTGGGATGTTTATTTTTGTGTTTTTGCGTTTTAGTGCGCGCAGTGTGCAGTAGGTTTGTGTGCTGCTCGGAGTTGGCACAGCCCGCAGACATCACCTATAATAATTATTCGCCTTTTTATATCGTCGTGATCTTATGTGCAGCGTACATTAGTAACCATGCAGAACCCGTGTCGTGTCTTTACCCTCGGTGGAGTGTTTGAAATGTAAATATAAGTGAGACATTTTGAACTAATTGGCTCTGTGGATGGTTTGACCAAAACGCGTTAGTAGGACCTGGTATCATTCCGACAGAATACAGCGACGCAGGGGGTATTTGAAGTCACATGTTCCCAGAACAAACATTTAAGATGACAAAAACCGTCCCCAGAAGAGATTCTCTTTATTACCGAGGAAGCTGCATTGGGATCACATCTCAGTTCCTGGATTGCACTAGAGTTGGAGGACAGGGAGCCGAGGAAGAGAGGGAGGAGAAGCAGAGGAGAGCTGGCCAGCTGCACACCAGAGCTGATGGGCAAGCTTTGGCTTCAGTGATGGACTGAGCTGAAGGTGACGGGACCCCCAGTGACAGCCGGCTTCACGCGCCCCCTCCCCTCCCCTAAGAGCCTTCACACTTCACACAAGGCATGTATGGACACACTGCAGCATAGGTGAGAACAGCAGGAGCTGCCCACACATCGAATTGTCCTAATGATTGAAATACAACCATCTCTCACAGAGGACTACACCGGCCTTGTATTTGGAAACTCAGGTCTGCATAAACTGATTCTACCTTTGTCCCAAAAAGCAAGTACACCTGCAACCTCAGCCCCTTCCCAAGTGCCCTGAAAGCCCGCCGGATTGTGTCCGCAACCTCAGATGTAACTAAGCTATCAAGATTTCTTCTCCAGGAAGTCCTGTGATACTGGGTAAGTGTTGTGCACCTTTGGGCAGAAAGTAAAATAACATGCAGACCACATGTTTGTAACAGCTGGCTTATGAAGGCTCAGTAATCGAGGTGGAGAAGCTGAGTATCATAATGCAAAGGCAGCTGGGTCTATACCAGCTGATAATACAGAGATGTTGGGTTCAGGGTCATGGTGAGAATGTTTTTTAAGGTGAAGCATTGAAGGCTAAATGACCTACAATGACACAGTGATGAGTGAAATGATCATGACTTTATGATATCAGTGACAATTACCCCTAAAGATTAAGAACATTATTATAAACCTGAAATGAAAAATAAGCATGAAACGATACAACTAAAACATGTTAACAGCACTATTTCATGCTAAATTATGAAAATAGAGAAAAATAATAATATCAGCCTTAAGCTTTAAAACCTGTGGTCATTAATAATAATAACAACTTGAATTTGTATAGCGCCTTTCATAACCTCAAGGTCGCTTTACAAAGAAACATACAAGGACAAGACATTAAACATAAAAATTGTGTTAACAATTAACACAATCTGTAGGTGTGTGACAGTGTAGCCAGACTGCTTCTGTCTCTACCTTTACCTCACACTCACTTGTGTCATACAGGGTAAATAATCAAGTGTACACAGTGTCTCAAGTTTAACACTGCGGTACATTTCTACCAGTATATCAATACAACCCTTGAGGGACAGGACCACATAGGTACAAATAATTAGATTTGCCTCATAACTTTACATACACCTGGTGCCTTTGAAACATGTCTTTCAAGTTTTTTCAAGGCACAGTTTGTTTTAGACCCTATTTGGAGCCCCCCCCCCCCCCCCCTTTACTTGCATTTGCTGGTGGATGTTTGGTAAGACAATTTATGGAGAGTTTTCACGTAGGAGCTTCTGATTATTCATCATTATCTTTGTAGAATATGAAGTCTTAATTATCACATGCAATATTAGCATAATAGAATATAATGCTTTTCAGCGCTACTCATGGGATATTTCAGTCAAATAATGTGGGAGCAGTATTCAGGTTTATCAAAGCACATATTTGTTAAAACTTAATTCAAACACAACTGTAAAAGGAATACACTTCACTTGTCCTTTGGGGCAATTTGCAGAGGCACTCACATTAACATAATATGTGATATGCGACAATTACATTTGTTATATGTAAAAATGGAAGGATAAGCTCTACACATTATGATACTATAGCATATGTAAATGCAAAAATAATGTATACCCATAATAATGATAATATTTTCTGGTGAAATTACTGCCAATATATACAATAAGAAAATATGTAAACTTTCAATAGTAAGTTGCATTCCGTGTCTAATTGGCACAAATATGCTCCGTGTCACTGCCCAGAGATGCATTTTGGATACATAATATCATTCCACAAAGTCAGCATGTGACACCCCCACTCAAATATTATTCATTCATATCATTTTGTTCAATAGAGTATTGATTATTTTCAATTGCATCCATCAACCCCTCTCTCCCTGGGTTGAAATCAGCATTCAAACCTGATTGATTGGCCGATTACATTTAGATTTCATTGATCCCTGTAGTTTGTAAATGATCCATCTCTGCACATGTAAGAGCTGGGATGTGCAAGTTAGATGTTAATGGCTCGGACCAATGCTTTAAAGCCTTGACCATTGCCATGGTAATCGATGCCAGGCAATTTTTATCATTTTAGCTTTCTGAAATTAGTTGACGATATTTGCCAAAAAGAGTCCCACTTTCCCTGGACAATGCACTGAAGTCTGATGTTTGGCACTGCCATTTCAGCACATATCTGAGTGGAGGCCCCTATTTTTACAGTCTATTACATTTCAGTGCGGGCTCTTGAATACAGCTATAATGCAGTAGTGGAGAGAGAGAGGCTCAGTTAATGAAATGTCTGAGGCGGCACACTTGATAGAACGAGATAAGTCCGGCTCACTCTGACTCATTGCCCCTCACAGGATTTCCCCGTCTTCCTCCATACGAAATGCCTATAATATATGAACTATCTCATACTATCCCCAAAGGAATTATTTTCTTAGTTTAGCTGAAATAGCGAGGCGGGAGTCACGGACGTCTTTTAATCTATCCTTGTGGAGGATATGGACTCCTTGCGTCTCTGCCACAGTTGTCAGCTGAGAGCCTGACAGCCAGCAAAGAGCTGAATCTACTCCAACACCAAGTTTCCTTCATAATTCTGCTGCTCTTCAGCCATCTTCAAGGCAACGCATGGAGGGGGATTTCTCTTGCTGCCAATGACAGAAAGGCTTTGTTTGTGAGAATGTTCTCTAAAAGAAAGTAGGTACTCCTGTCAGCGAGCTCCTGTCCTGCAATCTTCTCTAATTGTTTATTTTTGCCTTAGGCCATCAATTTATTTGCCATACTTTTTTTTTAGAGCAAACCAACGGAGAGAAAACACAAGGTGTTTTTACCCCTCTGGTATTTCTCCTCCATCCCGAACCTCTGTTCTCTCTTCACACAGTCTGACAACGTACTGCATCGTAATAAAACAGACCTCTCCTCATGCTCACCTTCTTTTAATGTCTTGAGATCTTCCAAATGTCCTTTGACAGGTACAATATGTATTGGTGAACTGATGACTGTTTTTAAAATTATTTTAATCAGAGAACAATGATGAAAGATGGATTTCTAAGTAGGAATGCTTATCAATTAATCATAGTAACAGCTTGTGGCTAAGCAGCATGACATTTAGCCATAAAGGGCAGCTATGATAAGTTAAACGCTGCTTGTAATACAAGTTTATCATTTAATGTAGCCTGCAGTTTTTCTATGGGGAGTGAAATTAAAAGAATGGTTAAAACATTTCTGTTTTCTCAAGATATTGACATGCTTGTGAGTATGTTAACATTCTCTGCAGTAGCCCCAGGTTGTCCCTCCCATGTATTATCTTTGCATTATTTTTCACAGTGCTTTAGTTTTTATGTAAGGCAAATCCTTGCTGATGTTTGAGAAAAGCCAGAAGGCCTTTTAACAACACTTACTGCCTTTTTTGAACGTTTTTTTTCAAGAATCCCCAATGTCTCAAAAATTCCACCTGCTACTTCAAAAATGGCTGGAAGTTACATTTCTCCTTGTTTGATTTAATCCAAGTTGTGTTCTTCATTGTTTATTCTTTGGTCATATTTGTCTATAACAATGCTTTCCTTTCCTTTTATTTACATGCATAACACATTTTATTTTCCTTGTGTTTATTGTTTTAAGTGACTATGGGTCTATGAATCTTAAAAAACTAAAGGACCAACTTGTGTGTGTGTGCGATATAGCTGCATGGACACATCCTCAAAATCGTGGCTGCCGCATCAGAGTCAGTTTGGGTTGGTTGGTCAAGCGGAGGTTGGCTGTGGCGGACCTGGAGTTTTAACCCCAAGTGAGTCAGTCTAGAGGTCTACTTCTCTCTGCTGTCAACTGTACCTAACTCTAACGGTCTGTCGTGGTCCAGTGAGCTTTTTTCTCTGTTATTTATGTTTATAAATGTTCCCCAACCCGCTGTCTTCTCTGACATCTATTGACACCACTGTTGCAGTTGTTAAATGTAAGGTTTACTATGCACTGCGACATCTTCCTCTGCCATTGCTTCTAGTCCTTTTCAGCCTTATGAGGCTTTACAAAAGTACCTCCCATATATTAAGGATTTTTTTTACCGCTCAACCCTCCTCTCAGCCTCTGAGCCCTGCTTTGTCACACTCCCAGAGTTTTATTTTGACATCCTCTAGGTTTGATAGCGCCATTTGCCTTTTACTCGGGCTTTGATACTCTCCGAGTCTCCCTCCTCTCTGCGCTCGGTTTACTTCCCCAGATGAAAGCAGCCATTTCTGCTCCCTACGGGGACAGGAAGAGAAATCATTGTCTGTTAGTTAGCACAGCGTGTAAAGCTGTTGTTTAATTTCACACTTTAAGACTTACGCAGGAATGTTTTTGAAGTGTTGAGAAGAAACAAACAAGATACAGTGTATATTTGACAGGGAATACATAGTTAACAATCACCTCTTTTGAAAATGACAAGATAATTCAGAAGTATCTCAGGACAGTCGGTGTTAAGAGGCTCACATTGCTGCTTGATTTCGTTTGCACAATTTTCAACTGTTTAATTTGGCTATGCTTATTAACAAGCACAGTAATAATGCTTCTGAATACAGTAGTAAAAATGAAGGTAGTTTGATGGAGAGCCGTGCACAAGCTGCAAACATGTTCCTATGGTAACTAGGCCACACTCCCCTTGGCTAGCTCACACACACACTCACACACACACACACACACACACAGGCAGGCAGGCAGGCAGAGGGACGAGCAGGAGAGAGACAGGAACACACGTGATGGGGAGCAACTTCAGATTTTTTATTCCGGTTATTGTTCTTATGCCTTCCCGCAACTTGAAGGGTATTTACATTTTAAAATGTCTGCCTCTTGGCCTTGAGAAAGTGTGGTTACATCGCAGGACGTTGAAAACGTTTTCTTTTCTGTTCCTCCAAAATTACCAAGCCCATCTCAGGTTCTTCCCGTGGCTCCCTCACACCCACACTGCCCTGCTTCCTCAACTCCTCCACCCACCGCTGCTTCCAAATCCTGCTACTCTACCTCTTCTGTGCATTTTACATTTACCAGATTACGGTGCTGTTTCTAAACATAGCACCAGAGTGGCTCTGAGTCACGAGTGTCACTTGTCCCTTTTTGTGGCTCAACTTTTTCTCTGCATTAAACCCAGACAGCCTTTTTTAAACATCCTTAAATGGAAGAATTATCAACATTTTAGGGCTATTATAGTTCAAATAATTGTAGGACTTGCATAACCTTTTCCAACAATAGCCCCTGATGTTGATTCACCTCACATTTAGGCCTATTGCAGGACAGTAGTTCTCTAAGGCCAGCAGTGTACCTGCAATGTCTTTTTATGTTTTTGTGAACCACCGCTCCCATTTAAACGGTGTCAAACCTCCCGGGGCGATGCTGCTCGCTTGTCAAAGAGCCATAAGGTTGATGCAGCGATGTTCAGCGTCTGTCAGTCAAGCAGGCTGATGGTTTGGACAGCTCGCTGTTGGTGAATGGCTCCTGCACACACTATGCTGCACTGTCTGTGGAGAAATTAGGATGGCAGCTACACTACCTTTCAATTACCTAACAATTGTGCTGAGTTACTTTCCACCACTCCCTCTGACCCAGTGCACTTAGCATAATTAGCATATATTTTCTTAAATGTGCACTGGTAGAGTTTACATTTAATTTAAAGAGTTAATTCACCCAATTTAAAAACATTCAGAAATGTGCTGCTTGTGCTATATTTATACACATTCTTTATGTTCTACAGTTCGACTTAAGACCGCGTTTTTAGCTTGATTGTAGCACATGATTTGATTGAAATGCAACATGCCATGATCCCAAATATGATAAACTTGCATTAATTCGACAACATTCTCCCTTCTTTTGATGGCAGCATTTGCTGTACTGTAACTACTGTGCATGATCACGGCAGCGGTAAATTAAGACATAGCTAGGATACCTGGACATAACGACTTACTCTGTGTTATGGACATATTTGAGCGGTTGGGAAAATAGCAAATACAGAGACATAATTACCATATGGTTGTTGTTGACAACAGTATTTACTACTCGGAATATGGCAATTAAGGAGGCATCCGTATGACATGAATGCGACATCTGCACTGGCAGGTGTGTGTGTGTGTGTGTGTGTGTGTGTGTGTGTGTGTGTGTGTGTGTGTGTGTGTGTGTGTGTGTGTGTGTGTGTGTGTGTGTGTGTGTGTGTGTGTGTGTGTGTGTGTGTGTGTGTGTGTGTGTGTGTGTGTGTGTGTGTGTGTGTGTGTGTGTGTGTGTGTGTGTGTGTGTGTGTGTGTGTGTGTGTGTGTGTGTGTGTGTGTGTGTGTGTGTGTGTGTGTGTGTGTGTGTGTGTGTGTGAGACCAGAGGCTCCAGACAAAATGAGATCCTGTGTGTGATCTGTAACGGGAAACACTGTCACCCCGAGACAAAGTGACCGACTGCACCATCAATGCTGTGGACAGTCTTAATTTTCTCAGAAGGGTCATCTCCCACCCTCAATGAATAAATCATAAAGACGCCTCCCACAGGTGATGTAAAAACAAAACACCTGTCGTTGATCACAATGGCTCATCCAGTAGTATAAACAATGCAGAGTGTCCTCTCAGGAGAAATGCAAATGATGGTCAGTGAAGCTTATATTTCTCAGTTTGAAAGTGTTTTTTTATTTCCTCAAAGCTGCAAAGTGGCATCAGTAAAAGCCTATTGGCATAATTTGTCATCATTATCACAGTAATGCTTTCATGTCCAAACCAAGCCATGATTTTACAAGCATTTATATTCAGCGGCAGTAAGAAAAGTCACTTGTTTTATAAAACAACTTAACACCATAACATTTTCAGTCTATGCTTTCCCAGGAGTATTCTCTGGTTGGTCTATGGCTTTTCTCTGTTTCAGATATGGTTGTGTCCTCAAATTGAAAACAATTGAGGAGACAGAGTTTACCCCCCAAAATAACTTGTGGGGCCTATTAACAAAATTGAAAGATTGGTTTTTTGATGATTATTCCAAAGGTCTTGTAGTACAAACTTGACACATTTAAATGTATATCATACAACCATGTTGCAGTGGCCTCCCTTTGTGCAATAAAGCGCTGCCAGGGCAGGGGGGAATCAAATCCCCCATCTATGCTAAAAAGAAATAAATATATATATTAGATGGGCTTTTTCAGTGTGAATATGTTTTAATATAAAACCAACTTAGAATCTTTGTGAATTTGGGACAAGCTGGTTGTCATGTTAGCATGTGGAGTTAGCCTTTAGCCCAAACCACATGTCTTTCCTTTGACAGGCTGGCAGAGCTGCTAACTGTGGACTCTTGTTTATCGCTTCGTAAGTTGGTGGCAGCTGGTTTACACTGAAGCAATGGAACTGATACCAGAAACAATTAATTGTTAAATGATCATGATGAAATAAAATTAATAAATGTTGATGGGTGTTGTCATAGCTTATGAACAATTTGACAATAATAATAACAATAATAATAATAAAGCTTTATTTATATAGCACTTTTCATACAACACATGCAGCACAAAGTGCTTTACAAAATGACACATCACAGGTTAAAAACAGACAATAAGAAATTCCCCTCAGATTATTTGTTAAGAACTTTAAAAGGTACATGCAGCAAAATATAAAATGTTATCATGTTAAGAGACGCAAGGAGGTAGAATGTATGATAATACAAATAAAATAAAATACACAACCGAGTCGATGAAACAATATAAAACCCCATAAAACAAAGTGAACATATAGATACAACAGAAATAAAAGAAAAAAGATCAAGACCTATAAAATAAGTAAAACAATATAAAGGCAGGTAAAGTGCGGGGTTGCTAATAAAAAGCTCATCTAAAAAGACATGTCTTTAGCTGTCGTTCAAAAAAACAATAACGGCAGTATTGCCGGGGATATTGATCTCGCAAATTCCATTTGTTGCATCTAATTGTAGTTTTCGTTGTGATTTTTTCCAATCATTTGAATGGAAAGTTAGTATTGTTTTCATTGAGTACATGATGAATACAATAGATAGAAAACAAATTGATAAAGAATTAAGAAAGAACTCTTTGTATTTTAGTTTGGGATGCTTGTTCACTTATCTTGTCGCTTTGTATCCGGATACTTCATCTGGTATATGTCTATCGCAAAATAAAATCAATCCTGGGTAAAAAGGTTAGGATTTTATTTATTATATTGAAAAGATAAAGTATCAAAATGTGTATTAATAGAGAGATATATACCAAAGGTTGAGTATGTTTCTCCAACACCCACTCAGTCTTCCTCTTTCTGGCTTTCGCTCCCTCTGTATCACAGTTAGCTAGAGGCTGTTGCCTCCCACACACTTCGTCCTGACAGCAATTTACATTCAGAATAGCCCATGTGAACACATCCATGTGTTATAATGTGTCACGTTTACTTAGAGAACCACATTGGCAATTGGCTGCTTTTGTGGCAATGGTGTTAAACATTTCCAATATGCTAAAATATTCCCCAACATGTCTGTCATTCAATGAGAGATGTCAGGACTCAGCCCCTGCAGGAGAAGCTAAATAAACTCAAATCTTCTTCAGCTGAGGCAGATAGGTCTGATCAGTTCGCCCGCTGCACTGTTACCAGGAAAACAGTGTTGTGAAGCTTGATACTTTGTGTCTTTCATCATCTTTATTGTGCAGTTTTGTGCCAATATTTTCTACAGTTCAAGTAGAAGCCCTTGGAGTTGTTTCCATGGATACCAAACAATTAGCTTGGATTCAGAATAGATCCTGGAGAGTCGCCTATTTAGAGGCTTTGGGAGCGAGAAATCATAGGACGACAGTGTCTTTATTTTCTGTTGGAAAGGGGCGGGGGAAGTAAACCCAAAACAGCTCCTTTAGCTAAATGGGGTATATATATATATATATATATACAGTATAAACTGCTCAAACCAATCGATCACAGAACAAATAGAGTAGAATGAATATGAAAATGAAACATAATCACGTTCTCAGCATTAAGAGACCAACCTGTAGATGACTCTGAAATGTTATGCCACACTTTTAAAGAAACACATGTATGGTTTTGATTACACCACCAGCTTAGATAAATGCATTAATACAGTAACCAGGGTTAAAAAGAAAGTCGTCTTTGGTTTCAAGGGGCTTGACACACCGGGGGGGGGGGGGGGGGGGGGGGGGGTTTGTGGGCGAATAAATGTTGCTTCAATTTAGAGTACTTTCACATAGAATGACAATATTATACATTTAAAAAGTTTCATTTCTCTGAGCAACGTACCGCAAATAATGTTTTACGTTGTGGATGTAATGTAACATCATGGAGGCTCTGCTGTCCCATCAAGCCTTAGGAAGAGCACCGAGCTTTAGAGCCAATTTGACATAGAAGCTACAATTTTACGGTCCATCCCTTGATATCATTGGGCCCATAAACACTTTGTCCATAGACTTACATTGGGAAAGAGACCTCTGCAGATCAATGGAACACTTTCTAGGCGTCACATCCTCTGCAAAATGACTTGTTTCACTATCAGATATGACTTTTTGTCCAATGCAATAGGCAATGACTCGAAAAAAAAACAAGTTCAAATTATTTTATCTCCATTCAAGTCACCGGACAACTGAACCAAAAATCAATTGAACACGGCCGGGAAACGCTCTAGTGCACTTGCTTTATGGACCTTAATGGAATTCACTGAGTTCACTGGGTAACACTTGGATAATATTTATATTCACCTCTCGCACATACTTGAAACATTTTCTGGGTAAGAGAACCATGTTTTATCCCAATATGCAAATAATTAAAAGCAAATACTGAAGTGTGCCTGAATGTAGCGAGGAAGCTAACTAGCTATGTATAAAGATGACTAACCCCTTTTTATTCCAGCTCTAAACTCTGATTGCACATTTGTTTCCTCTAACAGCTACCGACGGGTACAATAGCAGACCTATTTGAATTGCTGAACAAATTGCACATGTGGGCGGCGATTCACAGGTCTGTAACCAGGCTAGGAAACAAGACAGTTTTTCAAGAGGGAGGAATTTTAATCAAAATGTCCCATAAACAAATCTTGCATTTATGTAGTTGCTTATATACTGTAGAGAGATAAGGATTGAGGAATCCTGAGGATGATCCGGCTGAATTTGCTAGGCCAACACACAGGAAAGAAAGCCTCAGATCTGATTCCCTAGATTACTGTCTATACTTTTATCGATCCTTCATCATAATCCAGTTTGCTCAAGCCCTAATGTAGAAGAGGACCATAAAGTTCAGTATGACTCATTGTTAGCTCTTCCCACCATATATGATTTATATGAATATGTATTAATAAATTCAGCATTCAGCTTCCGTGTCTTGTTATCAAGTGACTGCAAATCAATGCAGCCTGTTATCACAACCCTGGAATAGGACACACCTCATTCTTTTTTCAGCTTATATAAATATTTCATTGAAAATTCAGCACTCATTTATTGAAAGGTCGAATTTTTCTCAATAGCTTTCATGCCATGTGACCTAGTTACTCTAAATCAATGCAGCATACTGTACTGCACTATACTGGAAAAGTAGCACACACCTGTTTTCTGTTTTATATTTTAACAATTTACTTGGACTGTTATTTATATATATACTTCTCACAGGTTTTCGACTGGCCTTGGAAACATAATTGTTTCTCATGGAAAGGTCGATGAATAGCGTCTGACAGTCACAATGTTGTTCTTTGTGTTTTTTGGAGGCTGTAGCTGTCTGTGCTTGTGCTTTACTAACACCTCTTATGCTGCACTGCTGATGTGCTGAAAGCTTATTTGTGATTATGATGTGTTTGGCATGTTTTTTTTTTTAATGCTTTGTGTGTATTTGACCAAAGCAATGCAAGCAATGAATAAGATAATGAGACTTGTCAAAATGTCCACAAATGTCCTTTAAAAACCTCATAAAGGGTGGATAATATGGTACTGTTTAGTGATATGTAAAAATGACATCAACAAATAGTGCTTAAAAAACTAAGAATATAACAACTGCAGTTATTATACCAAGATTCATCATTATATGACGTTAAGGTGTTGAAATGCAATATTGTACTAATGTGTTTCATTCCCTTCGTGATTCATTTAAAAAGACATTTTGTGTAATTGTATTATCACATCATGATACTTCTTTAATATTGTTCCTGGCCTCATGCTGTTTTAAACAAAGAGTGTCAGTGCACTTTGTAAGCCTTTGTACTGTTTCATTTAAAGTGGAGGTAAAATGAATCTTTTAGCTTATTATTGTTCATTGTATTTATTTTTCACCAAATCTGGTTACAATACTTACTACAAGTCAATGCAATTAGGCTTTGAGGTTGTCTACAATGTCTTTGTATGCATTTATTGATTCCTTTTTTCTTTCTTTTCCAATAGACCAATCTCGCAGGGCAAGTTTTGCCTCTGTAAGACAGTCGAGCATGGAGACGCCTCCCAATGCCACCCCGCAGCCCTTCAGACAGCCGGTGAGTATTTAAATGTTGGTCACACTCTCCTGATGCATATGTACGCTTTCCGCTAGAAAACATAGGCAACTTGGCTTTTTGGCCCAATCTGATATTACAAGGGAACAATGCCAATGTGATTTTAAAGGAGGAGTTAGCATGTTCATATATGGTTTTCATACATTGAATTATAAATTAAATGGATGTTTTTCAATCCAGTTTATTCTTTCAGTTTCTTTTACTATTTACTTATTATTATTATGTATTTTCCCGTGTTGAAACTTCAGAGTTTTCTGAATCGGAGGCTGAAGGGCTCCATCAAGAGGGCCAAAAGTCAACCCAAACTGGACCGGACCAGCAGCTTCAGACAAATGATTTTGCCCCGGTTTCGAAGTGCGGACCAAGAGAGGTGTGTAGCATTTACTGTATAAAGGGTCATATATTTCAAAGTAAAACCAACCGTCTCTTAACCTCACTGTCACATGGGGTTTGGCCATTTTCACATCATAGTTGTTACTTATCATAGCAGGAGAAGTACAGGTGTACCTGTATACACTATCTTTAATGATGAAGAGTTCCCTGTTTATATGGCTAACAGGGCTGATCAAATTAAACAGGGCCATTGTTAAGGTTTTAGTTACCTGCGCTTCTTCAAATGTCGAAATATCTCCTACAAAAAATAGTCTAATGCTACTCTGTTGTGATGATCCCCTAACTTTTCATCAATCGTTTTATACCATTTCAAGCCCTTTAGTCAAGTGGATTGAATGGTTAAACAAATGGTGTCATCATCAAGCCACTCAGCATAATATAGAAGTTTTAACATAACAGATTTACCTAAGGTTGAAACCTTGTCGATTTTATTAATTTGTGGTCTGTGTGGCTGCTCCTCTTCTTATCAGTGTACAAAAGAGAAAACTATATAAAACTGTCATGAATTGAATTTGGTGAAACATCTTATATTCAGTTGTTGTTGTTAGAATAACATTAATCCTACATTGCTCATATCAATGCTATTTCAGTTTTATCTTCAGGACTCATAGCTTGCAGAGATTCTCATGACAGCTTTTCTTTCTTGTTTTTGTTTTCTGACGTGAGGTCACATCCCAGGAGGTTCAGGCTTGCAAAGTGACCAAAATGTTCTGCAGTTCTCACACAATCCTGTCACGACGCACATATGGGAAATGTAAAGATGTAGAGAGGCAGAACGTAACGCTGACAGCACAATTTCCTCCAGCAACGTGGGATGCATAGTAGACATTTTCAGGAATGGTGCGGATGTCCAGTGCTCAGAGAAGAGGAATGTGTCATGTAGCGCAGGATATCAAAAATATATTTTTAGAAAAATGAAGCCAAGCAGAAGCCCGGGTCACATTTTTTAATGTATAACATTATTAGGACTGTGTCGAGGGGAGGCAGCTCTGGATGTGGTGGTGGTAGCAATATGGTTTTGGAGTTAAAGGGACTTTGTGCCTCAGTCACCCTCTAACCACAGCCGTGGACTGGCTCCCACCGCTGCCTCAGACAGCTGCCTTCACAGCCTGCTTGAGTTCTGCCCACACACGCTTAATTCACTCAGTACTGCTGCTAAGTTGACTTTGCTATAAACCCTCGGAGTCCAACTTCACACCCTAGCTTTCCAACCCAGCTGCTCTACCTTTGCTGCCAAATTGGTACAGCACTGCTCCTCAAACCAGACTATTGAATGCACCTCTGACCAACATAAAATCTGGCCTTAAATTAGTGCTCTTCATTTTCTGCATAATTAGCAGGTGTTTCTTCCAAGCCGCTGCTTTCTCTTTCTCTCTCATGTTCCAAGCCTGTGTTAATAACGCAGCATGCTTCCTGTTGCAGATATGCTCCACATTTTCATTCTTTTTGAAAAATAATAACATTTGGGAAAATAGGCTGTTAAATGAGAAGACGGTCATATTTGCCTGTGATGTTTTTGGGAAGAAATAGACTTTTACCCTCTTCTGCTGTGCCCCACACTGCTTCAGGCCTTCAGGTAAAACGCTCAAGTTTCTAGGTTATTATCTGATACCAGCGTAATGACATGAGGGATATCACTCTCTTAACCAACTCTCAAAGAAAAGGTTTTTCCTCCATTCCTTTTTTTCAATTTACGCTCTGTCCTTGCTTTGCCAAAGAGACAGATTTGGCTCACTTTTTTTATTTCCTTTTCCACCACCTCTTAATTTTCCTGATAGAGCTGCCCCCTTTAAAGGAGGTTACCCAATGATCAGGTCTAATCCTTTGAGCCCTTTTATGTCCACACTACATTATTTCTGCAGATTAGCCCCACTGAACGGCTTACCTTTATCCCCATTTACACAGTGGGCAATACCAACATCACCACATTGACTGTTTTTGAATTCATGTGCAGTTGAAATGACGAAAATGCCTGACAACTAACTGTAACACTGTAGACTAATTTCCCAATGGGCAGCATGCCTCACATGAGGCGAGTCAACAGACCAAAGTGCAAACAAAAGAACTGGAAATCTGGTATTCTTAGCTTTCCTATAAAACTCATTATGAAAGGATCATATCTCAAAGATCCTACTGAAATTGCAGGAGTAAGGATTTCCGGGTGCCTTATTTTTTGTTTTACAATATGAAATCCTTTCTGTATTGTTAATCTAAATACCATAACATATAATAAAACATGGTTATGGTATAATAAATAACCATATCTGAATCCTTCTCTCACCAGGACACGCTTGATGCAGAGCTTCAAAGAATCCCACTCCCATGAATCCCTACTTTCTCCTAGCAGTGCTGCGGAGGCTTTGGACCTCGTTTTGGACGAAGATGCCATAATCAAACCTGTCCACTCGAGCATTTTAGGACAAGAGTACTGCTTTGAGGTGTGTTGTGTAATCATTTCTACTCTCCCTGGCTTTATCTGCCTCTAATGGACCCATCTTTTCTAGACTAATTGTAGATTTCTACAGCCAACCAACCAATAAGACACTTTAAAGCCAGTTCTCAGCTCTCTCTGAATTTCATATATTTTTAAAAGGGATTTGTTTTAAAAGGTTTGTTAGATTAGTCTTCATTTTCTTTCACACAAATAATTTATCTGGTTTCAGTTTATTAAAGGTGAGAATTTACAGTTTCTCCCTTTTTGTGCGCCTGAAAATCTTTCTATTATGGAAAAGACAAGGAATTTGAAGAAGTTACAAGTCAATACACTTCTGATCGAATGGGACAAACTGTCAACAAATAGTGGAAATAGTTGTTAGCTGCAGCTATTAATATAATAATGTAGGCACTAAATATTTGTTTTGTCTGCAGGTAACCACCAATTCAGGCACAAAATGTTTCGCCTGCCGTTCAGCTTCAGAGAGAGACAAGTGGATTGAAAATCTGCAGCGAGCGGTCAAACCAAACAAGGTAGATTCTGTATTTCATCACCAAATCCAGGTTGTAACATTGTGAACAGATGTAAATAAGGGCTGCTATAATGCAGTAACAGGACTCCTTGTTTCAATTCCAGGACAACAGCAGACGGGTGGATAATGTGCTCAAGTTGTGGATCATTGAAGCTCGAGACCTCCCGGCTAAGAAGCGCTACTATTGTGAGCTGTGTCTGGATGACATGCTGTACGCACGCACCACCAGCAAACCCCGGACCGACACCGTCTTCTGGGGCGAGCATTTTGAGTTCAACAATTTGCCTACCATTCGTAGCCTTCGTTTTCACCTCTACAAGGAAACTGACAAAAAGAGACGCAAGGTAATGTCTTCTCTAGCCTATTAACAACAGAAAGTAACTAGGTACTCTTGATTTAAATAGTCCGCATACATATATTTTGTTATTTGTAACGTTCAACATCGTATTGGGTGAGATTCAGCATTCAAATGATTTTGCCCTGGCTGTGGATGTTTAACAGATTATTCATATAATCTGTGTCTATATGCATGACATTTAACATATAATCACTACTACTTTATACACTGTATTTAAAGTACACAAACTTGTAGTTACTTAAGTGTGACCAAAAATATTAGTCAAAAAACATTTCATATTGCCACAAAACATTACAATTTATTTGTGTTGTATTTCCTTGGCTAATCTAGGAGAAAAGCACATATCTCGGCCTTGTCAGCATCCCCATCTCCAGCATCACGGGCCGGCAGTTTGTGGAGCAGTGGTACCCGGTCATACAGTCCAGTGTCTTGGCCAAGAGCGGCGGTGTCGGGAGTACCAAAGTGATCAACGCCTCAATACGTGTCAAATCTCGCTACCAGACAATGAACATCCTCCCGATGGAGCTGTATAAGGAGTTTGCAGAGTACATCACCAACAACTACCGAACACTGTGTGCCGTCCTGGAGCCACTGCTGAGCGTGAAGAGCAAAGAGGAAGTGGCCTTCGCTCTGGTGCACATCCTGCAAAGCACAGGAAAGACAAAGGTGGGCGAATACGACTTGATTGCTGATAAAAAATCAGCAATCCCCTATAAATTGTCGCTGTTATGATCTGTAGGTTCCTTGCACTGGTTTGAATTTGAACTACATTTGAATGTTACCTCTTCTCAGGAGTTCCTGTCTGACATGGCCATGTGTGAGGTGGATCGATTCATGGACAGAGAGCACTTGATTTTCCGAGAGAACACGCTAGCTACGAAGGCTGTGGAAGAGTACCTCAAACTGATAGGTCACAGATACCTCAAAGATGCTATAGGTGAGTCAGCTGTTGATTAACACAGTGTGTATTAAATCTAATGAAAGGAGTTGATGAAGCTTAAAGTGTGATTTAATTACATTTCAGCATGACAGCTTCTGTCATTTAGCACAATATGTGATATTGTTATATGTTGAGATTGTTTCTTTCTACATTGGTGATTCATTTGTGACATTTTTTAAATTACTTGTATTTATTGTGGTGACAGAATCAAGAAATACTAGTCTTAAAAAAACCTGTCTAAATGTCATATCAACAAATAAGAAATAGGCTTTAATACCATTTCTAGCATGATATAACATGAAAATGTCTTCCTTTATCCCCTCATAAAATGAAAGAAAAATAGCTTTTTAGGACTTTTATTGATGCACACAATCCAGTAGACTGTATCTGATTCAAAACAAGACATCACTTTTAAGGTATAACAAATATGTGACGTTTATATTTTATGTTAAAGTTTAAAAAACAAATTGGTACATGGACATTAATTTCTTCAAGCAGTTTCGAGCTAAACTTTTTGTATGTTTTGTATTTTGATAAAAATTAAGAATGTTTGGTCTACAACCTACAGGTGACTTTATTCGAGCCTTATACGAGTCTGAGGAGAACTGTGAGGTGGATCCCATGCGCGTCCCGCCCTCAGTCCTCGCTGACCATCAAGCCAACCTTCGAATGTGCAGTGAGCTTCTACTTTGCAAGATCATCAACTCGCTTTGGTAATTTATTTTTATATTTAAACCTCAGATAACAGTATAAGTGTTCTGTTCTTTATCTGTGTTGATTGGTGCCTGGTAGGATCTAAAACCTGAAAAAGCTGTGTGGCGTCCATTTTAGTCCACAGCAAAGAAAATCTAGTGTATTGCATGTCCCAGTTTCCACTTTTCCTGTAGGCAGAACGATAGAAAAAGGTCTCAAACATAATGATTAATTTTGGAATTTAGTATTTTATGAACGACAAATACAAAGTAAAGTTTTGAGCAACACTCATTGTTCAAAAATATTTTCCCGTTTTGGTTATTTAAAACGAAACAGAGAAATAAACCAAAACGCCCCAGCCAACACAAATTCTCTGAAAGATACAGGGAAGAAATGCAAACATAAACAAATAAAATAAAAGATTCTTAGCGACAAATAAAAATAAACAGCCTTTTATTTAACCTCCAGAGACCCACCCATTCCTTTTGTCCTCTTTGGAGCACATTGGGTTTTGGTCCATTACTTTGAGGTTATACATGCCACAGCATTAAGTTCAATTGTACTCCACAGAGGACATCCTGGGCTTTTCAAACATATGACATATGTGGGGGTGTGGGTTTGAGAATTATAATTTCATTGTATTTCAAAATGGCGTCCATCAACACAAGCACTATTTATAGAAAGAGAAATGGTACGTTTCTCATTTTATAATTACCAGTGTTGTGAGTTCAATATTTTAATTAATTATAGTAAGGGAACATCTTAAGAGTTAGTGTAGTGAGTTTTCAGAGCAGTGTAATACTTATTTGACCTAAAACTAAATGTTTTTATGAATGTCCTCTGAGGAGGACGTGGGGATTTGCTAACTTTTTATTTCCCTCATTTTACACAACACAAATGGAGTCCACTATGGGCCAAAACTAACACTTAGGTTTCTGTAGGGTTCATGATGCAGTGTCAGATGCAGTGTCAGTGTCAGATGTATCTCTGCATTTCAAAAAAGGATGGAGTACTACAAATGAGGGCTCAGTATGTGTTGCATTGAGTTGTTGTGCTCTAATGTTGTCTACATGTTAATGTTGTTTGTATACTATGCTTCGCATAACTAAGACCCAATGTCCTCTACAAAGGACACACAATAAAACAAAAATAATTTTTTTTGTTCCGTTAGTCATTATGTTTATACCACCCTAAAGACTTGTGTGATAAAAGAAAAAGTACATTAGAAACCTTTTTCTTTCTGGGTCTCAGGTTGCCTTGACATTTTTTCAGGGTATAAAATGAATCTCTCAGCTTTACTTTTAGTCTTGCATTTACCATTTTTGTTTTTGACATTTTCAAAAGATTTGGCCTTTATTTGTCTCCATAGTAACAGCTTTCATCATGAAACATCTGATGTTAAAGTGCACCTATCATGCTATTTTTAGGCAATAGCATAGGTCTCAGATATATAAAAATATATAAAAAACATATCTATGAAGTGTTTTACTCTAAATACCAAACAGATCACCCATTCTAGCCATGCCTCATATCCCTCTATTTCACTTCCTGTTTCAAAAGTGCTGATTTTGGTTATAAAGCTTTAAAAAAAAAAAAGAATTGATAAAAAAAAAAGGAGGGGCTGAGCTCATGCGGGACGCGGCAGCTACTGTCTAAACTAAATGCTGCCGTGATGAAATGCCATATCATGGATTATCAAGGATTATTTCTGAAACAGTATGGAGCTCAAAGGCTTTCTCTCTTGCCAGTTACACCACAAGGTGAGTTCCTTTTTTATTTCCTGCTTCTTCACACACATGCTCTACCCATACCTGCCAACCCTACCGATTTGGGCGGTAGTCTACCGCTTTTGACATGTTTCTACCGCCTTCCGACTTAGCTGGCTTTCCCTACCGATTTTCAATCTTTCCAAACTATAACAAATAAAAATGACACTCCATAGACACTGGACTCGACTTTTGGCGGACACCGTTTGCAGCGTGTCTGTGATCGCATCATACAAACAGTGCTCTGTGTTTCTGAAAGAGAAAAAACGTGCAGAGGAAGGGCAGCGTTACCCCCGACGAGGCATTTGAGTCCTGCAGGATTTCCCCGTTAATATCAGTGTCTCGAAAACACATGTTGGCGACTCAAAGAAATCCAGTGTTTGGTCTTTTCCGGAAGCATCCTACAGTGTCTCAACTGAAAGAGCACCACAAACACACACAAAATATAATACCATTTTGAGATTTGGGGATATTTATCTCCCATTCTTTCACTTTTTCTGACATTTTCATGTCTCTGTTTAGTGAACTACAGCAAACTGAAAGCCTGTACATTATTTATATCACACTTTATCAGTAGAAACATGCAGGAAATGACTTTTTTAATGCAGTATTTTCTGATTTATGGCGCAACACAAAGATATTTCGCTCTGTGCAAACCTTTGACTCTAATATGTCAACAACATGAAACAAGAATATGAACCTGGCTTTATCCAATGTTCACACAAGAGTTCTACATCCTGACACATCCTTCAAGAGACCAGAAACACATACAAAATATAATAAAATGTGGAGACTTTGGGATATTTATCTCCCTTTCTTTTACTTTTCGGGCATTTTACAGACAAGACATGTCGTTGATGTCACTGTTTACCAAACTACCACTTTTTCTGAAAAATGCATAAAATGATGCAATATATGTTAAATACATGGTTTATACATGTAATTACTGGGGTTCCATTTCTTCTGATTACCTCATTTGGGCGTGCACATTTGCCGCACGCAAACCTACTTCTTTTGGATTTGGAAAGGTTGACATGTATGGCTCTACCCAGTACAGGTTAGCTCTGAGTGTTAGCGATGCTAATGTAAACATGCACCGACCATGTTACATCCAAAACAGTCGGGCATTGTTTCTGATAGCAACGTCTCTGATAGGGCCGTGGGCATAAAGCCAGCCTACATATCCGATATTACGTCATATCGGACGCAAATCTGGATCAGCTCCGTTGTACCCCCGTTTTTAGAGATTTGAGGGTTTTATTTTCTGACGCTGCGTGAGTTCCCTGACACACCGGTTGCATGATAGGTCCCGTTTAAAACAGAAATAACTATATTTGACTATGGTTTCATACTATTTAGATATGTTTTTCCTTGTGATATTATATTACCAGACAGTTCAAAATTAAATGATCATACATCCATATTCACTGGTGCTGGGTACGGTCGAGTCATTTCCCATGTATTGTAGTCCCCTGACCTTGCTGAATTCCTGACAGTTTTGAACACATTAAAGGGCTTGCTCTTTCCCTTCTCCTTGACAATGGGCTAATGAAACCATCTTCTTGTTTCAGCATATTTCCCCGAGAGCTGAAGGAAGTTTTTGCCTCGTGGAGAGCCAGATGTGCCGAGCGTGGCAGAGAGGATCTGGCAGACAGCCTCATCAGCTCCTCCCTGTTTCTTCGCTTCATGTGCCCAGCCATCATGTCCCCCTCCCTGTTCAACCTGATGCAGGAGTACCCCGCTGAGCGCACGTCCCGCACACTCACGCTCATAGCCAAGGTGATGCAGAACCTGGCCAGCTTCAGCAAGTGAGTCCCCATCAACGCCTGTCCTTTAACATCTACATACATTTGATTCAGTTCAGTTTTAGACATCGATACGGTGACGCTTGTGCGAGGTGGGATGCCTGTCACAGAGTAACATCCCAGAAATAAAGGCTTGCGGTTTTGACTGTGAGGGTATAAACTGTTATTCACCCACAGTGAGCTCCAAGGCTTTTAGCTGTGTCACATTGGTCTCTACAGTCATCGTGTGCTTCGTACTGACATTTCTCTGAATACTTAAAGGTCACCTATTATCCAAAATCCACTTTTTCATGTATTTTATATATAAATATGTCCCCTCTGTGTAAATAGATTCTTAAAGTTTCAGGCAAAAAGATTCGCTCACTTTTTGTATCCATTTACAAAATTCGATCCATTTATTTAAAAACCTGTCTGAAAATGAGCTCGTCAGATTTTGGCAACTTTATGATGTCATAACGATTAAGGGCCATTTACATTTTTACAACATCCTCCAAGGGCCGTACAAATTATTGAACTCAACCTCTGCTTAAAAAAAACTAAAATCACAGTCCATTCATTTTGTCTTTCTTTCATGCTGTGCAAAGAAAAAGCAACCTCTTAATCCAGATATCTCACCATGACTCGCGTATGCATGCATGAATGTGCAAGGTTGTGGCATGACCACCCAAACAGAAAGATGTGGACACAAGATGTGTGCGAATATGTTTAGTATCCTATCCATGTGAACATGACTTAAGTGGGGGGGGGGGACCTAACATCCTCTAGGGGGGTCCGGGGGCATGCTCCCCCGGGAAGATTTTTTTTTAAATGTTGAAGTAAAAGCATCAATCTGGTGCACTTTGAGAGCAAAATGAGGAGATCTATGGATACATCTCTGAACATAGGAAACAGAACTGTAAACAGATTTTCTTTTTCTTTATGGATATTTTACAAATCACTCTCCTTTTAAACTGTATTCTTGTTTATTAATAACAACTTGTTTTTACTGTCATATAAAGACATTACAAAATGATTAATGTAGAAAACAATGGAACAGTACGGAAGAGGATTAGGGCCACATGATTTTTTTTTGGGAGGATAATGTGGCCCTAATCCTCTTCCGTAGAACAGTAATGAAAGTATCCGATGGTTGCAGAAAAATATACAACACAAAAGATGAGATTTTATACATCCTTCCACTTCTATGGCTCACTGTAGAATATGTTTCCATCTTATTATCTGCCTTCATGTGTCCTGTCCTTTTTGTCTCTGCAGATTTGGACCCAAGGAGGAATACATGTATTTCATGAATGAGTTCCTGGAGATGGAGTGGGGCTCTATGCAGCAGTTTCTCTACGAGATTTCAAACATGGAGGCTGGAGGGAACGCTGGAGGGTTTGAGGGCTACATTGACCTCGGCAGAGAATTGTCAATGCTCCACAGCTTACTGTGGGAAGTCATGGGCCAGCTTAGCAAGGTAGGTGCAATAAAACACTGGAACATTACAATTAAACATTTAATATGATTTATTTCTCTGACTTAAGATTGTAGAGAGAGGAGAAGCTGGAAAATGAGTTTCTGCAGTTCTCTATCAATCATGCACAGGATGAATATTATTTGAACTCCATTAAAAGTGAGCTGGAATTACTGCTTTAATATTTAATATATTGCTCGCACTGTTAATTTATCAAAACTGCACGGTAAAAGAAAGTTTAAATATATTAGGCTCGGCACTAAATTGTCTTAAAATGTTTTGCTTTTTGAAATGGCTGTGCTCTGTGTTTCAAGACATTCTGTGTTTTATAAATGACATTGAATTGTACCAGTGACTCATGAATCACAGTGTATGCGAGTCCCTTGGTCACGGTACACTTGAGCTTGGAATATTTTCTACATGGCTGCAAAAAAGTGAAATAATCTCTCTCCTGATACAATTCAAACACCTCAAATAGGGATATCTGCTGATTTTAAAGCTCTCCATATCCTAAATACTTTTAAAACATGCAGGACAATAAATAAAGCTAGAGTAGGTCATCATGTTTACCTTTTCCTGCTCAGAGTTGAACAGCTAACACAATAAAATCCTGGGTGCAGGAAAGGTTGGGTATACTTCTCTTATACAGCATATAAGCATTTGGATTTCCTTGATTTCTGAAACCATTTCCAACTGTAGGATGCTATTCTGAAACTCGGACCCCTGCCCCGGCTGCTGAATGACATAAGCGTCGCCCTGAGGAACCCGCAACTCCACATGCCTGCAAATCAGCAGCCGGACCGACCGAAGGACAGACTCTTCTCGCGGCCATCGTTCAACCGTCTCATGTCCTCTGACTTCCAAAGCCTTATGATGCGTGACTTAAACAGGTATGGTTTCCTTTGTTATGTATTTCTATTGTTATTACTTCTGCTCGTGAAATGGGATTTGCATGTCCTCAAAGAGTACCGAGCCAAGATCCTTCTAAATGTGAGCAGAGGATTGATCCCTGCTTTCAAGACAATGTGCAAGGTCATCATTTTAAATGTGCACCACATTAGAAAGAAATAACAATTTCTAATGGGTGTAATTAACTGTAACACACAAAAAAAAGGCCAAGAACGTACAGTACATGACCATTTAGTTGATCAAAACATTCATATTTTTGAAGGGGCTAATGCAAAAGCACCTCTTAAGGCTTTTTAAGTCATTAATCAATCAGTAATTGCCAGCACCATCTGTTCCCAGACTCTCTTACCCACACCTCTTTCTTCTGTTTTTCAATTCATGTCAGCACTTTGCAATTGCCACGAGACAGTTGCTCTAATTACAGAAAGACTGTTTGAATAAGAACTCTTTAAGTAAGAGAAAAAGAGCCATTCATTTAGAGCACTTTTGGAATTATATTATTCCAAGCAGTAGTCTGTTGGAACACAATCTGCAGCAGTAAACAAGGAAATGAACGAGAGAGAGACTCAAATCAGCTGAATTCACACGTTTCAGAACATTATGCAACAGTTTCATGATACATCTTGCGAGGTTGTTGCAATCCAATAAAATAGACCTGTGCATAAATTCAAATTGACAGAACTCTTTTGTGTCTCTCATTATGAGGTGAGAATAGCAAGTTTATTTTTCATGTGAAATGCTGCGTTATTCTTTAGAAAAACATTCTTAGATATCATCTTTGATTAAATCACTCACACTGCAACGTCTTGCAAGCAATGATGAAGGGCTGAAATGAGACATTGCCTCATATTAAGGGCTCACGAGCAAAAAGGTGGTTGGGAACATCTATCCTCTGCTAACACTTGTATTTCTCTACAGTCCATAGTTAAACATTAAATGGTGTAATAATAAACCCATTAGTTTGTAATGACTTTCTGTGTGTGTGCAGTTCAATAGACATTTCCCGCCTGCCCTCCCCTACGACGGGAGTCTCAGCTGTGGAGTCCCTATCATCTAATCTGAACATGAGACGCCATGCAGAGCGAGACCTCCGCTCGTCGAGGGAAGTGTTCTACGTGACCCGCCCGCCGCTGGCCCGATCCAGCCCCGCCTACTGCACCAGCAGCTCGGATATCACTGAACCGGACCCAAAGGTGCGTAGCATAGAGTACAGTAGTTCTGTGAGATTATTAATTTCTTGTTTCTTAACCCTACTCTGCAAGTATCAGCCATATAATACTATAATAAGAATGCTAGCATATTAGCATTATCAAATAATCTAGTATAATGTGACTGATTTGACTTTAGTATCACACTATCATCGACTCACGGTGAGCACTTGATTGCTTTCTTTGTTTCTGATTGACTTGGAAAACCGAATATGGGTGAACTATAATTTAACTCGAGATCATAATAACAGGTTTTTGGTGATGTTTTATATCAGAGCCATTGTCAAGTCTTGTATTTGATTTGATAAAATAGATCCTAATTTTCCTAATTAATTACATAAATGCATCAAAAGGACATTAGGTGATTGTCGCCTCACAAATGAATTAGTCATTAATAAACTATTATGAAAGTTCACGTGAAATCATATAGCATTTTTTAACAAGACACATTATAAATGTTAAAAAAATAGTTGCATATTTTTATTTTAAAAAAGAAGGAAAAGAAGCTGAAATTGAAAACAACAAAGAACAGAATGTATACCGTGTAAAACAACAATTAGAGACTGTAAAGCGTCTTTGAGTTCATGAAAAGCGCTATATAAATATAAACTATTATTATTATTAGAGTTTCTGTATAACTGCCTATACGTGCTTTCTAAAGGCATCAATATAACTATGTATGACATCCAAATGTTTCTAATTTAAAACCACAATACCAAAATTGACTGCACATAACTGTACTGTATTTTTATTTACAACAAAATCTGTCCAAAATCCAGCTACTAAAACGTTGTATTGTTTCTCTCAGATCCATAGTGTAAATAAAAGCGTGTCCATGATGGACCTCCAGGACTCCCGTATGAACAGCATTTCCAACCTCAACTCTGTGGGAGACATGCTGACCTCCTCTCAAGCCTCCATTGCCGGCCTGGGCCACAGCTTCGGGAACCTCTGCGGTCCCCTCCGGATGGGGGGGCACCTGCCGGCGGGGTCCGCGGGCTCCGCTCTGAGGCTGAGCCAGATGGGCCACATAGGGGGGCCCACCGAGTCCATCTCCCAACAGCAGCAGCAGGCAGCAGCGGCCATGCACTTCCCCCTGTCTTTCCAGAACCCGCTATTCCATCTGGCCGCCCAGAACTCTCCGGCTCAGCCTCAGCCTCACCCCCCTCCCCTCCTCCTCGCCCCAGAGCCTGAGAACGGTCACCACGACTATGCACCGGCTTTTGGCAACAGTGCTTTCTCCCGCAGCGAGGACTTGTCCGCCCTGCGGTCACAGAGCAGTCTGGTGCAGCCCAGCATCGTCCACTCACACAGCTACAGCGATGATTTCACCCGGCAGAATCAGAGCAACGACTACGCCTGGCACCAGCTGTCACTGCAGGTGCAGGTAGGAAACTCTCACTTATCTCCACACTTCAAATATCACAGAAAGACAGTCTCTAACGATATGCAACAGTCAGTTCTACTTACTTATTTTTTAAATATCTAAGATGTACAATAATTATTTAAAGGTAATAATGATAACGATAGTATTTGCAGCTATCAAGATGTTTGCTACTATTCAATGTTGATCAATGATTGAGACAAGACTGTCTGCCCACAATGTCAGTAACATTTACAAATGTACAAAATAAACTACAATATGATTTGACATTTAAATAAAAAACAACTTTTTTCTTTTAGTAAAAACCAGTTAAGATAAAGATGCTGAAGATGACAATGTGTATCAATATTTTCACTTTGCATAGATATTTGAATTTGATTAATATTTCATTTGATATCATACCTAGCTTTACCCTTTTATCCATACTGGTGATTACCATAAAAGAAACCTTGACTGGTAATATGTATACATGCAACACATCTCTCCTGTAGCAATCTATAATTTAAGGTGTTGTTGAAAGCTGTGTAATGTTACACCTTCCATAGCTCCTCCTTTTAAAGGCAAACAGAAAAATGAATAGATTGTAAACCAAACTCTGTAACAACGGAAAGTCTTTCTGCTTAATACTGAATAAAACACCACTACATCAGGAGAGACATTGGTATCCATGTTCACACTGAGCTTTGGTTGAATAATACCCAGTATGCTTTTGTGGTTTAAACAGAGCGCCACTAGGGGGAGAGCTTTCTGTTTGTCCATGAACGCACTTTGCTCTCTCCTTTCTGTTGTTCACTTGAATCTGTTGCATGGATCTCAAACTGCCTCTATTTATGTTTAAATTAATTCAGATCTTATTTTTCATCTTGTGAATGTGTTTTGTTTATTTTTTGATACTGGCTGGTACCCTTGTTCTTGGTTAATTGGCTGTCAGACATCTTATAGTTTACACTAACTTCATATATTGCAGCATTGTGTAACAAAGGCTGTTATTCAAGACAAAACAGGTAGCCATTTAAAACTTAAAATATCTTTTAGTGTAGAAATAAGGTAAAACAAAATTGCACTAGTGGAATTCTCCTTATTTTTAATATTTCAACACTAAATGGTTGTAAAGTAAAACACAAAACGTGTTGGACTTCCTTTACTGCAGTATACGTTGCGTATTAGTAGATCTTCTGGCTCATGTCCCTTATTGTAGCTACTATTTTCTTCATTTAAACATTTCTTAATTTCAATACAAACGCAGTATTTTCATCATCACTGCTGAATTGAAGCGAAGACAGTCGCAGCCAAGATAAAAAGATTTCAGTTTTTCTTGAAAGGTACCTGGATTGTTTTTGATCTATTTCAGGTCAAACTGCCTGATGTCTTGTCATTTATACCTAGTGTGATTTTAACACCGTGGTTGAGCTAAAGAAATGTCTTAATGGTTTCACTCTTGCAGTTAGATCCTGCTTGTCTAGGAATTTGTACTGTCTTCAGAGTTGATTCACAGTAAAGATGCAACGATGAGCCAAAAAATATTTGGACGATCAATTAATCAGTAATTTTTCATGCAATATGGTCAAATGCTGTTTTCAGCCTCTCCAATATGTAGATTTACTCACTTTCTTTATCGTAATAAACCAAAGCTCTTTGGGTATTGGACTGAAAAAAAACTTAGAAGATGTTTTTACTCTTTTCTGACATTTACAACCAAACGATTAATCTAGAAAAAATCCTAAATGGAGAGCAGGTAAATCAATAATGAAAATCATTGTTGGTTGCACCCCTGAGTTTGAGGTTAAGGAACAAAATAAAACAGGAAATGCCCTCACAAGAGAAGTGCAATATGCAAATCTAACAGTGATTCATCCAATGCTTTTGATGGATGCTTGTAATTCTGCAGACAACAAAAACTGAAACAGGATTTCTCACTGGTCTGAACGGTGCAGGGTGCTCGACACCTATCATGCTGTGTGTCCTTGTTTCAACAGGCTGGAAAACTAGCGGTCATAATTGTTGATACTCCACATATACATACTTTAACCCTCTGTGTACTGCATATACGACTCTTGAGAGTATAGCCTTGCTAGTAAAAACGGACTTACTTTTGTTGAGTTTTTTTTGTACATTAATGCATTTACAATTTGTACAATTACTGTCAACATTTTTCTTTAAAACACATTAGTGCCCACATTATGAACTTTAATTAAACTGTCACTTGTTTGATAAAGTTTAGTTAGGATAATTGTGGTTTTGGAACAGCTTTTTGGTTAATCTAAGGCAGCTTCTTTAACCATTGATGATGAACTCGGTGTCTGCTGATCTATATCACACTGGTTTACGACAGCATCTCTGTGTAAAATCATAGTTTAATGATACAGTCATGTAGTCTCAAGCTATTTCTGTCGTGCTGCGTGGGCCTTAATGGAACAAACATCACAAGCCTCCTTTTTATTAATACAGATGGCGTGTCAGAACAGGGCATTATCTATCCGTCAATCCATCTCTACCTGACTCTATACTGCTAGACAGCAAGCTACATGTGTATTCATACATTCTGCTGTTTGTTCATTAAGCACTAAATAATTTAGAGAGATGACACATTTCTGACAGTCCAGACCTCTAAGGTCCACTGGGACAGGTCTGTTTGTTTCCACAGAATCATAACAAACAAACATCAGCATTCAGTTTTTGTGCAACACATACTGTATCTGGAACAAACCCAGGAAACCTGATGTCTGCTCCAATTCCAATGGTGTTTACTGAAGGCTTAAAATGTTTCCATTTGCCACTAAATTACAATTGTATTTCCTTTATATCTTGCCCTTTCACCACAAACAGAGATGGCAAAAGTACACACATCCTTTACTCAAGTAGAAGTACAGATACTCGTGTTTAATAGAAGTACTGACTAAACTTCTTTACTCAAGTAAAAGTACAAAAGTATGGGCTTTGAAATGTACTTAAGTAAAAAGAACCCATAACTACCAACTGTTTTAAAGAGTAACTGGTAACTGTACCTCACTTTATATTAATAGAAAATTAAAGATCTTCTATTTCAAGTTGTAATTATGTCATTGTTAGCTAATGAATGATTCAACACTTGAACAACAACCATTTAGAACAAGCAAAGAAAAACTAAGTGGGGATATAAACGCCTACATTGTAGATTCTAGGGTGACTCTACATCTTCCTTGGAAACAACACAACAATTATTATGGTAATGCTTTAAAAAAACTGAATTGAAGTGAGTTATATGGTGAACTTTATTTAAAATTGTGGGATCAATTATTGAACAACCCAACTAAATAATCGTGTTTGTGTGTGTATTTGTTTGTTTGCGTCTGTTTGTGTGTGCAGAATGATAGACAGCAAGTGGAAATGATGGATACACGGATCGTGTTAAAATCAATATGCACAATAACTAAATAATAATGATCACGCCACCAAACGCAGATTGAAACTAAAGTTACGAGCGTGTTTCAAAAATGTAAGAAGTAGAAAGTAGAGGTATTTGTGTTAAGAAGTAAAAGTAAAAAGTCGTCAGAAAGGTAAGTAGTGGAGTAAAGTACTTGAGCACTGTAACATTTTTTTTAAAGTTTACAATATTCAACAGTTTTATAATCAAATTTACCATTTTTTTTTATGTGTTGATGCATTTTTTATATCTTTCAAAAAGCACTTGAAAGGTCTACCTGTTCTTTTTGTCCACCCATTGAAGTCGCTGAGTGTAAAACATGTGTTGTACTTTTAAATGATTCAGATGATTTCTTTATTTGAAGGATTAATAGCCAGTTAAAGGTCTGCAGTGAATGTGCTTGAAAAGGGCGGCAATGTGTTCTGCTGTTTGGCTTTGTGTCTTTTTGGATTTAACCACCTGGGCGCTGGAAAGTTGGATATTTTCATGCTCTACACAAAATGAGCTTCAGTACACATTTGATTCATTTTCTTTTTTTTGTCTCTTTCCTCATTCTCTGCTCTCAGGAGTCTCTCCAGCAGCAGCATATGATGGGTGCCGCATCTCAGACCCCCACAGGGACGGGGACCCCCGCCTCCCTGGCCACACCACCCACCACAGTTCACCCTGTCCGCCAGTCATCCATGGCTCCGCCACAACACCTCAAGTCACAGCGGTCAATCAACACTCCAGTCACCGCCACACCTCCAAAAGTTCGCCCGCAGAGCAGGAACCTCCTCCTCGACTCGTCGGAGGGCAACTTCACCGGCAGTGGGCCAAAATTGCGCCATCCACGGCAGCAACATCAGCAGCAAAATGAGCATCAACAGCAGCTACATCAACAGCAGCAACTTCAACAGCAGCAACTTCAGCAGCAACTTCAACAGCAACTTCAACAGCAACAACTACAACAGCAGCAACTACAACAGCAGCAATTACAACAGCAGCAACTTAAACAACAACAACAACAACAACAACAACAACAACAACAGCAGCAGCAGCAGCAGCAGCAGCAACAACAACAACAACAGCAACAACAGCAACAGCAGCAGCAGCAACAACAACAACAGCAGCAGCAACAACAGGAATCGCAGCTGTCGTTGACTGACAGTCCTGCTCCCGGACTCCCTTACCAGAATAGCTCTGCCAAAGAGAACCAGGGCCCGCAGGCAGCAGCAGAGGAGTCAAAAGACACTCCCACAAAAAACACCAAGAAGTCTCAACAGACACAATTGCAGCCGCCACAGCCGCCACAGCCGCATCTGCTCAAACCAGGCAATAAACAGGTCAATCTCACTACAGTCTCCTAAGTTAGAGCTTGGCGGTTTTTACATTACACAGTTTGCCATTACATTGACATGTTTTTAATGTACAGTATTACTAAAATGAAGATCTGAAATAAAGCGTTCTACTGTTTTTTGTTTCAGGGTTCTCAGTCGACTTTGACCACCACGGGCCTCAATGAACGGACAGTGGCCTGGGTGTCCAACATGCCCCATCTCTCTGCTGACATTGAGAGCCTGCGGCCGGACCGTGAGGGTCAGCTGAAAGAGTACTCCAAGAGCATGGACGAGTCCCGACTAGAGAGGGTCAGCGCATTTTATTTATCACCAGCTCTTTTCTTTCTATTAATAGGTGACAGTCAATCTGTTCTGCCCTATAATAGTAAATATCAGAACTATGACAAAATCATACGTGAATTACATAATGGTGGCTGTTTTCTGGGATAAACAACTCCCACTAACTTTCCTATTTTTAGAAACACATGTATCTGCAGTGCTTATTGCACAGCAGATACATGTGTGAATGCACACATTTAAGATGACTGTAGTCCCAATGCAGCTTTGTATAGTCGTACCCATTGAAGCTTATAAAGGAAGCTGCACAACAGACCAGTGTCTTTATTGATAAAATGACTCGTCATTTAGGAATATTTCTGAAAACAGGTGGTGACACAGGTGCATTTTTGTTTTAATTTTAGGCAAAAGAGTATGAAGAAGAGATTTTTACCCTGAAAGAGCGTCTCAAGATGTCTCATCGCAAGCTTGAAGAATATGAGCAGAGACTCATGTCGCAGGAACAGCAGACAAGCAAGATCCTAATGCAGTACCAGAACCGCCTGGACAACAGTGAGCGGCGTCTAAAACAGCAGCAAGTGGAGAAGGACTCTCAAATCAAAGGCATCATCAACAGGTGATAAGGGTTCAGGTTGAACTACAGCTGGCAGAAGTACGGCTATGATGCAACTAAGGTTTCTCTATTGCAACACATTTGTCATACACGTTTCTACTTAGTAAGGAAATTAAAACAAGCTTTTCAGTAAGTCACTCAAAGTGCAGCAAGTTATTGATTGCAGCTTTACAAGCGCAGTTTGAATGCTACAACAAAATGTATCTACAGGGGAATGTATACAGTATGCAAAAAAAGGTTACAAGTGCTGAAGGGCTTAATTAATCTGGTTATTGGTAGAAATGCGTCCATTTAAAGAAATGTTTTAGTCTGCTGTTCATACTGGGACAAATCTATCGGTGGTCAGTGAAGACAGAAATATCCAACGGCAATATGTCCTGAAATGTAAGTTATTTACTACATGTTTTTGTTCAGTTAAATGCAACTTGCATGATTGTTATTTACCAATTTGCATGGTCTTATTTGATTTACTTTCTTGCTTGGAAGATACTGCTCTCAAGTGTGCGTGAGTCAGGACTTAGCATAGCTTAGCATAAAGACTGGGAACAGGGCGGAAAAGCTCCTACCTTAAAAACCAGACCAACTCATTTCCAATCAAAGAAGCTGTGCTCGCTCCAAAAGTTTCTAAATTTAGCGAGAACATTAGCAACAAACAGTTTTTTTTTTCTGACAATTGTGCGTGGGTGAATTTTCATATAACTGCCCCGTTTTGATTAGCTAGCTGTCTGCTCTGCTGCTTCACATGGGCCTGTTCCACCTTCACCAATGATGCCCATTTTGGGATTAACCAGGATTTCGAAGTTGGGTTCTCTGCTGAAATGCCCATTGTACGAGCCGTCCTCTTTCAGCTTAACAATAGTCCATATTTTATAAAGTCAATGTTTTAAATACATAATTTGAATGCAGCCATCTCCTAATATTCGCATAACAGTAGTGGGTGGAGACACGCAGTAGACTTTCCATTTTTCTTTTACAGATTCTTCCAGAAATGTGCATATATTCCTGACCTAAAGACAAGCCCACTCAACATGCTCCATTGTACCAGTACTGTGTAGTCGGAAACCCTAGTACCTTTAACGCACAGACATGAAAGTCGTATTGATGTTATCATTCAACTCTCAGAGAGAAATCAAAAAAGCAAATCTAAAAATATTTAGAAATTGAAGTTTAGTTCAATAGCAATAACAATAGTACCTATAAAATCATACCATTAAGGCTCATGCTTTAACATATACCTTTTTAAGAGATTGGTTTTATTGGCTGTAGCCATGTGTACTTCTACTTCCGACCCAATGAAATGCTTAGTGCATTACATTCAATTTATCTTTGTATAACTGGAGTATACAGAGCTCACATCTCATCTCATTTGGTTGAAAGTCTCCTCGAGTTGAATTAAACTTTTCCTCTGATTACAGACACAGCAGATAGGCGCACACTTAACTTTCCTACACACACCCATTTCAAGTTGTGCATCTGAACAGCTGAATTTGAACTTCCCAAAGTGTCCTGAAGGCAGCTCAGATTCAGCGTCAGGAAGCTCTGAGGATAGCTGAACACACACAGAAAGATGTCAAGACCTTAATATCATCATATGGCCACGTAATCTTAGAGTAAATTTGAAGAACACCGGCTTCGTACCCTTATTTATTTATTGTCAACCGGTATGCTTGTGTCTATTTCCCTGTTGTCAGACTCATGGCTGTGGAAGATGAGCTGAGAGTGGGTGCCATTCCTGATATTAAGCCTCGAATCCTCACTGACCAGGTTTGTGCCTGTGTCTACATCTTTATCATCCCTATTTGCTAAGCCAGTCATGTCCTAAAACAGCTTGCATCATTCTTACATCACATTCAGCGCATTTGCCAAAGCCAGTGCAGGGGAAAAGTTTGCAGCTGTCATACACTTCAACTGTTCCCATCTCTCTAAAGTACGTTTATGTCACATCTGAAATACCATTTCACCAGTTCACTGCACTTGCTGGAGCGGAGAGCAAAAACAAGGATGCTAAAATTCAAGAGCCGGAATGCAGCTTAAAGTTATGTGCAGCGATTAATGTATTTCTGGGAAGGAATAGCAAGTCTTCAACACTGAAACTCAATAATTTTTCCACAACAACAAAAATATGACTCAGAAGCATTCATCATTAGAAATCCTTGACTGTGACTCACCAGCTGCGTCACAGTAATTCTGCAGGGCTCAGCGTCGTGAATGCACCGTGTGGATTGGAAGATGTGGAGTGTGTGTGTGTGTGTGTGTGTGTGTTTGTGTTTGTTTGTACTGAAATTACAACTTTAGCTTTCACTGAAATACACAATCACCTTATTTCATGACTCAATTTCAAAAGCAGATAGAAGTTGCCTCTTTAAAACTCAGACCAAATATAGAAGAGTTTCTTCACTGCTCTGAGATAATAGTTTTTGTGACTTTTCAAACAAAAGAGTGTGTGAAGAGTTGCCGTCCAAACATTGCAGCCCAATTTAGAGTGTTGTAAAGCAGGTTTGGTTTGCAAGCCGTTTTTTTGGCTCAAACTTGGGTCAAAGCTATAAAATCGAACTCATTAGAAGCATTTGGTATCATACTCCAAGTATGTGTTGAGAAATGCTATTCCTTCAGAGAGTGTGGCAGAGTCTGGATGAATGTGTGAATGTAAACAGTTCTTTCGCATAGACAAAAACTGAGGATTCAGATTTAAAGGAATATATCAACATTTCGGGAAATATGTCGAGAATGCTTCCTTGCCAAGACTTATTCTGCGTTATAGACAATTTGACACGAACCTGTTCATCATGCTACTTCAAAATGTACAAAGAAATGCCTCTGAAAGCTCGAGTCCTTACTTGTGAACTTCATCTACCCCAATTGAAAGAAAGAGATGTTTGATGTAGACACAGTGCACATTTTAAATAGTTAGCTATAAAATATAAGGCAATTTAAAGTTTGTTTGCCTGTATTTAATTCCAATAATACACGACATGTGTCCAATGTTATTAGAAAACTGGTTATGGTAAACAATCTCTGAAAGATTTCTTCTCTGCAGTTATTTGGGCAGACTGCACTGCTGTGAGTTTAACATTGTGTACACTTGCCAACGAAACATGTTAGTGTGGCGTCGTGCACTATGAAAGCTGGAGGTTGAAAATTGGACATTTCAATTGGGGAAATCTTGGCTTAATATGAGAAGAGTGTCACCACTCTCATGTCTGAATGTTAAATATGTAGCTTGAACTAGAACTCTGTTAGCTTATCACTAAGACCGGAAACAAGTGAAAACAGCTAGCCTGGCTCTGACCAAAGATGCAAGTACTAAAATGGAAAACAAAAAATGTCAGTTTTTAAGGGGGTTATTTGTTGGACTATTTCTTGGACAGGAGCAGTAACTTCTCCAGTCTCTGCTGGTTGTTCCCAGCCAAGAAATGCTCCAGAACACGACACCCTTTAAAATGAAAAAAAAAAAAGATTCACACTTCGGTTTTGGTATGGCTTAAACAAACAACTTATAATGTGTTAATAATTAGCTTTAAAGGTGCTGGTAAACAGATTTTGTTGCCTTTGAACAGAAAATAATAAATAAGCTAGCCGTTTTCCTGTTAGTAGCTATGCTAGGCTAAGCTACATATTGAATCTTACAGACATGAGTAGCATTTTGGAGAGTGCTCTTTTTATCTAACTCCAGGCAAGAAAGATAATAAATACACTTCTAAAAATGTTGAACTATTCCTTTAAACCTGCGTCTTTGTAAAGCTGTAAATGGAAATACGTTTTTTCTTCATCTGTCTTCAATCTATCAACCAGGGTTATGGCCATCCAGGATCCTGACTGTCAATACCAAAGTGACCAGAGCTCATGATGGTCACTCAAGTGTAAGAAGACACATCCTAATGAAACCCATGAAGAGAAGCCCTGCAGTAGATCCCGCAGGACCACTGGAGGCTTCATCTCACAACGTTCTTAAAAAAACTTTGCACATATTGAAACTTTGCCTGTACCAGAACTTGACAATCAGTTTAGCAAGAGGACCAACGTGTGCAGTGAGTCGTCTGCACATTTTTGACCGAAAGATAAGCCAATGCCACACCAATGGCAATACTGAACCTAATGAGTCTATTTATTTAAACTGGAGAGTGAGAAGAATTGTGCAAAAATCTGGGAATGAAGATGGATTTATGATTTTCCCCGCTACAAACAGCACACTCACTTCTCACTTAAGTGGCTGCAGACAAAATGTAGAAAAGGCTTTTAGAAGCAGAATATCCCCTAATGGTGACGCCAGTTTCATCTATATTCCTTGGATACAGGGCCCAACAAAGACCTATATTACTATTTGATCTGATTAAATCATTTAGTAACATGTTCCCGCTGCAAAGGTGGTTATCATTATGAATTGACCACCCTTTTTGCATCCTTCATATTACAGCCATCCCATGTGAATAGATGCCAAACGAGACTTACAATCAATGAACTGCTTTAAATACAATCTAGACCTGCTGTTGGTTACATTTTCCTTCGGTACACAGTGTAAAGCCTGAAGTGTATAGAAAAGGTATTTCTTGAAGCTATTCAACTTTATAACATTGAAACATTTACATAAATAATCTGGCATTATAATGTGTTCTGTTCACTTTGTATTCATAATATTAATCATAATAAAAAAATATATATATGACATTTCAAAACAATGATACAAAGTGCTCCATTAAACACCTGATGTGAGGGAAGGACCATGTGAAAATGTAGGAAAATGTTTAATCCAAGGGCCTTTGCATTATACTTTGAATGCAATGCAATGCCATAGACAGGCGTCCTTTATTTCTAAATGAAAGACTTGCCACTTACGGCATAGGGCTGGGTATTGTTTAATAAATGAGTAGCCTTACAGTGATACTGATACCAATAGAGTACTTAATTTGATACCTTTTTTTATATTCCATTAGATACACATCATGTGAATGGAAACATTCAAAAAGTTCAAATTCTAAATTAATTGATGTGTTTTAAAAAAAAATGTAATTTATATTCCCAGTTTTTCATTTCATTATCACTCCCTATGCATTTCAGCATGCTTAACTGCCAGTGAAATACTCCACTCGACTTCAGCACCGCACAGACTGTACGGGTACTAGCTGCTGCGTGGCCGGCCAATCACAATTCATATTTAATTTAAGCCTTGTGGTGATTGGCTATTAGCAAACATACAAACACGGTTTTTTTTTTTACAAAAAAAGGATCAGATGCAGGGATCCTAAAAGGTGATAAGTACCGATACCCAGCCCTATTTCAACTTCTTTAATGATAATATAGTCACATTGTATGAATGTAGTTACAGCTGGCAGCAACCCAATCACGTCAGGGCCCCAACCCTAAAGCTGTGGTGTGAACAATCCGATAATGTGCAATCAAACCTCACCATTCACATGTTTTCCTTTATTCAGATAGGACATCCAGATTCAGATCGCAGGTTAATTACATTTTAAATGGGGTCCGGATCGGTCTGCCTCAGCTGCTTTCATTGTTTTTATAATCTTTAATTGAAGTGCAATACTATATCCCTGGAGTGCCCCCTCCTCCTTTTAGGGAACACAAAGTACACTTCATCTGTTTAACATCTTCTTTAAGGAAAGTGATGTTATGAGAGACATGTAATAGATGATACTGACAGCTCCTCTTTAGTTGACAGCTCCTAATGAATGTTTGTCTCATGGACCGTTGCATCTGAGAGACAGTATGGGTCTAAAGCCTAAACTAACCAAGCGTCAAAAGTAATAAATCAACTGAAAAATAGATCAAATCATGGCCTTCATTTCTGCCATTTTTATGATGCATCTTTTTAGCCCTTTCATGATTTGTTGAACAGCACTTTGTAACATTGGTTCGAAAAGTGCTGTAGAAATACATTTTTTTTTAAATTACTATGATTATAAACATTACGTGCAACTGGAAACAAATCATATTATAGCAAGTAGTGAATAACTCATCTGTTGTGTTTAATGTTTCTAAAGCATTGGTGTGCAACAGTTCTGCATGTGCTTTTTAAATGCAAGGACGAGTAAGTCGATTTGTTGTCAGATATTATTCGAATGTACAAAAAAACTTTGACATGGCTTTCTATTGGAAGGCAACCTTTTTTTATCCAGCCTGCTAACTCTTCTGTTTTTTTCAGAAGAGGGTGGCATTCAGCCTTTTGCATTATACAACATGAAAGTACTGAGAGTAATGACACGAAAACAAAAAGCGACAGTGAAAACAGCAGAACAATAAAGAGTTTCCACGCAGGGATATGTAGTATATGTGCATAGGATTTGACTGCCTATACAGTCTGTGCCACAGGGCCCAAAATAACAATGCCAATACAAAAAAAACTTGTACACTTTGTATATTAAATGTCCTTTTTTGTAGTCAGGTGATGAATTACTAAGCAGTGTGTTGGTTTACTCTGTATGTTCAGAATCATTTATATTATACATTCATGGATTGATATCATTTATCTTAACCTCTTGCCTTTAAAAAGACATTTTCTTTCAAGATAAATAGCAAATTATACAAAGTTATATGTTTAGGTTACCAGAAATGTATAAAATAGCTTAATGTATATCTATTCTTATATGTAAAATGTATTCAAATCAAGGGTAGGCCTTCAGGCATGTTGAACTTGTGGTAAAAACAGATTATATTATAAACTCTTAATGCTGCAATCCAGAAACTACAGTGCTACGGTGTGACTGCGTTCATGGGATGAGAGCTAAATAATTTCCTAGCATAGCACATTTTTGTCCTGTGGAATAATAAGACACATTCTTAAAGTATCTCGCCTATGTTTGGGTAACCAAATTAGCAGTGGTGCTTTCAACAATACTGGGTTGCAGTTTTAAGTAATCTTTAAAAAAAATGCATTTGATTTATTTGGCCTGCATTGCAATACAGTATGTTGAAATGTTATACTGCATTTCTGTTTGCATTGTATGAGAAGCTGCTATCCTAATCTGAGAGATGTTTATAAACACATTCAAATCTATAATATGCCCATGTATTCTTATCTTTGTGTTAGCTGCAGTGGTACAGTGTGCTACCTCTGAAATCGTTATACCACAAGAGAGGATGCTTTATTCCATGTGGCTAATAAACCTTAGTTAATTTAAGAGACAGTGCTAACAGAACATGTTTTCTTTGCTGGTTGCTGGTTTATTTAGGATTTACTATGTATACTGTTTGTCATCACAGGGCCATTTCTAAAGTTTGTCCTGTTTACTATTGTATTTAAGTGCCGTTACCATTACATTCATACACATTTCCTTCTAAAAAGAGGATGAGATTAATCTTGTTCCTGGTATTTGTCTGACTCTCAGGTGTTACAAGGAACAACAAATATTGCCAACAAGAACTTTTGATATGCAAAATGCCAAATGCACAAAAGTATTGAGACACAATCTTTGACAAGTGACCATTACATCAAAACACAATTCAAAAAAAGAACATGAAATAAGGGGTCTGTGTTGAGGTAACAATTCTGCTTTTATTTTTGCTTTGTTCCCGGCCCACATCTCATCCATATAAATAGTTGATTTTACACCTTCCCTTGTATTATTTGTTACATAAAAAGGGAACACGAGGATGGTTTCTTGGCCCAAATGAAAAATGCGACAAATGCTCCAGTGTTATGAAACAGGAATATAATTGAAGTTACTGTCGAAGAAGTGCTCTATGTTTACAAATCATGAGATTTTAGAGGATGTATGAACCTTTGTTGACCCAGAGGAAAATAACTGGCGCTCCGCTGCAGCTAAAGCAGGACCTAATAAATCAAATGATATCTTGTATATTTTGAATAAGGGTATTTAACAGCTAACATATTTATGTTTCTAAAATGGATGTATATCATTATGGAATATAACAAAGTATTTTTCTTGGCAGCTATTATTCTGCACAATTGATCTACTGTGTCACAAATATAGGTGGTGGGGTTTCTGACTTTAATTGGGCCTACTGGATGTAATTTAATTTACTTGACATTTCTTTTGAAATAAGCCATGCCCCATGGATAAGCCATACCCTCCAGCCCCATGATGTTGTATGGTGGATGTTTAATGTTGGTAGTTTTATTTATGATGGTAGTTATGTAGGTATGATTGCGCTTGTAATTATTATTAGTGTAAGTATATTTGATTGATATGATTTGTTTGAACAAAGGGAATGTATTCATTTCAGGTGATTTTTCCGAGTGATTTAAATAAACTAATAAATCCCGAAACTAAAGACCTTTCATTTTGAGCACCCTTGAATGCAAGAATGGTTACATTACTGTTTATCAGGGTCGCAATCATCTGTAATAACGCTAGAATACTAGAGTATGCAAATAGACCTATAAGGGTTCTCAAAAGTTTGATGACTGATTGCCATATTAAGCTAGGCAGTGTTTGATTGGTCTCACAGGAAATGATGCCACTCGTAGTCATGCAACCTGAACCTTCTACAAGTGGTCATTCCTAACCTGACAGACGCAGTATCAAAGTAGTGTAACAATGTGAGCTGATAGAAAGAGAAAGTATTGAAATGGGCCTGGAGAGGAAAAGCCACATTCACAAACTTTTAATGACATTTTATGCCATAATATATTGTTATTATATATTTTGTAATTACTATACCGTGACGTTTTTTGGACAAACTGACATTTTTAATAGGACTTTTCATGCCAAAATAAAGTTTAAAAAAAAAGTCAGTTAAGTGTTGCATGAAGTCACCAACTTTTTTGTGTGTAAACAGTGTCACAGCTCTCTGACAATCGGATGTATTTGTCTTTTTAATACATTACATTACATGTCATTTGTTAGACACTTTTATCCAAAGCGACTTACAGTACTCTGGACAATCCCCACAGGAACAATTTGGGGTGAAGTGTCTCGCCCAGGGACACAACGACATGCTGACTGCAGTGGGGCTCGAACTTGCAACCCCTGATTCGAAGTCCAGCATTCTATCCACTGAGCCACAGTCGTCATAATATTTGATATGACAATTTTTTTGTATACAAAAGTAATAGCACGGTATGCAATGAAAAGAGTCATACATACATCACTGCATAGTATGCCATAAAATGATATTGCAGGTACTGGCAGACAGGAAGACAGACCAACATGGTAATATGTGTTAGTGTAAGCTTCTCTCAGTTTTAAAGTTGAGAAACACCACCATCTTGTGGTCTACGTGGATCACAAACGGCAGCATTAGCAGCAGTTGAGGATGCTGCCATAATAATGGATTATATATATATTAAAATGTAGAGTGATACAATAAGCTTTTATGTACAAAATAAAACTGCAACATTTTAAAACAATTTAAGCATTTATTTAGATATTTTAAGTATTTAATCTGTTACAACTAAATGCCTGATAGTGTTATTTTACCCTTGCAAAACAATTTACCACAACAGCATTGAAATCCATGTGCTTGAAATAATTGTACATACAGAATAATATATAGAAGCTTTACTGCCGTTAAAATAAGGATACTTCTTGTTGTCTTTTGGTGGTCTTGGAGGCATACAAAAACACATTTAGTTATGAAAAGTTAAGTTAGGAAACTATTAATTTAACAATTTCTACTGGAATAATTGAATCAAACCTGGACAACACAAGCACAATCCTGACATACAGTGCAGCAATATTAACTAGTGGTAGACATTTGTACATGAGGTTTATTTTTAATACAACACTGAGAAGAAGATGGACGAGAAAATGAATAGAACGGACATATTCAACAACACATTTCTAGTGAATTATTATTTTTTAGTTTAAACTCTTAATTTTCCCCAAACAAGACTCAAGTGGTACGGTATTTTCAGACAGATAATACCGTAGAACACAAGAGCTACGGTGAGTTTATGAAGCAGCTTAATCACAACAAACCAGAAATATATATATACACTTTACATCCTCACAGGAAAACACAGGTCCTTCTGAAGCACCTTAAGTACCCTTAAGAAAAACCCCCTATGTTTGTTACTTTAAACTAAAGGCGAGAATAATTGTATCATTGTGTTTACATGGTGGACACCACTGTTGGCAGTGCCGTCAGAGGGGCGTAACTCTTTGAGTTGGTCACAATTGTCTCACTGTACATGTTATTGAGAGGGATGGCCAGCTGCCCAGTTTGATCCGACCCCTCCTCAGAATTAATGCCATAGGGCACCTTGGACATGATAGCAAGGCTCAACTTGAACAGCACGTTATTGAGAGCCACGCGGTACTCCTTCCTCACCAGACAGTAGATGACAGGGTTAAGGCAGCTGCTGGTGAAAGCCAAGCAGTTGGCCAGGGGGAAAAAGTACGTTTGAGCCAAGTAGAATGAAGGGCTGATATCAACGATGTCAAGCTGGATCAAGGCACCCCAAAGTGTGAGGAGGTTGTAGGGTAACCAGCAGGCGCAGAATGAGAGCACCACCACTGCCACAGACTTGGAAATATCAGCCTTTCGCCGAGAGTTGCTGCCCTTCAGGTTATGCCGACAGAGGAAGCGCAGCAGGAGCAGGTATGAAGTGATGATAATGGCATAGGGCAGCAGGAATCCCAGCACTAGTCTCAGAAGCTGGTTGATCCCAAGCCAGGCTGTACCATCAGGGAACCGGAGCAGGCATGTTGTGTCGTTGCCCACACTTCTTAGTTCTGCAAACAAACCTCGGGGCATCGCTGCTATGAGTGCTCCAGCCCAGATAAAAACTGTGGCCACCCGAGAAGTGCAGGACCTACTGCACAGGGAGGCGCTGGGCCTCAGAGCAGTAGCCACAAAGCAGTACCGGGTCAAACTCATTGCTGTGAGGAAAAAGCAGCTCGCAAAGGCATTGAGTGCAGTGAGTAAGGACACGGCTTTGCATGTGGCCAGGCCAAAGGGCCAGCTGTAGTCCATTGCAATGTCTATGGCCCAAAAAGGTAAGACCATGGAGAAGAGGAGTTGAGCCAAAGCTAGGTTGAACACAAAGAAGTTGATGATGCCTGTGGTGATGGTGTGAGTCGAGTACAGCAGGAACATCACAAGCAGGTTCCCCAACACTCCTGCTGTAGCCACAATAAAGTAAACCACAGAGATGACTATCCGTCCCCAGGGGGATCCATCATCATCAAAACCCTCCAGCCCAGAGTTGAAGCTCGTGTTGTGAAAAAACAGGTGGGAATTATTACAGTAAAGGCCTCCAATGCAACCATTCAGGATACTGTTGAGAACATCAAGTCTCTTTGAGTCACTGCTTGACATTTTGCTTTCTTAAAAAGGCAATCCTGTTGATGGTTTCACTGCTTTTATTTGCAATGTTTATCCTTCTTCTGCAGCACTGAACTAAATATGTAAGTTCTGGTTGTCTGTTTATTAGCAGGAGGTCATCAATCCCTGCAAGGAAAGAGGAAATGATTATTGCATAATAGGCGCTGCAGTTCATGAGAAAATAAGTACATTAGCCTTGTCAGATAAACAAATTACACTTAAGTGTTACCCACAGAGTTAGATAATTTGATTTAGACCTCGAAGAATCAAACTTCTCTGAGAGGAAACATGGGTAAGAAGATAAGGTGATTTAACTAATTGACCCTTTGAAGTTGAAAAGCCAGTCAACTCTCCTGCAGTCTATTTTTATCATGCAATAATATCTATATATATCATCTATACGCTTTAACTATATCTAAGTGTGTGACTATTTATTCAAAGTATTCACAAAAACAAACAAACAGTATACATGTTGGATTTGCAGACATTACATTATGTATATATATATATATATATATATATATATATATGTATATATATAATGCTTGAATCTACCAGGGAAAGGGCACGTTATCTCTCCTTTAGCAAAATAACTTGTTGAAATAAGAGTTTTAGTTTTAATATGTCAAATCTAAAAACCCATTTGCCCTTGCACTTTATCTAAAAAATGTAAATGTGAAATTAAGGATATTCACAATCCAGTGTAATCTTAATATTTAGAGAATGCATACTTAGATGAAGATATTTTTTACTTCTTTAATACTAACATTTTACATGGTGTTTTTTTTATTCATTTCTCTGCAGATGGCGAAAGTCAGCCCGTCTTTAAAAGTACATTTAACAGTTTGTATTTTTAACCCAAAACAGAATTTCAATTTTTAACTGTTTGACTGTATTGAACAAAAATATTGGTTGTTAGCAAAAGGCAAGGAAAATATCAAAGTTACTGCTTCAGATTTGGATTCAAAAGTAATTTATTTAACACATTCTGAACCGTTTTTTTCATCAAAATGTGCAATAATCACTTGGAAACAACCAGATCTGAGGCATGGCTACTCATAAGACAACAATATGTGCTGAAGTCAAATTTGCCAAATACAGTTATACTAATTAAATGTTCCACTAACAGTGTAATAACCAACCAAATAAACTATTTAAAGTTACAGAGAGATAGCAGATGTGATATGTTCTCTTTTTGAATAACTTCCTTCAGACATAAAACTGTAACCTAAGTATAGTGATTGTAAGCAACTTTAAGGTAAATATTCACATTAGCTGTCACATTTCTGCACATTTATTCTAAGCTAAATGGATAAAAACAAATCTTACCTGGATGTAACAAGGAGGTAAATCTTCGGGCTGCAACAGCTCTTCTGCCCAACATAGGATTATCATGAGGGTGGAAAACAACAAAAATGTGGAAGACACCCACCCTGAATTCAGGCTCCACCCAATCATATTTCCTCTCTGCATATTCAGACCAGATGTCACATGCAACAGAAACACTAAAACAACAGATATATAGCAAATACAAATAAAAATGGCTTTCTTAAATGACTGGATTCCGACTTATTTTCCATTCCCTCTCCACATTATATCTACTAATTTCTACAATAAAAACAAGTGATAAAATGTTCTTTATTATTTTTGTTAAAGGAAACTAAAAATCAACTATTTTTTTTTAATAACAGTTGTCTAGACAGAAGCTGAAATTCTAGATATAACTGTCATCACTCTTAAATGCATCATGCCATAGCATAATTCAAATGGCCATATCACATGAGTCTCGCTCACCTGGAAAAAGGCCTAACATTATTCTCTCTGTGTGCTGCCCTTTGTTAAACTGTGTCCCTACTTCCTTCTTCCTTACTGGAGCTCATACCTGCTGTGTTATGCAGCAGAAAATGTAGCGGTTGGTTTTGATTTTTGATTTGAGTAAGTTATAAAGCCCTTTGTAACATTGTGTTTTGAAAAGTGTCACATGACAAAATTAATAAGTAAGCCAATTGGGTGCTTGTTTTTTTGTTTTTTGGCTGCATGTAACAATATGCTTATCATAAAAAGGCACTTCGACCTTACAAGCAGGTGAAAGTTATGACAGGACTTTGACAGTAAATAAAAATGTATCAAAGTAAATCTGTTATTTTTCTATTTATATCTGGGGCGTTGCTTCATGATTAGATTGAGAAGCAGAAATGATTCTTCATTATAAATCGTTGATAGTGGAAAGAACATCAGCTGCAAATGACTAAATGAGATTAGCTTGGAATAGGCGGAAGAGTGGAGAAGTTGATTAATGCTGGTCTGTCAAAACTAAGCCACTAGCTGAACAAAACATGCTTTGTTCATGATTTCATTGGCGACAGTGTGATACAGAAACAAACCATTAATTACATCAAAAATATGTTCCTCGGTTGCGCAGATGTTTTGATCGGACAAAGATCCTTGCACCTACTGCACAAACTGATAGATTAATTACTGCTTGATATCAACACAGATTTTTTTTTCAGATTGAAAAAAGAAATAAAGAGATACAGATCTGTTAAATGTACTCTTTCAGCCTGTGTTCTGATACAGCATCAGCTTTTTGTTTGATGCTTGAAGAAATATGAATTTTCCTATTTCATTTTCACGATATGGTTGTAAACACATATCCTTAACAATAACTGTGAATGACAACCAAACACTATTTCCCTGACAAAAAAAAAGCAAAAAGCCACCTTAAATGTAAAAAAAATACACTACTAGACATGAACTATTCCAATTGGCATTGTGGGTCAGTGGTGTCAACATTTCAAGATTTACTTTTGTACAAGACAAAAAGTGGTGAGATGTATCTGTTCCAGGTCTATAAATGAGTTAGATAATGGAGATCATACTGCACCGCATGCCAAATGAACGTACTGCAGTGATGAAGCTTTGTCGCCACCCTTTGTAAAAATGACAATACAACACTTCACTGTGCCAAAAGGAGGAGGTCTGAACAAGCTTCTTTCAGTATGTTCTCTACGTTTTCTCTGAAAGTGAGCCCTCTGGTGACAAACACATGACTAACAACAAGCAGCAGCATTTACTCTTGTAAAGCGAAGGTGCTAAGGGAAGAAAAATATATCATGCATAAAAAAGGACAACACAAAGCCTTTCTTTGAAAAGTATAGCAGAGCACATAGATTCTAACAACAGGTGCATTTCTTTAGAAATCTATTACTTTATGACCTCACCCTTTTGATTTGAACACTTATTTCCCATTTTAAATCCTAAGACTGAATGGTCAATGATCAACCATTCATGATCAGATGCCTCAGATTGGACCTATACTTCAAGACACACACAAAATGGTTATATGATTACCGAGAGGCCAACAAACATGGTTGTACATAGTTGTATTACTTTTGGTTCAAAATGAATTCATATGTAAATAAGTTGGTTTTGTTTTTTCCTGTGAAAAGTTAGGCGAATAAAATATTTTTATTTTGTAATTGGTTATAAAGCATACTTTCCTTTACATTTCCCCTAGTCCTTATTTTTTTAAGCATATCATTCCCTCTACAGCAGAGCAACATAATACTTTTAGTTGGCATGGTAATATGTAAGCAACGGAATAATGTGCATTACATTACTGGATTATAATTAGTGTGTTCACATCAAATGCTGCAGCTGCTAAAGGTAAACTTGGACCCCCCTGTGGAAAAAGGGACTATCATAATACCAATGGTGATAGTGCTAAAACTGTGCTTTAACTTTAGCTGAACTTGTTTTCATAAATGTAATTTATTAAAATTGTAATTAAGTTACTAACACATATTCTGTTAATGAAAAAATGGTGTGCTATGACTTTACTGAACACAAATGTTGAAATCTTTAACACTTTTTGTCCCGCATTAAAAGTGTCCCTCTGATCAAATAACTGGTACAATTGGTCAACAACCGCCCCTGGAAATATCACATACATTTTGAGTGAACTTTGTCCCCTTTATAAATGGCTGAGTGTTTAAAGAGGACCACCGATTAGAGGCCATTCACGTGTTAATATCCTCGAGTAAACCAACGTTGATCTAAAGATAAGTGTCCCGCGCGCGGGCACTACTGGTCACCTTTCAGCTCAGTGTCAGCGCGCGCACGCAGAGATCACTCGCGTGGCTTGTTATTAACGTTAATAACGTTATCTCTCGCGTCACTCGTGTCCCCATCGCAGCCGCTGCTGCGCAGGAGGAGGAGGACGGGAGGTCCAGGTGCACCGCTGCTGTGATTGAAAGACAGGGGAAGTTTTTTTAACCTAAAAGAGATGAACCGTTAACTGATTTGTCGACAAGTGTTAATCCTCCAAACAAAGATCGCCATCGCTTTTTTGTTTTTGATCGGTGATGGGATTCCTGCAGGAGCGACCTGCCGCCTAACGTTAACCCTAAGGTAAGAAGCGTAACGACGGGTAACTAACTGAAGATAGTGGGGGCAAACAGGGTGGGATGCTGGAGGGGCTCAGTCCGCTTGTGGGTGCTCTGTTTCGGGGAGTTTGTGTGGGCGAAAGTTAAGTACAACGGTTCGTGAGTGAGTCAGTAATATGGATGTCAGTTGTAGTAAAACACTCGGCCAAGTGTCCTCTGGGTCTCGTGCTGGAGCAGCTAGCGACAAGTCTCCCCCCCATCACCATTATCGGGCTATTATTACTATCTTTACTGCGGTTTGCCACAGCTGTGAACAGGCTAGCAGTGGACATTGTCAACGCACGCAAACTTGTGGTAAGTGAGTGCAAATGGGACAGACAACAAGGCTGCCATTGTACCAGATCAGCGGCGGATTAACGGAATTCCTTTTCTCTGCACTGTCTCAATGGCCTCCAGTCTCTCTTTCTCTCCCTCTCTTTGCCTGCTTCTGTGGAAATAATAACATCTTGATTTCGAGCTTCTTCCACCTCTGGCACTTGTTAGTAAGAGTAAAACACCTCTCGGCCAGCAGTCACTAAACCAGAGATATCCAATTGATGCATTGTGAAACATGTGGATGGGTCAGAGCTGGCCAGTAGATTGTTGTAGTTATGGTTGTCAGAGCTGGTAGATTAGGTGATAAGTAAACTAGAGAGCTGCAACCAACAGATATGTTCGTTATTACTTAGTGATTTAGCCTATATAAAAGTCTGAAAATAATGGGAATACCTGCCAGAATTCCCCAGAGCCTTAGGTGCCATTTTTACTTGCTTAGTCTGACCAACAGTATGGAAAAAAAGCATTCATTTACAATGGCATAACAGCAAAAGGGTAATAATGCTTGCTTGATAAGTGTCTGCTAAAATGAACCAACTATTACTATTGTTGGGAGATTAGGTTTTTATTAATCAAGTAATTGTTTCTTAGCAAACAGCAGTGCAAGGTGATGCCATTAGTCTTTAAACCCTGGATGTATGTAGTTAATGAGCTTGAGTGGGGTGAATATTATGTGTCAACTAGGTCTTCAGGGGGTTTGTCTGTCCTGCTGTTGTCTCATCATGACTGATCATCAATGTTAGCACTGAGGGATCCCCTCCCACAGGCAATTGGACATGTTAGAGGTTGTAGCTCTTTTATGTTCTAGCATTGAAAGACAATAAACAAACACAGATTGTTCTATTTCTTACTCCTCCAGCCCTCCCACCCTTCTTCTATACACTTGCACATCATGCACAACATGCACCGTCCCCAGCTCTCCCCCCTTCCCCCCGTGTATGTGGCCAACCAACATGTGGGGAGGTAATCCCAGCTATTAGGGTAATCTCCTCAGCATGACGATCAATAGGGGAGGGTGTGCGACGACTACCAGACAAGAGTAGCAGGGGGACCAAATTTGTGGTAAAGAAAAATGATTTAATCATCTAGATTAGGTCAGGAGACTGGGGTCTGGTCAGGGGCTTGTTGCTGGGAGGGGGAGGGGTGCAGACAGGAAGATGTGAGGGGTAAACCCATCTCCACTTTGGGCAGCTCCCTTGTGTGACAATGGGATGAGACATTTTGTTCTCCTTAATCTGGAGTAAATGGAAACAACAAAAGGACAGCTTCTAATAGACAGTGCCAAACCCATTATGGGACTACAAGAGCAAACATTTGTAGAAAACTACAAAAAGAAATATTGCACAAGGAAAGATTAGCCTATCCCACTGCTTGGCTTTGTTAACAGCATTTATTACAACAACAAAAAATGCCTCAAGGAATTGAGCAGATGACCGACCCCAATAAATTACATTTTGGGTCTTTTAGCTCCTGTGTGGTACCTCAAGCAGAGGACATTGTAAAGAACCCCAGGAGATGTGGCCAATCACAACAGGTCATAGTCATTATGCTGTTGTTCCTGTGAATGCAGTGTGAGGTCGTTAAAACACAGCATGTGCCGGTGGTTCACATCCAAAATCTCCTGTATACCAACTCCTTTTTTTCTCACCGTTTGAAAGAGTTAGACATGCCAGTAAATAGCAGCACTTATCAACACAATGTACATCATGATTTTTATCTTAAAATAGAAAGTTACAAAATAAAAGATGTGCATGTTGAGTACTTTATTTATAGTGTCTCAAGCAGTAAGAATAAGATGAAAGGATAACTGTCTTCACACAGTCTGCACACTATGTTATCCTGCTTCTAAAAATGGTGTGTATGTGTGTGTGTGTGTGTGTGTGTGTGTGTGTGTGTGTGTGTGTGTGTGTGTGTGTGTGTGTGTGTGTGTGTGTGTGTGTGCACCGTCTTGCTGAGTGTGCATCCTCTCTTCTGATGTTGTAACAGCAGAGCTTACAGATGGACCACATATTGGATTCAGTGCAATGTGAACATATGTTACCTGTCTCTCCCATGTTGTCTTTGTCTGTATGGGGTGTGTTGTTTAAGCTACCTGGAACAAGGGGAGTCAAACTTATTAAACAACCAAAGCTGACTTAACAGATGGGAATGTAAACACTCAAAAAGATATATTTAAAACATCAAAAAGGGAATTACTTAAGTGCTGTATAATGCCATGAGAATAAATGTGTTTAATGACAGCCACCTTATTCTCAGTTTAGATATGTCAACTTGGGCAATAGAGATGTTTTTGTTCTACCTTGTGGCAAATAAGAAAATCATCAAATGAATGTCTAACAAAATAACAGGTTGTAAATGTGTTAACTCCTTCTGTACTACCACTACTATTGTTATTTCAAATACTTGGCTAATTGTTTTTATGAAGATCATTGTAGTCCAATTAGCCTCAAGTAATTTATCAGGTAAATTAAGGATTTCTGATTCTGTTATTGCATTAGAACAATCCAGTGCAGCGTTCCTCTTTAAGTGTAGTATTGAAAGGATTTTTGAATGAATCAGAAAGGTTCCTGAATATAAAAAAAGGACTTGCCCTTTAAGTCTCCAGTGGAGGAACTAGAGTGCAAACACTGGCAAAATGTCCAGATGGAAGATGGGAGGGATGAGTAAGGCGTTCACAGATCCCTTCTGTTTGGCCCCATTGAGGCAGAGGGAGACGAGATTGGATGGGTCTGAGGGAGTCAGGTTACTTATCGGCCCATTCTACTCCAAAGGAGTGGTGGTGTAAAAGATGCAATACCCCCTATGGGAAACCTAATCCAGACCCTGCTGCCAGCTGTCATTCTTTTGCTCAAGGGTAAATCGCAGGTATCGCCTTACCCTTCAATCCTTACCTTAATCATAGCAGGAAACAGGAAATGACACACGTGGTTCTGTACTGCACCTCACATCTTTTATGTCATTTGAGAATCTTGATCTTAAAAAGATCTGCATATCACAAAAGAGCAAATCCCAGTCCATTTCAAAAGTGCCGGCTGCAGTAACGAGATTTTGCTGTTTTTATTTAAAAAACCTCCAGCCTATCGTTACGTTTTGGACTTTGACTGTCCGAAATCACTGATGGATTATGTAAACACTCAAATCAATGACCACAACATGTCTAATGTTTTGTAGTCCAAACAATATACTGAAACATTTAGATAACATTTGCAGAATAATAGAAAATACAAAGAATTATTTAGCGAAGCTTTATACATCATCATCAAAAATGTGTAAGAATTGACAAGTCTCTTCGTAAACCAAAATAAAGGGCATGACTCAAACTGAAGATGTCATCAGGGTGTTAATCTTTAATTTGCTCTTCTGAGAATAAATCAAGTGTGTCTGTCATTGTCCTGTTCAAACCACAAGAGCCCGATTGTTTATTACTCTAATCTTACTTTTCTCTGAAGAACATTGTGTTTCTATTTGAAGTTTTCTGTGTCAGGCTTTGGAGGAGGGCACTGTACCATTTAATCTGTGTTAATCTGTTATGTTTTCTTTTGCGTTGGCAGCATGATCTATACTTAAGTGCTTATTGAAATGAATTGCAGTGTTAATAACCAAACCTAACAGAGATATTAGATAGAACCAAGGATGAAAGAAGAAATGATCAAGTGAAAGATAGGAAGTGATAGAGAAACATAAAGGGAGACATTCAGAGCAAGTCTGAGCTGACCTTGCCATGATAATCTAATCCCTGTCGAGAGTGCTTTTTTTAGAGAGCAAGTTAATGCCAGCAGATTACACTCCAGTGTCTCCCACACTAGCCAATCCACACTGAAAAGAGAGTAGGCCCATAGTGGATTCTCATAGCAGATAAATTAACATCAATAATAGAAGCAAAACATTAAAAGAGCCTTCCTAAAACGTCCCCAGGAATCTCTTCATCTTTTCCTCTCTGCTTTCAGTCGCATTGTTCAGTTTGATGTCTGCATTTGGGCCAGCATGACATATCTAGTGTATTTTTTAAGAGTAACTATTCAAATGTCCACAACAGGTAAAATCTCTGCTCAGAATCTCTCATGTCTTTGTCAGCCTCCTTCCCTGTGTGTGCTTAATAGCACTAAGGGGCATCCATGATAAAAGGCCACTCATTGAGCAGCTCATCTCATGCTATGAAGAGTAATCCCTGTATATGTTGTGTAACCGAGTGCTGAGTTGGACAAGGAGGGGGATGGGCACCGATGTGCGCAAGTTTGTCCGTGCTAGTGACTGTTGAGCTCATGGATATCTAATCTGTTAGGTACATTAGGCTGTTTGCACACACTAACGTGTTGATTCAGACAATTTACTCATTCGGGGAACTGTGTCGGTCTCGAATGTCTAAATTAATCGTTGGCTGTGCTGAGGATTATTTGCAAGTGTCAGTCAAATTGTATTGTGCTCATCACACTGTCAACATGTACAACACAGAACATTGTGTCTTACATTAGATAAATAATGTTTATCCTGTGATGCCTTCACAGTGTGGTCAAAGATGTTATTTTTCTGAACCTAAAAAGAAGCTAGTTTGCATACAGACTTGAATTTTGAGCATGCTAACGTGTGGTTGATAGTTATTAAACATGTCATCTGCACCCGGGCATGTGTTTCGACTCCCCTACATCTGGAAGGAGACATATTCAATTGCATAAGCAGTAAGTCAGCAGAGATTACTTTTCTGCATACTTGCTCTTCAAGACAAGTAAAACGTTAAGAAACATTGTTCTCCTTCGCATGAGACTTACTTTGTTCAGGTGTTCAATATGGCTGACTGTTGGGTCTTTTACTTTATTTTTAGGAATGGACCTGCGTGTCTTAAACATCCTATGCACTTTTTTGAAGGTTGCCAGGTGTTATTGTTCCTTTGTTTACAGTACAGTTTAATTTGCAAACTAGAAGTCGACAATTGCAATGACAGCTGTTTCAGAAAACTGAACCTATACATTGTAATGGTAACATGATCCACTAGATTATAGCTTCTTCAGCAGTGAGTTTGCCTTTAGTGTGCAATATCTATTTTTGGGTGCACACCGTATAGGAACTTGACTTTGTTTTTGTAATTGAATCTTGTACACGATCACGTGCAAACAGCAGATATTTGTTTGAGTTTTAGGAAAGCTAAAAGGACTTAAAGATAAAGGGAGAAACATCTCCCTCTCTGTGACAATTGTTCATCCTCTTGATAAGTCAACATTTACAACAAAGAAACAATCTCAGTTGTGTAATAATTGTGTTTTTATCCTTAGTTGTGATTGCAGTTGATGAAAAACGACAGGATTATTGGACACAAAACGGTAGATGCGAGCTGAGGCTTAGTGAGTAACTATGGCTTTGAACACTAGCATAAGGGCAGTCACATGCTATCTCCAGTCAGGGGTGTGTTGGCACAGGCTTGCTGGTTGTAGAGAATATTTGGATGACTTCAGCACACACACACAAACAGAAACACACATAAACATGCATGCACAGTCATGGGGGTCACACATACCTGCTTCTATCAGTCTATAGTTGCCCAGATTTAGCAGATATCGGCAATTAGTGGACCATTCTTACAAAAATAAGGTATTTCAGGCATTTTGGTTTGCAGCAAAGTAAATTCAGGGAAAAGGCTATTTTCAGATCCTGGCAGGAAATGACACCCACAGTTTTAGTGCAACAACCAGGCAAACAGGCAGTGCTGCACACACAAGCGACACACTGACAGTGGATATTTACACACACACACACACACACACACACACACACACACACACACACACACACACACACACACACACACACACACACACACACACACACACACACACACACACACACACACACACACACACACACACACACACACACACACACACACACACACACACACACACACACACACACACACACACACACACACACACACACACACACACACACACACACACACACACACACACACACACACACACACACACACACACACACACACACACACACACACACACACACACACACACACACACACACACACACACACAGGCTCTCAGCATCAGTGCCCTGACCATAGGGAGTTTGTGCTGAGCTGGTCGGGACGTCAGGATGAATCAATGCGAGGACAGCTGACTGGACATGCCTATTCATCTGCCAAAGAAAAGAGAGAGAAAAAGGGAGCGAGAGATTCTAAAAGAAATCAGTTAAGCCCCTGGAGCAACATGTTGGCTATCTGCATTACTTAACAGATCCTCCAAAGGGCTGTTAGTGGTTCTGCGATGAAAGCAGTAAAGCAGAGTGATTTGTACAGAGAGGGGAGGGGGAAATGAAAATAGGCCGGTTCCAATGAGTCTATAAGATTGATTTTTGTTGTTTGAAAGGCAGTTAACAAATTCATGTGAAACACAAACTCTACATAATTGCATTTTCTTTGAGCAAAAGTAGGATTCTGCAGATGAAAAATAAGTAGCACACACTAAGCATGTAGGCTGCTTTGACAAAGGCATAAGCTCATACTGTAGAGGCGGCTAACTCCACACTGATGGCCCGTTTATTCCCATCTGTTGCCCTCAGCTCTCTGACTTCATCCCCATTGTGGTACCTCATTACATTCGCCTTAACCTTAACCCCTTAATTGCCACCCTCCAGTTTTCTTTGCACGTCCTCCCCCTCTTGGAGACAGTGTGCCACATTGCCCGTGTACTAATCTGATGGCGTCTGCCTACAAAACACCTGCCATGTTGGTAAAAACCTCCTAAACTCCTCCCATACTCCCGATACAACACCCATTCCAGCGTGAGCGGATCAGCACACATGACCGCAGGCAGGCAGGCAGGCATGCATGCAGACAGATGCGACCGTGGTTGCACATACAGATAATTAGACAGACAACCTCATCCCCGGAAAATCATGACCTGAGTCTCCATCTCTTTGGCCATTATGCGTTATGTGCACCTAGTTTTTCCCCTTCACACTCAAAGACTGACAAGACAAACAAGAGTCGCCTTTTGTCCTGCCTCTTTGCCTAGACAAGAATTTGAAGACAGTGATGTGCAGGCCCAGGCCTCTTTGCTTTAACAATAACTCTCTCGACCCCCCAATGAGGGGTGGAGGGCCAGACATGAGGCGATGTGACAGTTCTGGTGCGGCAGACACAATAGCAGGTTTTTGTTGCTGGCTATATGCCACCAAGTCCCTTTTTTCACTATTAACAACCAACCTAATAGTCATGTTTACAGAAGAACCACGTTTAACCACATCAGACGCTGCCTGGGCCATGTACTCGTTTTTCAGACCAACAGACGGGCTGTTCCAGTACCATTTTGTTCTGGTTTATCAGATGTCTCAGTGCTATTAGTGGCTTAAACATGAAGGAATCTTCCTGGCTAAAGTACAATGTTAGAGAAGAACAATAGGATATAAAGATAAAGGCACATTGTCATGAGCAAGTCACAATTAGTGCTCACATAAAGTGTATTTAGTCATTAAACACAGAATTATCTAGGGAAATACCTTGTCACCTAGCTAAAGTCTTGTGTAAGCACTAACTCAAATCAGAGCTGCATGTTCCTGTATGTGAGCTTCTAAAATGAAGTTTGTTGATAATGGATTATTGATCGTGAATTAGAGTGGACTGTGCCCTCAGGGTTCATCCTGGTTGGCCAGGAATGAATACATCTCTTCATGCTTCACGTCACACACTCAATTTAGGCATAGGAAACCAAAGGACCGACACACACGCATGTTGAGACACTGACCCGCGCTCTAATATGCAGAGACAGGCGTCGCTCATCCACTGAGGGACAAAGGTTGTTCTAAAATCTGTGTGATGCAAATTGCCTCAGTGGCCTCTCTCTCAGTTCACACATAGTGAGTGAAACTACCTTAACATATAGTGTCTTTCATTGTTAAACCAGTGTCTCTTTCCATCTCTGTGCACCTGAGCAGAGGAACAACTACTAATTATTTAGTTTGTCAGAACATTTTTACCAATCTTCCGGCAGTTATTTGATTTGGATAACTGCATTTTGTGTTTAAGGCCAAATGATTACAATCGAAAGATTTAAATATTACACTCATTTTTGACCTACAAAACTATTTCTGGAATAACTTAACATTTTAATCCATCCTTAATTCCTTAAGTCTGTGTTGCATTCAGGGCTTATGGTTGAACATTTCCTTTTAATTGATTTTCTGTTTTTTTCTGTATGATGCATTTAAATGTAAGCGCTAAACACAACTGAACAGATTCTTTGTAATGTGGTTATACCAAGCCCAAGAAAAGTGGATAAAAGTACGTCTTATCTCTTCTTATAACTTCTCATAAATCAAAATTTGTTTTAGTAATTTAATTTCAAGCAATCAGATTGTCCATGTAATTGTCCACTTCTCTTTAAAATAATAATAATATATAAACACATTGTATATGTTGATAACATTTGACTAACCTTTTCAATGTCATGTGTACATTTTGATCTTAAGTGCAATTGCCTAATTTAAACCTAATATAAATATGTTTTTCTTTTTTTCTTAGGCAAACTGCCATAACAGTATGCAACTTGGAAAAGAACAGCTCTTCAAAAATCAGGATGGACACTAAAGCTGGGATGCCTATTCTGAGAACTCGCTAACATTTTGGAAGATAAACTTTGAATAGTTAAGAGGATTTTATTACACAGCTGTTTTTTTTGACATATGGATACTCCAGGAAAAGCAATGGAGACAGAAGAAAGGGAGGATGTTTCACAAAAACCCAAAGCGAATAAAAAGGCAAAGACAGAGGAGGATGTGCCCTCTGGCCACACCTGTGGGGTGTGTGGACGCAGCTTTCCTCTTCTCAGCTCTCTGTCGCAGCACATGAGAAGACACACACGGGAGAAGCCGTACAAGTGTCCCTACTGTGAGCACAAGACGGCTCAGAAGGGCAGCCTGAAGGCCCACATTCGAAGCCATAAACTTGGCCTGTTCAGCCATAAACTCACTGTTGAAAAAGAGGGGGATGGAGATCAGGAAGTGAAAGCCGAGACACCCGATCCTCCTGAGATTATCAGCACATCAGACAAAGCTCCCAATGTCAATGGGAAAGTAAAGAAGAAAGGAACCAAGAAAAAAGTAAAGGCTAAGACTGGCGTTGAGGTCGGTGATGGGGATGATGACGGGTCCCGTACCTGCACCATCTGTGGCCAGACCTTCCCTCAGATACTCCTCCTCAAATCCCACATGAAAAGGCACCGCAGCGCTCAGGATCACGGTTGCCGGATTTGTGGGCGCCGTTTCCGCCAAGCATGGTTCCTCCAAAGTCACATGCGCATTCACCGGGTCAAAGACCAGCTAAGTGGCGGGAAAAGTAACGAGCTGCCTGCCACCATCAATGGAGTTCCTCAGGACCTAGCATCGCTGACGAATGAAGAGTGCCTCTATGAGCTCTGTGCAGGCTGTGGTAACTTCTTCGTTGACCGCAAGACATTAAGAATACATGAAAAGCTACATAAGCCGAACCACAACCGCTCCCAGACACAAAATCCTCCACAGGAAGAAGTTGAAACCTCTGAGCCGGACACCGCTAAGAGGCATTTTATGGAAAGCCTGAACCTCACACGTGCAGGACCAAAGGAAACGTCTGAGGAAAAGAGCCTGGGCAGTCGACTTCCTGAGCTGGATCCAGTTTGTAGTTACCAAGCGTGGCAGTTGGCCACAAGGGGACGACTAGTGGAGTCCACGGATAAATCTCTGGGATGGCAGGAGAGGCTTGCAGCTGCTGAGGTGGCATATGACACAGAAAAAGGAGAGTATGTACCACGGAAACAAGAGAAGAAGAGGAAGCAAATCGACAACTCCAGCACCAACACCAAGAAGATAAAGGGTGAGACAGGCCTTGATCACACACCAAACAGCTTGGCTCACACTAAAGGTGGTGACAAGAGGATTTTGCAGAAAGACCGTATTCTGTTGAACGGACTGGGTCACGCGTTTTACGAGGCGCTGCAGACTAAGAAAGTAAAAGATGTTCACCTCACACATAAACAGACCAACAGCACCAGGAGCCAAGACCATGAGGGTAAGCCATGTACACAACACTGCAGTGTGCAACAAGACAGCAGTTCAATATCCTTGAAAATGGTAATCAATCACAAGGCCCAGTTAGTGCTGAGGGCAGTTGCTTTGTATTGAATGTTGCTCCCTCTTTGTTTAAATTAAGTTATCAAAGGTTATGTTTGTGGACATGCAGATAAAGCTAACACTAGGGCTGTACGTAACCTGCCATGTGGAATCCATGTTATGTCGTGCTGTGGCAAAGGGGGACACCTAGTGAATTTATTATTGAATTACAGCAATTGCATTTTTTGTACAAAAGGTTTTTGCAAATCCACACCCATTATGTTTCCTCACCTAAACTTGTGAGGGTTATTTAAGAGAAGTAATATGTTTCATTCAAAAGTGTCTTAATGCAAAAGGGAACATTAGGTTGGCTATAATTCATGAAAACACAACAATATGATGTAACACTCGAAACAGCTGTACTGAGAGAGCAGGGGCCTTTTTCACAAGAGAAACCCTTTAAACTTGGAGACTACAAATCTGTGTCTTTAAAACTGATGAAGAAAACGTTGTTGTAGTTGTAAAGAATAAAAACTCTGCATTCGCATCAGGACACACATGTTACACTAGCCTATTTCTAAATGGAAAAAAACACATCTGCTTTTTTAAAATTATATTTAAAACTGCTACTTAGACGGAAGAGTCCCGTAGCTGTTGCCCAACGTGTAGCACAAGATAATATAATATATTTAGCTAACAATCGCCCAGAGTGTTAGTGAAATTAATTTAATAATCTTTAAAGAATGTAACATATTCATTCCTTCATAAGAAAACACAGACGTCTACATATTTGTCAAAGATGTATTCAAATGTGTCCAAAAGTGCCACCACAATGTAGAGCCAACATCAGTGTCAGCATTGAAACAAAGATTTATACATACAGAGGTTTATTCTATCATGTAACTTAGTAGGCTTTCTATGGTCTTTCCTCAAGCAAGTTCAACTCTAATGGCTTTCTACTTTTGACAGTGCTTTTCTTGCTAATTAAATAGCTGCTAGACTCCATGTTGTATACATACTGTCACACTTCATTTCTACTTATGTCCTTTACATTGTTTCCTCTACTCTCTCCTACAGATAATAAGACGTACTTCTGCGAGCACTGTGATTTCCACACTGCCGACACCTCACTTCTCAGGTCTCACGTGCACATGCAGCACCAGGACTTCCCGGGTCCCTACAGCAAACACAGCACCATTTTGGACAACATTACCCAGAGTGGTTCCAAAGCCTCAAGATACATGGACTACCTCAGAAACAGGAGTGTGCTGCTCAGTCAGCCATACTGGAATCCTTACACATGTCCGCCCGCCCCGTTGTCAGCAGAGTCCAATGTTAAAACAGAAAAGTCAAACAGCACTAAAGTCAAAGGAAAGGGACATGCCTCTAATGATGCTGGAAGTCTCCTTAATCTGTCTTCATTACCCATAAGTGAAGGGGATGGCATCGTAGATTATCCGATAAAGACGGAGGGCCTTGTGAGACATCAGTGCCCGTACTGCTCCCACACCACCAATTACCCAGAAGTCCTGTGGATCCACCAGCGAGTCGCACACAGGGTGGATAACAGCAGCTCCATGGCACCCAAGTGGGCTCCCTGCAGTAACATCCCCAAGAGTTTGAAGACAGGCACTTCCCAGTGGAGACGCACAGGGGCTCCACCGTTCCTCGAAGGCAAGGACTGTCCTGCTTTACCTGCTCCAAGAACTCTGCGCACACAAGCTCCAGGTTTGACAGCCAATAGCAGCAGCAGTAGCAGCAGCAGCAAGCACTCAGCCAAAACCCAATCAGGCGTCCCAAAGTCCAAGCATCAGTCTAAGGACTCTGCAAATGGGACACAGCCTAGTGGGAGGGCAGGACTCTTACCTCAAAAGAAGTCAGGTGAACATAAGCGGGCAGAGAAGGGGGGAAGTAAGAGCTCCAGCAGCCAAGCTACTTCCTCTAGCAGCACTGGAAAGAGCGCCCCAAGTGTCCATCCGACCAGCAGCCCCAAACACAGAAACCACAGAGCATCAGTGGAAGGAAACTTCCCACAGGAGGGTCTGGGTTTCATGTTGGCCAGAAATCATGGCGGGAATTCATCCACTGCAGAAAGACTCCTTCCTCGCAGGCAGTCATGTGACTCGTCTTCAGGTCCAAAGGGTCCTGATCTGTGGGCTGCCATGAACATGTGGGGTAACAAAGCTTATATAGAACCTCTTCGTTATGCTCAGGTAAAGAATGAATCAACAGGGGAAAGGCCAATGGACATTGATATTTTGAGTCTCCTGAAAAACTACAGTCCCCACGAACTGGCTGCTCTCTACCAGAACTGGGGGTTTGTTGACCCCAGGATTGATCCACAAGGTAAGAGAAGCCATGTTTTGTTTTTAATTTACTTTAAATAGGCAAATGAATACCTGAATATATATATTTATCAAGCTGTAAAGAAACATTACCGGGCTTTTTATGTTTACATACTCTTCTATACTTCTATTTTTTAAAGCAATGTTGCAGTTAAATGGGAATTATGGAAAAGAAGTCCACTCCGCATCTGAAGCTCCCAAACAAGTAAGTTGTCTTTGCAGCGGCCACTGATAACGGAGTTTTGAAAGAAATTGTTTCCTAGTCTTAGAATATAAATAAGCAGATAAGCTGTCTTTATTGTTGCGATATCTTCTTAAAAGTCTAACCTGCCAATTTTTCTATCTGATTGGCAGCATACACCACATTTTATTTTTACATGTAACCCAAAAACCTTTTTTAATTCTTCATAGAATTTTATTTTGAGTGTTCATAATAAAGCATTTACTTAAAAAAAGAAAACACACACACTTAGATGTTTTAAAGTAATTAGTCCTTCTCTCTCTAACAAGTATGTACAGAGAAGCCTCACCCAGTGTGTGTGCCAGTTGTCGGCCGCTCGTCTGAATCTGAGTACACTCCGTCACTTCCAGGCACACGTGTGTCGCTTGCGTGGTTGTCAACTTCCCCAACCTGGCTGTCTCTTCTTGCTCGTTTCCATAAGAGAGGCTGTCAGGGATGAGGCAACAAATAAAAAATAAAAATGTTGTCCCCCTCAGGATGAAACTCACCCAGCATCTCCATATGTTGTGTCATCAGCCTGTCACTCAGGCCCACCCTGATGCTACCTACGACCATTCTTACTCTCCTCTTCTCCCTAGAGTACAATGTGGGCAACTTATAAACATCAGAGACGGCCGGTAGCTCACTGTTCAGGGTTGAGGAATTACAAATCAGATGATTTAATATGGATAACACTATGAGGGCAGTATTATAACTAAAAGTTATGAGATACCGTTTTATTTATTTAGTTTCTTTAAGAAATTGTGCATATTTCCCAACATGCAGCTGAAATAACTCAAAGTTACGAGAGACTGTTTTATTTATTTCGTTTTTTTAGATTTCTTTGCGAAGACTTCACCTTGTTCATTATTGTGCATATTCCACAACATGCAGCTTCACATCACTGACACCTCTTAGGTCAACCAATACAAGAGCTACCGCATGAGATATAGCATGGTGGGACATGGCCTGCATTCAACCACACCATATCAGATTTTATTATCAAGTGTAGAGTTGTACCAAACTGGTTATTTATGCGGTATTTTGTAAAGGATATTTAGACTAAATGGACAACAAAACCAATGGAACTCACCATATATGATGAGTTATTATATATATATATAAGTTGTTTAATTGAGTGGGTTGTCATCATTCTTTTTACACTGAATAAAACAGTTAGCCAGTGTTGCAGATCTTAAAAGACCGCTATTGATTGTGATTTTGTCTTCGAAAATGGGATTTTTTAAGCATTTTAAGCATTCATTTTTAAGAACATTACTTTTAATATGGTGTGAAAGTAGAAATCAAGAGTGTAATCCTAAACCTGCTGGATATACATTTTTAAGAAATAAAAATCCTTATAACTACTTGCAATATAAGGAATTGATCTAAACTGATAGCTTTTCTTGAAAATACATGCAGTTGCTTTTGGTTATGTACTGCTAGTTCATTTATTGAATAGGCTGCATATACATTATTTACATGCACAGCCTCTCAGTGTTGTTAGATACAATCTTACCGGTGTGTCTCCCATTTGTCTCCCTGCAGGTGAACAGCCGCTCCACTTCCTCCTCAGGGTCTCTCCATAAAGGAACGTGAGGATCCATCGTGTTCCCGTCGGCTCCCAGCCCGCACGATGCTGCTGAACAAAGAGGCCTGCTGTCTTTAGAGGAACCAGCCATAACTCAGAAAAAGACCGAGGCACTGGATAATGCACAATATATGCAAAACATTGAAGTGGACTATCATTCTGTAATACGGTTCTTTAATTTGAAGTGTTACCCATGTTTCTTTTCTTTGTTAAGAGTGTATATATGTTAGTTACCAAAACAAACATGAAGATATGTTCGATGAAAATGAGGTAAAACTGTTAGAGCTTTTTGTAAAATAAGCACTTGTGAAGCTACACTTCCTAAAAAGGTAAAGAGGACATTCTATTGGCTAAAGAACCACAGATATCGGTTGGGTTTGAGTAAAAACAATGAAAACACCAAATGTTAAATACCAGGGTGCCACTATAACATTCAAAAGTACTTTAAAACATGTGAGCTGTGACCTGGACATTTGATTTACATCACTTTTACCTCTCTTTATATGTTTCAGTTGTTTTTTTAAAAGGAGTCTGTAAAATGTCTGTTTTTGGTTTAGAGTTAGAACTGTATTTGTCTCAACATTCAGAATATAGAGCGGGGCACGTACATATAATTTGCAGCTTATGTAACTTCTTCAAACCTTATTCACTTCCTGATCTGAGAGTAGACAGTTGCCAAGCATCAATATGCTATGAAAGGTTTATTGCTGGTAAAGTCATTATCCCACTGTAAGGCACTATTTGGTGCTTTTATTAGAGCTAAATCAAGCTTTAGCTTAACACCCCACACACAATGAGTGACCAAGGTAACCAGTCAACAGCTGCAGATTATACCACTTTTAAAAAAAACATCAAGAACTAGGTCAGTGTTGACTCTTTCCAGACATCACGGTCGATATCAACCAACATATATCAAATTCATAGCAAACCCATAGCTAATATCAAGCCTCAGGTGCAGAACGATCAATTTCAATGAATGTGAAAAAAACAGAGAAATACAACACAATTGAAACCATCGTCATAACATTTCTGTCAAACTTTAAATGACAATAGTTCAGATGAACAATGACATGTGGTGTCCTGCTTTCTGATTCTTAGTTTGACATTTTTACAGGCTTTAATTTATCATTTTTGTTCCTCCTATCGGGAAGATAGTGTTAACATCTGCACTTCTTTCACATTGTGCTCGTGATGTAGCAATTTAATGCTGTGATTTTTAGAAGTAGGAACTGGCAGACTAACCAGTCGAACTACTGAAGAGACTGAAACACGTTTTTTTTTCTCGACTTATGAACTTCACCTCATTCTCAAAATAGTTTTCTTGTGTTTTGTTTGCAGATATGTTTAGTATGTTCATATTTTAGTTTGAGTCAGTGTATTCATCTCACATAGAGAAATAGTCTATGCATTTGAAACAAAAAGCCATCAATTTATGGATTCTTGGGAGACCTTGAGAATACATCATTTATTATTGACTTTGATCTGTGTGGAAAACTGTTTTTTTAATGGATGTTGTAAATGATTGTTTTATTTAATGGTGTTTTTGTTGGCTAAGAGTGGACTTGTATCACTCCGAAGTACTTCATATTTGTAGTAACAAGAGAAAATGAAAAAATAAAGAGTTTGAATAATTCCTTGACGCACTTGAGGTCAGTGAGGAGTGACGCTCCAGCAGGGGGCGTTGTTGAGCGATGTTCAGTGAGCGGTTTTTTATGCAAGCCTGAACTTTGATGCAAACCTACAGCCTAAATGTGAGCTAGTTAATTTGTGACTACAGTATATAAACATGTTTCATAGTTAATTATGTTGGTATCAGAATCTCTATTTTCACCAGCTCCGCATTTTGTCTGACTGTTCGAATATGCAAATAAAGTTGGTCAATGTAGATTTATATTATAATAGTGCTGTTGTTATTATGTTTATTATTATGCTAATCTTTTACCATGTGCCCTCTTTTTTATCACGTTGTACTGCTGACCATCACAACACAATCATCTGTTGTGCTTATAAATGTCAGTATATCCTGTCACAAACCTCATCAGAGTTTAACTTAGAAGTGACACAATTAATTAACTAGTTTTTACTAATCTTTAAAGACGACCTTCCAGTGAATTGCAGCATGTAAATGGAAATAATTACACTGACTGGAAAGTCTCATTACATTTTAGGAATTAAAATGTCTGAATTTGGAAATGTAAGTGATCAGTTTTATTGTTTTGGTTATTCTTTTGCTATGATTGGGTCATCTGCAATTAAATAATCATAATCATTCAAAAATATGCCTTTGCTGCAGTAAACAGCTTCTACCAGTAGATGGTAGGCAATGTCAACAAATAGAGGAGCGGCTTTGTTGAAAATCTGACCTCTTGATTTCTTTTACTGGCTTTAGCACTTCTTCACGGGACTGTAATTATTCCAATCTTTTTAAACACCAAACCTCTAACATGTTGCACTGAGATTCCCTCAATAAGCTGCCCCTGTGTACAGATTGGCACAAAAACACAAAGTGCAAATTATGGATGAGGCCTTTTTTTCTCCATCATTAGACAGTAAATTGCCTGCAGGCGGACTGAAACATTATCAAACACATTGCATGTAAATCTTACATTTTGAAAGAAAGGCATTTGAGTGTATGTGTGTCTGTCAACATGTGCAGCTGACCATAACTGGTTTTAAAACCCAGAGGAAAACATTTCTTCTGTGAAAAATGTTGTACTTGCAGCAACTGTTGTCTGGCACATCGACGAGGCATGAGTTTCTGTGTGGCTGAGCGCATGTGTGTCTGTATGTCCTTGTCACAATGTGTTTGTCAGTGGGTCGTGTTATATCTCGGTGCAGTGACAGCATCAGTTAGCTGCCTGAGAGACATCAGAGATCATGTTCTCAGCGCCAAAAGCAGGAGGGCTCAGAGTCGGTGCCGGCCACAGGCTCTGAGAGTGGATCCTGTCAGGAGGCTGGGAGCAGGACGAGAGCAGCGGCATATGTTCTCTGACAGAAAAACGCCTGACTGTTCTTCAGCAGAGAGCAGAGACTGACTGGTGGCCAATTGGAGTGACAGCTGTCAGGACAGACTGTGTGTGTGTGTGTGTGTGTGTGTGTGTGTGTGTGTGTGTGTGTGTGTGTGTGTGTGTGTGTGTGTGTGTGTGTGTGTGTGTGTGTGTGTGTGTGTCCTGCTGCTGTGTCTTAATGTACTACTGTGAGAGTCAGTCTGAGCTTTAGACATTGCAAATGAAGACATCATGTAAAGTGACTTTATTTTGGGACATGGTCTTCACTTTTTTTAACAGTGTGGTTTAAAGTTAGAATAAAGGTTCAGAACATAAATCAGTAATATAGGTCTGACTTCGTTAGACTGAATCCCATCAATTTGACAAACATTTAAAATAAAACAAATTGAAAGAAATGTAGCATTCTCCAAAAGACTTGGGGTTTCAAAAATAAATTTGTAATTAATATAAATTGTAGTGTCCTTGGATGTGAATAGTTTGACTAAATTGAGTTTGGCATGTGGCTTTCAAAAGTTGCATTTTTATAATATGATGAACAGGTAGGACAAACCTCCTTTTTTATTAAAAACGGACTCCAAATCAATGCAGCATCCTATCATAACACTTGAAAAGTAGAATAGACCTCTGTTTTTTGTCTTAAGTGATTTTCATAATTTGATATGGTTCTTTTATTAATCATTTGGCTTTTTGCCATTTATTTTCAAAAGCTTCAATGTCATGTGCATAAGTGACTCCAAACCAATGTGACATTGTAATACTACACTGGACAAGCATGACACATTTTTGTGTTTTTACATTATTTTTTATAATAAATCTGTTTATTTATTCAGTTTATGTTTGAGTCTTGATGTTACCTTACTCATAAAAGAAGGAACCCATTCTTTAGTAGTGCATGTTGTTAATTCTCCATGTTTAAGTATATTTTGCAGTCTCAGTTTTTGATGCTGATGTCCCACTGCGACAGTAATGACTAGACAGCAGGCTGAAATACTGAGAGCCGCCTCTGACAGGTGGACTCTGTGATAAGGAGATTTCCCAGCAGTCACAGTAGGTGACAGGTAATGTTGTTTGTCGATTGTTAGAGCATGCCATAGAAATTGCCATGGTCAAAGATGTGGTTCTTAACTAAACCAGTGTATTGTATAACATTCTACAGGATCCTTTTAATACAATCAACAACTAAATATGAAATCATTCACTTTTTTGAAGGCATATTTACAAAAATGTCATGTCAGGAACTATAAGATGAATAAGAGATGTTTATTTTCACATTACGTTTCGTATTAAAAATGCTTTTAAAGTTTCCATCGTCATCAAGGAGTGTATCCTCAATTCAAGACATTAAAGATGGTAGAAAAAGAAGTTTGAGGAGCATGGTTATGAAGCTGCTTTAAGAGCTGTAAAGATGAAGTGTGACAGTCCAGGTGGAGAAGGACACGCAGGAAGAAGAAGGCATATCCATCAGATTAACACACAGTAATGTCTTCCTGGTCTGGCTTCCAGCATCAGTGATTTATCGATGCAAAGCTAATAGCATCAATATGAATCTAACTAAAAATCAATATTTCATTACCTAATTGTTAGTGGGAATGAAGAAAGATGATTGTACGAGACAGCGTTTGAGAGCATCTGGAGTTCACAGAGACATCTGGAGGACAAACTCCAGCAGTAACCGCACTCTCAGTTGCAACACACTTTTAAAGAAGACGGGAAAAATCAATGGACAGAGCTTTAAGATGTTAACACACTCACAACAAACAGACAAAATCCAATGATTTGTTGCATAATGCTACTGCAAGGTTAAAACCATGCAACAACCTTACATTTCATCAAATAGAACACACACACACACACACACACACACACACACACACACACACACACACACACACACACACACACACACACACACACACACACACACACACACACACACACACACACACACACACACACACACACACACACACACACACACACACACACACACACACACACACACACACACACACACACACACACACACACACACACACACACACACACACACACACACACACACACACACACACACACACACACACACACACACAAATACTGATTGTTCAAATAGGGCTCATCAAGGCAGACAGTCATCCCAGACATCCATTACTTACATATTGTGAAATAGAGTCTGTTGGCAAAAGTCAATATCATATAATCTGGAGACAAAGATGCATCAAATAAATTCAAGTTTCATCCTCTGAGCCTCTTTGAAAGTTAAATTGATAATCACACCTTTACTTCCCTAAAACGAAAAAGAAAGTTGTTTTGTCTCGTAATAGTTAACATCTGACCTAATGATACTCTGTACTTATTTCATAGATTATTACATTTTGCAATTATTTTTAAAGTATTTTGTCATGCATAATATGCCTTTTTTCCCCCTTTTTTAAAATCATATTAAACTGGATTTTGTTTTGGAAAGACAAAACAGAACATTTAAACACATCAACTTCAAGAAACTAAGAGGGAAACTATTTGAAAAAAATGTATAGACTAAACAATACATTGGTTAATTGAGACAATAATCGGCAGGTTATATATCGGCATCATTTCTTTCCAATGATGGAAAGAAATCGTCAATTCTAGCGCTACTCAGGATACAAGGTGAACTCGATTCAGTGAAATACAAAACAAGTTTGATCGAGAACCAGCTGCATTGTGGCTCTCTAATGGCGCTTTTCCACTGCAGCACGTAGCACGGTTTTTTGCTTTTCCACTAGGGCTAGTTCCGGATCAGGGCTACTTTTTCACCTTTTTTCGGGCCCTCCAAAATCGAGGTTCTTACTACCGGGCCAACAACCGGGCTGAATATGCTAAACTAGTGACGTAAACACTCTCGACTGCTGAATGGTCGAATTGTCAGAGAGAATCGCTGGCAAGGGGGCTACAACTACAACAAAATGAACATATTTTACCATGATTTAATTGTAATATCCATCCATCCATCTTCTCCCGCTTATCCGTGGTCGGGTCGCGGAGGTAGCAGTTCCAGCAGAGAGCCCCAAACTTTCTTTTCCCTGGCCACATCAACCAGCTCTGACTGGGGGATCCCAAGGCGCTCCCAGGCCAGAGAAGAGATATAATCCCTCCATCTGGTTCTAGGTCTACCCCTTGGTCTCTTCCCAGCTGGACGTGCCTGGAACACCTCCCTAGGGAGGCGCCCAGGTGGCATCCTAACTAGGTGCCCGAACCACCTCAACTGGCTCCTTTCGACGCGAAGGAGGAGCGGTTCAACTCCGAGTCCCTCCCGGATGACCGAACTTCTCACCTTATCCCTAAGGGAGACACCAGCCACCCTGCGGAGAAAACCCATCTCGGCCGCTTGTACCCGCGGTAATTACCTGTAATTGTAATACACGTTTCAAAATGATGCCGAAGTAACAACATACTGAAACCGGTCTGCAGACAAGACGGCAGGCGAAAAAACATTTAAAATGTGTGTTTTCTGAATGGAGATCGGATCGATCAGGCTAAGCTAACGCTGTATATGCTCCGTCCACACACAACAACGGCCTATACAGACATAAATAAACCAGTGACTGTATTCACCATGAAACAGACAGTCTGTGGTTTGTACTTGTTTAACTTTTGTCTAGTTTCTGACCAGATATGAGGAGCTGTTAGCTCTGAGGGCTAACAGCTAACGGCTGATGTTGGTTTAGTGGTTCGCATTGAAGATGACGTCACAGCAGTTTTACGCAGCGTCGCTCCGCCTGCGGAACAGCCGATCGCCCCGCCTACACTGCGTTACTATAGTAACTACGCCTGTTACTAAACTGTAATGAAAACGCAGCATAAAGTGAGCCTGGCTTACCAAATCCTAACCATACCGTACTAAGGCGTGTATCATTTCGTATAATGATACATTTGACTCATGTTACTGTAATGTGTATTTTCAGACATTTTGGAAGAATAAACCTTCAAAATATGATCAAACAAGCTTCTGGCAGCCCCCCTGCAGTAACCCTGAGGATCCCCCAGGGGTCACGGACCCCCTGTCACAGACCCACCTCTATACTTATATATCAGAGCAGAGGAATTTACTAAAATGAACCTACAGTGGCTGTGTTTGCAGTTAAAGAACATGTCAGCTTGGCAAAATGTAGATGATGTAAAGATCGGCAGATATATTCTTGAATGAAAGAAAGATTGTATTGTGTCTTTTGTAACACGGGGCAGTATGAGAACATCTTTTATTAGCAGATGAGATAGTGGCACTCTTCCTATTTGGCTCTGAATTGGCCATTTTATTATCTTTTAACAACATTATCTAAGTATTTGGCCTTTATCTTAAAGACACTGTCATGTGGAAGTGAGATGACGGTGAAACACAGAACAGGGAATGTTTTAGATCTTATTTACAAGCAGAGGCCCTGCGGCAGCACACCAGATAATTCAGTTTATCCATTATGTACATCATGTGTTGTATTGTACATCTGTGTCTGCCCTCAAGCTTTTCTTCATTATTTCCCAACATGTCAACATTACATGAAATACATGTTTTAACCTGAGGTGATACCTTAATTATATCCCCTTTTATCTTTCTGTTGTAAAACACACTGACCATATTTGGTCATAAGACTTATAAAACATGATGAATTTCTTTTTGTTGGATGTAGTTAAACCAAGCACCAACATATACTGTATGTACTTACATATCTAAAGATCCACATCTATCTTTTTCTTAAAGATAATTATGTGGCTTTTGTGAGTGGTCAGATAATACAAACAAAGTCAAATTAAAGAGTAACACTCAGGATGTAACCCGCAATCTCAGAGACCTGCAGTGAGCATAAACTGGTTTGAAAATTAATTTCATGTTGCTCTTGAACTGTGATGCTGTGTAATTCACCATCTTCCTACACATTACTTATTGTGCTGCCGTCAGCAGTTCCTGCAAAGGTAAGAAAACCGGTTGCAATGAGTTCTTAAAGTCAGGGACAATAGAAAATTGAACAAGCGTGACTTTGAGGAAAGCAGAATACAGCTTTTGCGGCAAAGTCTCAAAACACATGCCAGAGAGTGAGAGAAAAGTTAGAAAATATTACATCTGCATACAAATGTTGCACAACAGGTTGATGGGCCTGTAATTAAACATAATGGAGCTCACTTCTACTCACGCTTGGTGATTCTACTTTGCTGCTATATATATATATTCAAGTTTTTATGCTGCGACTATTTTGCCATGTTGGAAGCTACATTCTTAAAAATGACGGGGTCGTGCTGACATTCATTCTCCTGGCCTTGTACCCTGCCAGAAGCCTGGGAAATTAAACAGCTGGTCATTGCAATTTGGAGCACTCACATAAGGCAAAGAAAATACATTCAGTGATTTGCATCTTTTTAAGTTTCATTAACAAGTCGATCAAAAAGCGCAAGAGTTAGTTTGCATCTTTCACTGACGAAATAAGGTTTCTATTGAAACAAGTGGGAATCTGCAGATAAACCTCCTAAAGCACTTCACATTTGTGGTTATAAATCATTTGGCCAATAAAGGAACATAATACGTTTGAGAAATAGCATCTGTTACAAAATATGAATATGAGAGAGTCTGTCTGCATTACCTAAGACCTTGAAGGTACCACAGACACACTGCTGTTGTTAAAGAGACAGAGAGGATATTACCTCGATGGTGCCAAAATAAATCTCTCAGCTAAAGGGATTCTTTGTTATGTCAAAGATCTCATTGCACACAGACACTTGTTAATGCTTTTGTAATTTATGAAATGGTTATTTACAGGCTCTGAATCAGTAGCACAGAGTGGAAAGGAGGGGTTTTGGTTTAATTGCTATAGAGCAAAGTACACGACAAGGCCCAGGGCCTGGAAAGGAGCCAGATCCCTCCACTGTCGGGCACTAATAACACATCACAGTGACAGAGATGCGCCTCCTCTCTACCTCGCTGTATCGATCTCCCATCTCGCCGTTAATAGTGCTGTTAAACACCAGCTCTTGGCTCTTTACCGTGTCCAAGCCCACTTAACAATAAAACTCCCCCTCTGCTCACCTTTTAAAATGCCTGAGAGGTAGCGAGACAGCCGTGGGCAAAACTGTTGGCGGTGGTGTTACGGATTCACACGCCTGCAGAATATTACATTTACATTTGTAGTCCCTTAAATATGTCTTAATTAGTGTAACGTGAAAATGTGTTGCATGTATTAACTTACTTACAGAAGTACCTGTCCTGTTTAATTTATCTGCAGGAGATGTTGTGTTTTAGAGTATTGCAAATAATCTGTGAATTGTAGCCTACATCATGAAAGAACATAATATATGGTTGGGGAATTTAAGAAGCGACCAGTAAGTGTATCTGGATGGATAGTCGGTGCATCTTAGCGCAGAGAACCGTTGTACTGCAGGCAAATGATCTGAATAGGCAGCTTTAATTTAAGGACTTTAGACATGCTATCAGCAAGGCTACATGCTAATGTCTGTTTAGGGGTCCAGTGTTCTGTATCTGACTGAAATAACAACTGTAGGATGAATTAAGATGATATTTATTATAAACATTCAAGTTACTCTCACTTTTCCTCTAACGCCACCATGAGGTAGACCTTTGTTTCTCACTAACACTTTGTTTTTTTTCCAAATACCTAGAAAACCATTAATCATTACAGTAGCAGATTTTCATTTTTTAAAAAGGTCATCATCTCTGTCAATACATCGTCAGTGAATTTGTCTTCTGCATTTCCAAAGCTTATTTTCTGAGCTCCTTTTCTAGGCAGGCCTCGTCGTGTTCATGCTCTCTTTACTTGTTTGTAAGCCAGCTATAAAGACAGTCAGATACAAAGAAGAAAGTCTTTAAAGAAGAAATGGCTCCAATTATCTCATAGTGAGTTTAAAATCATCGTTCACACAAATATCAAGTATTCCTAAAGAATGGCAAATGAAGATGTTCAGGCAGTAAACAGTGCATTAAGTAATTGCCGATGTGGGGAGAGGAGTGCGTTTAAGGCAAACAATTGCTGCCGATGTAGAGCAGACGTCCAGGGGGAGTCCAAGTCTTTAGTCAAGGACTTGTGTTTTATTAGTTGAACGATATAAAACATGACAAAATGCCTACTCAAAGAGAATCAAAGATTCTCAACCCTTCCCGCGGGGACTTCTATATAGGGCATGAGCTCTCTCTCTCTTTCTCTCTCTCCTGGGTTGTGTCGGCATCGCCTGAAACAGCCTCTAAAAACCTCCGCTATCGACAAACAAGCACCAAGAGTATTTCAACGACATGTTCCTCCAACACTGAAAAAAACCTCCAGTGTTGTTTCTCTGTGTTGTTAAAGAACATGCATGTATTATTGATTGATTGAGTTTTTTTTTAATCAAATTTTTAAATGGTTTCATCGACATTTTGCAACACAGGCTGTCATAAATTATTTTTTATTTGAATCTAATTCTAGCTTTAAATTTCTTTAGCTTCAGTTTAAATCCTTTCTTTCTGGTGCAACCTAACAAAGGCGAAGTCAATTCAGAGAAAAGCAATTTGTCACAATTTGCCAACCTTTTGTAACAAATCTACATAGCAGGAAAGAAAACTCTGCATGGATCCGCCTTGAGCGCGCAGAGATTAGAAAGACAAAAACTGATACACTCTTACAGGGGCTGTACGTGTGTTTGTGCTTTGAAACTTATTTGATGGCGTTTGAGCACAGTTCCTTTTAAGCAGAAAAAACAACATTTGAGTAACATTTGTTTTTGATTTCACTAACGCCTCAGGAAGGAGTTTCTAGCTTTGGTGGTAAGGCTTTGAAGAGAGCTTTCTTAAAAAAGGTGAGCAATATTGAATTTTCTTGTTTTTCTAACCCAAGACATATGATTTTTTTTCCTTTTTTTTGCTCATATCACGTGTCAGGCACACAAACAAAATGCACATAAGCGTACAGACATACTAAGATCAGAGAAATGCTAAGCCTAAGTGTACAGAATATATATATGTGATATATACAACACTTTAGGATAAGAAATGTTTAAACTGCACATGGACCTGAGGAAGAGGTTAATGACTACTCCTTCTGCTTTTCTAAAATACTTTGTATTAATATCTACTGTATTTCACCAACCAAGTCCATATATATATGTATATATATTCTAGCAGTGGTGCTCCTGACTGATGACAGAGATCAACGTCTTCAGCTCAGCCCCGCCTTTTTCCTGGTTAGAGCTCACTGAAAGTTAGCAAAAGCCACAAAATCAATCAACTCAGGTGCATTTGGAACGAGAAGACAATGAGAAATAGTGATTCCTCTTCTCCACCTCTATTTTGTGATTGGAGAAAAAGAGCATGGGAACAGATGGCCTGCTACAATTCCAACAACACCAGCTAAGTTAAAGGGGAACTCTGCAAATCTAATTCAATACAACAACAAATAATCTCCTAATGGTCCACTACCTGTCCATTCTGTACGGTTAAAAATAGAACAATCCCTTGAAAACACACAAAATGGCACCGTCTGATCTACACAACACTATTCAAGCCAATCAGCAACAGGAGTTCATGCAGGGTGTATCTACTAGGGTGTTGAGTTCAAATACAAACAATCTCTTTCAGAATCTCTTTTGAATTATTTTAAGAAAAAAAGCCTGACATGTAAGGCTGCATAATTTAAAAGTCAGAAAATAATTTAATAATGTCTGAAACCCCAACATATTCAGTGTAATGATATATAACAGAGAAAAGCAGGACATCTCCACGTTTGAGTCACAAAACAGATTTATTTCATGGAAAATTGTTTACTGATTTAGTAATTATCAAAAAAGCTGGTTATTATTTCAATTTTTTAAAGATTAAGTCGACTAAATGTGGCTCTGGTAACGTTACACAATTATAAAATCTAGCTTATTTGTTTGAATATTAAAATTGACATAAAACTGTCTTTCCTGTACATTTCCTGCAGACATTTCCTATTGAATCCACTATGAAATGCTACTGAACAAACCCTTTCCAAGTCGTTCACAACAAACGGACATTCTTCCCCTGATGTGTGTTATTCATCACTGCGGTGAGTTCTGGCTGTGAAGCTCAGGTGCTGCGACTGTGTTCATGTAGTGTTACCAAATGATTCATAAACTCTGCTGAGTCTGCACTTTGCCTGAATGTGGACATTTTTCTCCTGAAATGTTCACCATAATAGCTCCATTCTGAAATTGCTGTAGGTGGCAATCATGTTGCCAAATTAGTCACCATCATTTTACAAAGAAAGGGGGAAAGCACAGGAAATGACAACTAGAGTCCCTAACAGAAAAGAGCTTCAGCTGGGGATCCGTGCACTCCTATATGAATAGCTGAACAGTAAAAGAAACCATGAACAGTTCCCTCTGTATGTCCACACTCTCTCTCAAGATCAATACAACCGGTTTAAATCAATCAATACCCAAGCTGTAGCAGCTGTAGATTATCTTTGTTTCTTTATCGAGTTCTTTGAAATGACTAAACTGAGAGAGATGGACGTTAAAGTGAAAGAAAGAGTCAGCTACTCTGGACTCGTCATTTCAATGTTCCCAAAGGTCAATATCTCAGAAAGGCCGGGAGGCAAAGAGGTGAAGAAATATTCACTGAAGTCAGAATGAAAATAAAAGAGAAAGATGGAGCAAGCGAAACCTGTGTTTCGGTTTACCCTGTAAGCTGTGAACATTTGATCAAATGAGATCAGATCACATGAAATAAATGCTGAAAGCCAGTTTCAGATGAACAGTAATAAGTTCTGCCAATGAAACCAACGTATAGTTAATACCCTCTTGTATCAGATGTACAAAAACACATTTATAATCCTCATAATAAAGACATTCATGTTGCTTATTCACATGGTTTTACAGCCTGTGTCTAATGTTTTACATGAAAATAACTTAAATCTGCAGGTAGTAGGTACTCTAAATAAACACATGATGAATGAAACAAATACATTTACTGTAATTTCTTGTCCTGCATATTGGATTTGTGTGAGAGAAAAACAAGTTGGAAAAAGTTCAACAAAGCAAACTTTGTTCATTTTCCACAAATAAATATATTTTGCAGTAAAGTATAAATGTCATTCATCGGAGTCATGCAGCTGTTACATAGAGATAGATATGTTGACAAGTCGGGGACGGATGCTGAATAGTCAAAGAGTGTTATTGTTGTGCTGAATGGCTCGTAATACAAAGCATGCTGTATCCACTCCAGCCTCAGAGTCCTCTTCCATGACCCATAATGCTTTTATTTATATACCGGCCCTTCAAGCTCAGGATAGATTGGATGTCCCTGGGTATGTTTGGTTTCGGGGTTTTCCCCTTTGCCAGCTACAAATCCTATTGCATGTCAACGTTGTTTTAATGGAAAAAAAACGTAGTATCGTTTTTTGTTGAGTGCTTTGCAAACTGCCAGATTTCGGGTTTTAAATAGAGCCAGCTAAAATGTCAGCGTTACAATAATTACAGAGAACAATAGGATGGCAAAGTTGTATACTGTATATAAATGTAGCAGCCATTTCTAAGACACGTCTTATTTGCCTCATCTTTACAGTTTTTCAGATATGATGAAATGCAAACAGGTGCAGCAAGAAAGTCCCAGTCTCCACTTCCCGCTATTTCCCACATAATAGTACATAGCATTATGATCCCTACAATAAAACAAACTTATGCATTCAAAATTATTTTGCTCCTTTGTGGTTGCCGTGGACCTGGCAAAGAATAATGGGAATAATGGCAGTTCCTCTGAGACTTTACATAAGTTCAAACCAGAATGATGTGTTATTTACTAGACTATAGATTTAGTTCATGAGTGTATAACATGTATGCAGTGTACCATCACTTTGTGTATGTCCTTTAATACATTAGCTCTGTTGTAATACTGTGAAGAAGACAGGAGTGTTTCAAATGATATTCAATTGAGTATGTCTCAATATCAGCTTTGTGACCAAAAACTACAATCTTATGAAATCCTAAAAAGACAGTAAGTGTTTTCTGGTCATATTTCTGGGTAAGGCCTGTCCCACACATTACAGCGTCTCTGAATGCAGTTGCAGTTCCCGTTGGTCCCCAACAGAGGATGATAAAGGTCACGCATGACTTCATGTCCTGTGGAGCACATAGTGATACAGTGCTGAACATATTAAGGTAATGTGATATGTACAATCTGTTGTGTATCCTTCACTGCTTACAATCTCTCTCCAGCTTCCCTTCAATTGTCTCCAGTTTAATTGCTTTACTGCCCCCTGAATTCCCCTTCTCTGCTTTCTGCTTCTCTCTCTCTTTGTCTGTTTTTCCTTTCCTCTTACACACACTCACACACACACTGAAACACACTTCCTCTGGCCCGGAGTCAGGCAGGGCAGCTGCAAAAGGCCTCACCAATGCGGGCTGACGAGAAGTGACAGCTCTCTGTATCACTCCCTGGCACTGACAACTGACAGATGGATACCACTCACCCACACTGCAGGGGGAGAGGGAGAGGAAGGGAGGGAACCAGAGGTCGAGGAAAGGGGAAAGCGCCAAGGAGGATGATTCTCCGGCATTATTTTCTTTTCATGGGGCTGTTGTGTGATTGAGCGCTTGGTTGAATAACAAGCTTGTGTCAGGCCAACCTGAAGCTCTTCTCTCTCAACGATCACAACCACGTGACCCTCTCTGTACTCGACACTGTACGTCTTTACATCTATAATATAATTACAGACATACATCTTATTTACTTTCATTTTTTCCTACCTTACTTATTAGATGAACAGCAAAACTAACTATAGCTGTATAAAAACATACACAAGACTTAAGATTTAAATAAATAAATGAACATAATAGGCTCAATAAGAGATATTTACGAATAACATAATAATATGGATTATGTAATAATTCTTTATTATACTACTAACAACCTACAAATTGGAGAAGATCAACAACATTAAAGTCATATTTAATGATCTATTTGTGTTTAGATTTTAATCGTGGATCTAGAAGAAACTCGAAGTGATGAGCTGGATTTCCTTGCTGCATACAAGTTATTCATTGTTTAAAGCAAGGTATGAAATTGATAGTGACATTTCCATTCTTCAGGATTTATTCTTTTAGGTATGTGCCCTTATTTATATAAACACTCTTTGTTTTCTTGATCACTTACATGCCAGATGCTTTAGCGCGCTGTCACTGACGTGTATACGTTGCTTGATTGATGCCAACACATTCAACTTGTGAATGTGGAGATGTTTACAGTTCTGACAGGATGATGATCTACCAGAGCGTAATGTCTGTTCTCTCCCAACAACAAAATCATTTTGCATGTGAAATGGACTAGAGTATGAATATGTTATGTTTTGTGTTAATTTTCTAAGTTAATGCGGCTTACCTAATCAACAAAGTGTTAATACATCCACCTGTGTGAAAGAGTAGAATAAACACATTTACAGCTGGCTGGAGAAGATCTGTTTTCTCTGCCGTTGACACATGCTGATGGGCTTGTTGGCTTGCCCCTCTTTTTCTGACAATGCCAATAATATGAACTCAAAATGGAGTCAGGATAATGGAAGCAAAGCCTTTCACACAAAGCGCCTGTATCACCATGCATCAACAGTTCAAGCCCAGTGGTGTCACACTTTAGCTGGTCGTTGATGGGAATAAAAAGCAGCCGTCTACACAACCGTCCAAACAACTCCATCTGAGCTGCAGAGGGCAACAACATGCTGAAAATATTAGATTACACTGTTTTCCTTTGGCAGTTACTTTTGTATAGACACGCACATTCATTCACACACACTCAGGGCGAATCCAGTGTCTTTCTCAAATGCTCTTTGACACAAACAAAGGAGGAGATTAAGAATTGTGATTAATCACTCCCTTAACAAACTGAGCTGCAGCCACCACAGTTTCACATTTTAGGTTTAAGTAAAAAACAAATGAAAGGCAGTAAAACTGATTAGGAAATTGTAGAGAATTAAAAAATAATAATCAGGCAAATATGCCACAATTTCCTATTTGTAAATATTTGGGGATTTAATCTTTGTGTACTTCCCTATTTTCTAATATTTTACAGATTAAACAATCAACTAAGGAATGATCAGTCAAATTGTTGGTATTCAAATCATGAGTAACTTGAAGGCCTTATGGTTCGCTTTTATTATTTTTTCTACGTGGTGTAGACATCAAGACGTAAGTAGCTAACATTTCTCTTGTATTTATTGCAACTTAATTTAGCCCTGGTGAGATGTTGGTCAGTCCTTTAAGAATAACAGAAAGGCCTCCAGTATCCTGAGGGAAAAGCAGGATAAAAAAGTTTTAAATTCTATAAAAAACACCTCACAAAATGTTGATTATCAAATGTTTTTTTAAGCAAGGTCATTAACTATAATTATACATTGGCCTGGTTCATATTCCCGTTTAAAAAATGTAATAGCTAGGACATTGATCATGTTGCAGGTATTCAGTACGAATGTAGAAAAATATTTAACATGACATGGACATAACTGGTAAAAGTAAAATCAAGCAGTTTTTTAACAGTTTGAGAATACATTGTGTGCCTGCAGACTGGAGCTTATTGCCTCAGCCGCAAAACAAATCTATTTTCACCTCAGTTGTTTGGCTTGGTCGTATTCACATGAGAATCAATAGCCAGGTGGTGATTGTGGGGCCGACTGACTCAACTGCGCAGAAAAGTGGAGAGTGAGAAATGGGGGAGATGAAAGGAAGTATTGTGGCAGTAAAGGAAATCCCTGGGGAATAACGCTAAGTAGACACAAATCAAAATGGACAGTGAGACTGTGCGTGACAACAGCAGACACTTGTCCCTCAGTAATATGAATATTAACTCAAAACTCCTGCTTTCTGCACTGTAAAATCTACCTCAAAATGCAAAACTTTTCCCAGAACAACAGAACGTTAAATTAAAAGTCTTCTCTCAAATCCGTCACTGTGACTGCCTTAAACCACCTTCGACTCTGAGAAATCAAATGTTACACTCACTGAAAGCCACACCAGGAGAAGTTGGCATTCAAGTGCAACATGCTCAGATTTGATTTTAAGTTGGCACACACTAAGCATCCGCACTGAGTCTGATTGAACTAATAAGCTCATGCCTGAAACCTTAAGTGACACTCTAAAACAGCAACAGTGTCAAGTCCCAAATGGGCGACGCCACACCAAGGCGATGATGACACAAGTATTGTATATAGGAGGTGAAGAGTATGGTAATGTTGTCAGTGCACCCCGAGGCCTCGCAGCCTTCATACAGCAAAACAAGAACTCTGCGGCACGCTGTCTCGTTACTGGCTGGCACATATTCTGTCAGTCTTCCTAATGCCAGTCTGCTGCTCTGATGACTTTCTCTCCACTTCCTGCATCCCTAGCAGGCCGCTTGACCTTTTGAAATTAGGTAAAATTACATTTATTTTTTGCTCTTTCTGCAGGGTAATTCTCACAAACATGAAAACTAGTGATCCTGATAGCTGGAGTCTCATGTGATCATCATAACTAAGGTCTCTCATGAGCGTGATTGCTAGCGTGTTGATAGCTGAAGGCAGCTTGTTTTCTTAGAGTGAACAGAGTCTGATGAGTTTGATTCTCAGCCACGAGGAAGTTCCAGGCTGTTGGACTTAAAGAGCGGGAGACTCTGCTGCTGCCTGGAAACCCCATGATATGCAACATGTACTCATATAACACCGTGTTTATGCTCTTGTATCAATGACAGAATTGTGCTCTTTCGCTGTCTATTTCTTTGAATGACAAAAAGAAATACATCATTTGTATGTTAACTTCAAAATGACTAATTTTTCGGATCCCATGTCGACTGGAGGACATAATTTGTCTTAGCATTTGAAACTAGTTGAACATTATTTTTTGAAAATTACATTTATTTTATGATCATTTACAGGCAAGTTTTTATTTTTTCCTGAAAGCAGAAAACAATTAAATGTTTTTTTTAACTAATCAAAGGGAAAATGTATGAAATAATCAAAAATGACTTCCAAACAAAAAGACCATAAACATTAATCCATCAGTATGGAATCTCTGGTAATTTAAGTGTCTGAATACAACTTTACATATTGTCAAACTAATCTAAGCTTTTTGCCTGGTGTCTGTAATTTAATTATACATGAATTATATGTTTTTACACTGTTAAACATTCAATGACTTCTACAGTTTACTCTAGAAGCCAATGATTTGTTGATTAGACAGTATCAGTTGTAACTTTACCTCTCCATTAGTTAGTTGACCGTGGTGACAGGACATAACTCGTATTGGAAACACTGAATTTTAGATTCACTTTTACAATCAAACTCCAATTCCTGACCTGTTTCATAAGGTCAGAATCTGCACAGATACTGATCCCAACCTTGTACTAATCCACCGTTTGATTAATGTACACTCAGTGGAGAAGATAATATGCAACGTACAGTAATTCAGCTGCTTCATCTCCACCAAAACACTTCGTTTACCATTTGCTGTAATATAGTGAAACCTATACATTTAGAGTCTCTAAAATAATCCCTCCCATGCACACACAGGAACCCAGAAGAAATCTGCCATGAAACTTAATCACAAAAGGTCATGTTGGCGAGAGAGGAACAGATTAAATTAGCATAGTATTAGATATGGAAAATGATTTCTGTCAAATCAAACTGTAGCACAATTATAATATGTTAATTACTTATTTCATTACGGAAGTTGATTGCAGTTCACAGATGAAATCATGCGGGCAGAGACACCTGGAAAGAGGTGATGAAGCTTTAAACCCGTCCCTCGTTTCCCTCCCTGCTTCCTCGTCATCGTGTCTCATCTATTCTCGCTTGTACGTATTAATTGCCTGAACGTGCCACACAAAAATGCTTCAAAGGGCGCAGGACTTCTCATTTGTTCATCAAAGGGAAGATGATGAGTAGTGTGAGATCCTATAACCTACCCACAATGCTCCTCAGGGCACAGAAGAGCAGAACCAAGTGTGTAAGTCAGCCAATGAAAATATGGAAGCATTCTTGAGCATGCTGGATAAACAAGATCATATTTGACCAATTACTTTTATAATAACATGAAATTGATTGTAATAGCAGAAATTATGGTCCGTGTTTGTTACTTTTTAGTCTCATGCTGGGAGTGAAGATTGAATTGTAAGGCTGAAAAGAGGACTTAGTTTTCTTTTGTTGCTTTTACAAAGTTAAAACAGTGAACAAGCAACTGCTTTTGTTTTCAAAAGATTCAAGGCCATTTTTAAATATGATGATTGTAGACATCTTCATTGTTTGGTTGTTTTTGAGTTGACATAGTGAACATTTAAGACTTTACATTTTACGAGTAGTGCTTAGGGTGCATGAGTTTGAATGAAATGTTCATTAAAGATATAAATGAACTGCAAGTATAAAGGAAAACGAGCGAACGACTGACAGCTACAGTTAAATGCTGTCTCTAAACTCATGTAGAACTGAAATACTCAGCTTACCAAAAATGCACAAAGTTTAGCACTTAATTTGAAATAGTTACCCTGTGTGTATTTCAATAAATACAAAAGCCAAAATAAACTATTATTATATGTCAAAATATACCATCTACAAAGCCGTCAGGTGGCTATTACCCAAATAAGCACCTCTAACTATAGAAGAGAAATAAGTATGGTAGCAGTAAGCTAAGAAACATCAATGATTCAGCAGAATATTCAAAAGCTAATAAACTACTAATAAGCATCTGATGACCATGGGTTCATATTGTAAGCTTAATATAGGACATGAGTGCAGCATGAGGCAGAGATCAGAGCTGATGCCTTAGATGCATCCATGATTATGAATAATAAAAAGCAGGCTGACATATAACCCACGCTTTGAGTTTAAATGTTTATCTAAGGCTTCACTTAACATGAGGTGAAGGATGTAAGAAGAGTCTAGAAAGTAGGGCACCACAAAATATATAGTTTTTAACTGTCGTCTTGCAATGTCATCTTGTCCATTAGAAACATAACAAAAAAAGCAATATTGCATTTTTTTTTAAGTTTAAAGAGTATCAGTAGAAAATAAGTAAGCTTCATTTTTTTCCTTTGATTTGCTTTGACAGCATTGCAAAAGCAGCAGAACTAAAAATAGTTTAATTTAAATCAACATTATTGCACATATTCTGAACTCGTGCAGGGATATACAGTTACACATGTACAAGTTTCCATAGAAACCAATATAAAAAGAAAGAAATCCCAGATATAAAATTGCATTCTCTATAGAGACTAAGACTGAAGCAATATCCAAATCCAAATCAGCAGCGGGTAAAGAGGATTTATATCACACACACTAATTCAACCAATTAAATCTAAATACTCAATTATGAATACTCAAATCTCAGTTTCCATTTTCACAAACACAAATCAAGTTCCTGTAGGCAACACAATGCAGTTAACAAATTCAAATCAATAGAAAATAACAATAGTTGCCAAGGGAATAATGACAAAGAAAATATAGAACATTGCATATAAGGACAAAATACACAGCAGATTACAGAGTGAGATGTTCAGGAGATCAGCAGGTCAGCAGATCAGCAGCCACATAGCTACAAGTTAGCATATCCTCCTGGTACCCAGCCCATTGGAAATGTCCACTGTAGTAATAGGGCTGTGCGATTATGGCAAAAATCATAATCACGATTATTTTTGGTTAATAATTGATATCACAATTATTAAATACGATTATTCATTGACTTTGAAAACATCCATTTATTGATTTTTAAAACAAATAATAATTTCCAACAGTATCTTTTTAACTGTTGATTACCCTGAACGTATAATTCAACTGAAAAACCAATACAAAAATAAATCATACATTTATATACATTTCCATAAATATTATAAAAAATTATAAATACCAATAAACAAGATCAACAAATATTTTGGAGTAAAAAAATTAGATCAAATATTGCAGTGCACTGTCACAATCAAAGCAAAATAACAATTTTTTCCGATTACATTTGTTTTCGTAATTGTGGCAGGCCAAAATCGTAATTGCGATTAAAGTACGATTAATTGCAAAGCCCTACACTGTAGTGGACATTTTGTTAACATGCATCTCATTTGACTCTTTTGAGCTACTCTATCAACCCCTGATGTACTGTACAGAGGACATCCTGGTCTTTCCAGTGATATGTCATTGGTTAAAATTGCATGCTGGGAAGTTCTTCCTTCTTTTCATCCAAAATGGCTGGCATACCAAAAACAAAATGTTATAGAAGCAGGAGGAGAAGTCAAATATTGTTGAATAATTGTAATTTTTACCATGAAAATCATATATGTTCTTGTTTATTAACATGTGAGGAACTAATTAGTTCTGAAAGCAATTAAATAATTCAAGTTTTGAAACAACAGCTCTTTTATAAATGTCCATTCTAGTGGACGTCAGGACAATCTTCATGGACTTAATGACGCAATATTGTTGCAGGAGACGGAACTGAAGCAGACATTTTCTAGATAGAGAGATCTAGATCTAGAGATTCAGATTTTGAGCTCTCAGATGATGAGAGTGATGAGGATTTCACACCTGGGATAGAAGAGGGTCAAGAAGAAGGGGAGGAAAGATGCAGGAGGCTCCATGAGCGCACAGATACAGAGAGACAGATAGGGACGAGCTGGAAAGACATGGCCCTCTGTGGGCCAAGAGTATAGCACGTATGTCTTATTGTTGTTTTTATTTTAAGTGGAGCCATGAAAAATGAGAATTGCCTCAGGAATGCAAGCTTTGTTTCTATGAGCATGGTCAAATGGAGACCACATCCATAAAACTAGTCAAGATGACCCACACAGCCCATGCCGACTGGAGTCAATGAGGTACTTTTCCCAGTACATTGACTACAAAGTCTTTGACCATCTGGAAAGATTCACCAAAAACCAAACTAGTGTTTTAGTGACCAAATAAACAGCAATGTTCAGATCAATTACCTATTTATGTTTTAAATAAAGGTGAATGTATTCTTGTATTAATATCACTCTATAACAATAATACGTTACATAGTCTCTGTTAATTTTGGCTGTCTTTTCAAACTAAAATGGTCCTGACGTCCTCTACAGTGGACATACTGTAACATTTAAAAATGAATTAAATTACAAAAGTCTAAGTTGCAAGATGTTTTTTTTAACCCTAAATAGGTAGGAAATAAAAAAGAAAGAAAATGGGAAAACATTGTTTTTTCTCGGTTCCCAGGAGGAGGATGTAGCATACAAAACACCAACTGAACATAGCCAAGACAAACACTCACAATGTTAGCACAAGCAGTAAGCACTTACCTTGATGAACTGAAGAGTAAATCCTTAGTGATGATATGGAGCGAAAAACTCCACTTCCGGTTTGTGTCCTCAGCTGATTTCGGAACCAGCAAGCAGGAGCTTTTCCTTCACAAAGCAATCCTGAGGTGAAATGTGTGCACTATTGCAGGGAGGATTCCTTTAAGACACGACATCTGAGCACAGTTTTGCAGCTGATTTAGCACACCTGATGCATCGCAGGTGAGCAGCACGGGGAAACAAGTGGGCGGGGCTTTGAAGGGTTTAAATAGCCCGCACTTGTCTTGAAACTGTTCGCAGGCTTCACACCATTTAACGTGTTTTTCCCAACATTTTCTGGAGAAACTTGATTCAGGTTTGGTATCATTTTGATGCTGTAGAGATCTTTCCACATAAAAGTTGAAATACAAATAATTCAAGCAGTACAGTACAAGAAATCTCCCCTTTAGGTCAATTAAATAGCTGTTTTGGAGCTTTTTAAGTTAGATTGCCCTCCAATGTAGTGTGATATTGTGGTAATGCACATTTTTAACATGATGCTAAGTTTGCCTATATGTGTTCTGATTATAACGTATATCTGTTTGGAGAAGTCCATCAGGATTTGTAATCCACGCACACCACCAAATCCCGAGCTATAAATCATTCTACAAAGCCTTCATATTTGTCCAAATTGGATACATTTCTGGCATAATTTATTATCTAATCAGTGGCCAGAAAAGTTTAAGCTGATCTGAAACCTCTTTGCCTGATTGAAAGACTGACACGTCTTGTGTGAGTTACTGAAAGGCTGAAATACTGTGCGATGATGGCAACGCTAAATGACAGTCTTGCCTCTGACAAGTGGCAAATGGAGAGGATTACCATGAGCCAATGAGCTACAGAATGAATGTATGTTCAAACCTCATTTGAAGTGGCATCTGTGACATTGCCATGCCAATTTAGAGAGAATTCAATCTGCTGGCATCAACTCTCTAAAACTGTGATTGGACTTGTGAAGAGACCAATTTGTTTCTAAATGTGCAGTGAGGCCTCTTTGTGATTATGATACGATATCTGCATTTATTCTTGAGCTTCAGCAGCTGTATTCTCAACTCCATCAGCACTCAAATTAGCCTTTCTTATCAAGTATTTGAGGGAAGATTAGAACACAATACAGTCTATCATTTTGAGAGGCAGGGTTAATGTTTGCTCGGATGTTTGAGAGGTTATCAGCTGTCAGTACAAATTGCTAGAAAGTTGATGAAGTCTGTGTTTCATTTGTGACCAGCAGTTAATCCAATGTCCCAGATTTGTATTCTGGGATGAATTATTTTTGATGAGCCTGCCAGCCCTTTTCTCCCATCAGTTTGTGCATGCTTGCACAAGTTGCACAGTCCATACATGTCGCTGTAAGGGTTAGGATTTTTCTAGACGCCTGTTCTTCCCAAGATTTGTTGGAAAATCTATACAGTATATAGATATTTTCCAAAGCAATGTTACCTTTTTTCCCACAGTTTGATTGTCTGTTTGACAGTTTGTCTATCAGCATGATTACAGAAATACTACACTGGACCGATTGCTTGAACAAGTGGAAGGGTGTACTATGGGCAAGGAAATACATTTTGGAGTGGATCCTTATTATGTTGCTAACGTCAGAACAACGACTTACATGGGACTTTTAATGGGGAGCATCTGCAGTCAACCATGAGAGACGTCTGCGCCATCCTAGATCACATTAGTTTTGTTGCAAAGATACTAAGGCGCAATTGTGTACAAACACTTATTGGCTTTCTTGCCAAGAGTTGAAAGATTCTTGTCGAACAAATAAGTAAAAGTTATTGAAAATTAAGCATAAAATTGACAGCTAATCTTGGGTCACTGTAAATTAAAACGTATGATTAAGAACGGATTTTTATTTTAAAAAAAGTATATGAACTCTCATATGATCTGGCTCTATCTAAATGAACTGTACCTAAACTCAGATTCAGTAAAGACAATAAAAAGTAACCAGATACTTACTAAAAGAAAAGTAATCATAAGAAACGAAACATAACAGATAAGTAAAAAAACATTATGTGTAATGACAAAAAATATACTATTGATGTGAATATATAATATTATGCTATCAAAAAGCATTATCTCTTACTATATTCGTTTTTCGTGTTACTTAGATTTGAAAGCACCAGTTCTGTTTGCAGGACGCTGCATGAAATCCTGCGTGTGTCTCACGGTTTGATTATTGTGATGAATGATTATCATCTCGGTTGCTCTCACAGGGCAGCAGAGTAAAGGAATGACCAGTTTCTTAGACTATTATCTCTCATCTGTGTGTGCAAACGGCACTTTAATGCTTCAGAGGAGATGAGTAGGAATACAATTAGAATAACTGGATGTGAAAGAGGAGGCTCACTCTGGTGGGGCCTGGTGTTAAAACAAATTGTGTGTGAACGAGGGTGAGAGTGTGTTGCGGCAGAGAGTTGTGTGTGTGTGTTTGTGTGTGTCAGGATGTGTGTTATGTGTGCAGGGGAGCTTGTATACCCTGTCATATGATAAATGTTCTCTTTCCTATAATCTATGTGCTTCAAAATATGATGTATGTGAGGATGAACTTTGAATTATAACCTAAAGAGTGACTCATTAATCTTCTGACTTTGGAGGGGAGTGGACCAGTGGAATCCATTTTGCGTGTTTATGTTTTATGAATAATGCAATATTGCGACCGGCCAGCTGGATCTGGGCAGTGACGTTCAGACATGTAGAAGACGACACGCAAGCAAACAGCTCAGGTTTCTGGAATGAAAAGGAAGTGAATGCATGTTAGCAAGGAAGGTCAAAGATCCCTTAAAGATTTCACTCTGAGCCACACCTGACCTCAGTGCCCTGGAGACCATGTCGATGCTTCATTTCCTCGTGTAGTTTATCACTTCAGTGTATTCTGAACTGTAAAATCGCCTCACATAATACCACACTTACAGACTAAATGTAATTAGTATTTGCACAAGGTCAGCAGGGAAGGCAAAGCAGGGAGGAACTTAAGATTCTCTACCTTCATAAATCCCTTAAATCAAGAATGCTGCATTCAAGAGCCTCTAGGAAAAATGGCGTACATGGGCTTTAAAACTGACTTTGATGTTTCCTCCTATCTTCAGGTCCGAATTTAATCAGTCCAAGAGTTTTGTTAATTTTAAAACACCAAACTAATGCTTAACCTTAAAGGTCCCATGACATGCTTTTCTGGTTATTATCCGTCCCCTTGTGTGTTATGTAGCTTTTTATGCATGTAAACGGTCTGCAGAGTCACAAACCCTCAAAGTACACCCTGTAGCGAGTACAACTCTAACACAGAAAAGACCTGTCTATGAACGCCTCGTTGGACATTTTAATTTTTCAAATATTGTCTTCCTGGTCATAGTGACGTAACGGTCATAGTGACGTAAGGGCTCCGCGGGTGGTCCATTTGGACCAATCCTCACACACACACACACACACACACACACACACACACACACACACACACACACACACACACACACACACACACACACACACACACACACACACACACACACACACACACACACACACACACACACACACTCAGCCTTATCTTTTCTCAGCCACGGCTCTGCGGATTTCCGCTGTGAGTGTGTGTGTGTGTGCTCAGGCTGAGTTCCGCGGTGTCTCGCTGTCTCTCAGACCCCACGCAGCAACCAGGAAACGACACCAGTAATCCAGCTCACACTGTCCGCTCCTCCAGCCTCAAAGGGCGGGGCAGCGAGCCCTGCAACGTCCCGCCAACACAGCACCCATACCCCATGCAGCATTCTCATCTCTTTGTCCTTACTGGTGTCATTTTCTGGTTGCTAACAAACGCCATTGTAACACATAAACACTGATGTTCAGCTGTAACGGTGGTGGACTCATCAGAACAGAGTGGGCGAGCTGACCAATCAGAGCACAGTGGGCTCATAGGGGGGGGGGGGCAGGAGCTCCAACGAGGTATGTAGGACAGAGAGTGAATACACATACTATACAGAGATGCTGTATGAGAAACCAATGTGAGTTTGGAACAATGAACAATGCAAATCTATTCTAGTAGACCTCAACAATGGAATTATTATCAGTAGAAATGGCCATGACATGGGACCTTTAAGAAGTTTATTTTTTTCAAAGCCAATCCTCCTGTATTACAGATCACTTAGATCAAATAATCTGCCATTTAATCACTTTCTCTTCGGGGATGTCCAATCAAATAAGTAACAAATCGAAGTGTGCTATCATGTATGACAACAAGGCAACAGGTCCAGAGAATTGAGACGCTAAAATCGACACACTTGAAGCATTTTTGCTGAGATTTGACTATTTCCTCTTGATAAAGTAATTTATTAAGAGACTGAATAGGCCAGTTCTGCTCCTAACAATATGGCAAAACATGCAACTCAACTGTTTAGTAATCATTTGCATCAAACCTAAGCCAGACACATTAAAATACATTTGTTCTGATCATTTGTAATAACAATAAGCCTATTACATGCCATTTTAGAGTCATTTATGCATCTTCTCGGTCAATTATTGTTTTCTAGAGGGAGTGCTAAAAGTGAGGCACAATTGTCTGCGCTGCAATTTCAAATAGTCATTTAAGGTCCCTAGGCGTCCTCAACCTGAGTGACAAAATCCTTTTCAAAGGGAAATGTAGAAATGCACCAAGTTATCAGGTGAGCCCAGACACAATGTAAGAGGTGATTTACTCTGAGCGGGCTACATGTCACCGGGGCTTTCTTTGTTTCCCGGAGGTCTGATTTGAACTCAAATTGCTTCTGTGAAGACTCGGCTTGGCTTCTCATTATGGTTCCCCTCCTACTGCTCAAACATTAAGGAGCCTCATGTGCTGTGCTGCTGTACTGTATCCTCAAATGAAATGCCCTTGTTCTCTACTGCTTTGAACCCTTATGGGGAAGTGTTTTATTCCAGGTTATCATGAAAGGGCAATAAGTTGACCTGATAGGATACATTTTTAAATCGGATTTAAATTGGGTATATATATACTAATATAATTATGGCTAAAACTTTCTTTCTCATTTTGGATAATGCATAACGTTTATTTCTGATGCATCACAAATACGTTTCTTAGTTTGAAAAGGTAGGGTGCATAGAGGTGTTAAACACACTCAGGGCTTTCATCCAGAAAACACGTATTCATGTGAAATCCATTTAAAGATTTTAATTTATCTCTGTAGCTGAAACCACATCACAAACGTAAAGATTTAAGGCCAAAAAGTGACCTTTTTTTTACTGCATTTTGTATGTGTTTTGATTCCATTTACAACATTGACCATTTGTTTATAACTGCAAGTGTATGTAGCCTACATACAATTCATTTGCTGAATAATATATAAAAATAAATAAAATATATCGGCACTCACTGTTTGACCTTTTGACCCATTAATGATTTGTTAGGGCAAATTTTGTTAAATAAAAAAAATAATACAATTTCATCTGCCTTGCAAAATTGCCACCATAGAGTGCTTAGTTATTATCAGCTATTCCCAATATTTTGTAAAAGAAGAACACACGTCACGTCAGGTAACATATGTTCACATTGGACTGAATCCAATATGTGGTCCATCTGTAAGCTCTGCTGTTACAACATCAGAAGAGAGGATGCACACTCAGCAAGACGGTGCACACACACACACACACACACACACACACACACACACACACACACACACACACACACACATATACACACACACACACACACACACACACACACACACACACACACACACACACACACACACACACACACACACACACACACACACACACACACACACACACTCTATCACCAGTGTGCAGCTGGCCAGCTCACCAGCATCATCTGAAACAAGATAGAGAAGGATATAGCAGGCAGCGAAGTATACATTAACAAACTTGTAACCGCTGGCAGAGTGACTCTCACCCTTCCTGTGTGCAGCCAGGCAGCCATAACCAGATGCATCAAGCACACATTACATCCCTATACCCTGAGTATTTACTCTGCCATCCAGCCAGAGAGATTAGTTTAGCTGGAGAGTTGATTTATGGGCGACAGAAAGTAATCCCTTCTTGTCCTGCACGCTGTAGTCGTGCCTCCTCCTTTGCCACAGCGCCGAGCTTACACAGTCTGAAAGCCCTTGATACCGTGTTCGCCCTAAGGTGTAATGTTTGATAATATAACTACTGCTTCTGTCACCAGGACCCCCCACCCCATCTGCAGCCACAGCCGAGCCTACACCCCCCGCAAATACATTACAGCCCCACAATGCTTTGAGATTTATGAGGGAGTAGTGGCATAGGAAAGAGAGAGAGAGGGAGAATATGCATTGATTGAAAGCCCCAGATAGTCCCATCCAATCCCGCCCCAAAGAACATCAGTTATTTTGCATCCTGACACAGCGATTGATAACTCGTAAATGTGTGTGGGGATGACAAATGCAGATGGAAACTGACTCTGACAAAAATGATAACGGCATCGGTCTCGAGGGGGTGACGGAGGTGGAGGCGGGATGCTGCTTAAAATATTTAATAATTGATACGAAGCCAGTGAGATGTTGTTTGACCCTGGAGGAGTGTGAATGTCATCAGAAATTTGCCAAGACTTTGAAGTGAAATACATTAATGATGTGGGGCGTCTGAGTGTGTGTGCATCTGTGCGTTTGTGTTTATTTGCTGAAGAGCATGAGGCTCTGGCCCTTAATGGTCACTAAATGATATCAGCACAACAATCACTATTTGTCTTCAGGATATAACATTTTAAACATTTTAAATTCCCAAGGCAGGGAGCGATATGAAAAACAAGTTTTATTTTGCTTTAAGGCTCAAATCAGTTGTGCCTACAAGCAGGGATAGACTACTGTGTGCTGCAAATGACTAAATAATAGATAGATAAGGTTATCTCATTCATATTTTGTTATCATAAGTAATTGAGTTTCTTGGATAAATCATGATATACCAACTTCATAATATCATCATGTCTTTTATTAGGGATTCAGCAGTGGCAGTAGCAGCCCTGGATTAGGGAAATCGTTGTCATGATATTGGTTTAACGCAGAACACATATTAAGTATCTGGTTGTAGATTAACATAAAACTAAATCACAATATTTCCTTATGCTTAAAATAACTGCTTTTGTCACCCCACAAAAAGTGGTATGTTTTTTATCACAACGTAATTGGTAAAACCATTTTTTACTATATTATCTTAATTATTAGGACACGTTCACATCATTTTCTGGTTGGTGTCACTATGTGATTTGGCTCATATTTGGAAAATAGCGATGCCTTTGAAAGAAAATGACTTGGTTTTAATTTCTTTCTTTATTGTCTACTTTATAATAGAACAAATAAAGAGTTCTGTATTAGAGGAGAGGTTTGCAAGGGTGGCTTCTTATGTAAACACTTATACAGTGAAGAGTAAGAGGTGAATGAAGCCAGGTTCTCCTCGCAGCTATCCAACTCGATGTGTTTTGGCTTAAGGCAGCATTCAAGTGTCTGGTGTTGAAACATCTGATTCCTCTCCATATGGTAAGTTGTGCACCCTGCGGTGGACACAGCAGGACGCTGACAGTTTCAACCCCATAACCCCTCATAGCTTCAGTGAGACAGCCCTCAAAATCTTTCAGCTGTCTAATTTGGTATTAAGATAAATCAGTTCCAAAAGTACACTATGTGAAGCATTTCAATCCTCTTACACACGTCTGATGTCTGAAAAGAAACAGACAATTAAGAAGCTCCAATTAACAAAGTGCACGAGATTAAGGATCACTGTTTAATAAGTCCATTATGTAGCCTCAGGGAGGAAACAGAGACAGGTTAATAATGCTATAGGTCCATTTTATTGCTTCGTTAGTACATGAGAAAATGAAACCTCCAAACTTTTCTTTTTCTCGTAGTTTCATCATAGAACATAATAATCCTCTTTAAAGCTTCTTACTGCATGGAGTCTTTCATAAAAGTACAACTGGAAACAGACAGAAGATTGTAATGGGCAAACAAAAGCCATCATCACAGCCTACATGATAAGCCTCTTGGATAGTTACACGGAGAAACGGAATTGTGATAGATCCTTGGATGTGTTGCATCAAAGCAATGCCAGGCCTGCATCTAGAAATGAGGCTGTGGATAACAAAACCCTGCAGTGTCCTGACCCTCCGCCCGGCGGATGGATTACTGAACGGGTTTATGGGGCAGAAACCAAATATATGATTGGAAGGACCACCTTGGCCGTCACGTGCAAATTTCACTCAATAAGAAATGTACCTACCAGGAGTAAACATCAAACGACCACAATGAGCACAGCAACACCACAAAACAAAACAAAACTCAAAAACGCGCAAAATAACCATAAGGTGAATACAAAGACCTAAAGAGACCACGTAAGGACACTTATCAACCACTGGGCCAAACAAAGCTATCACAAAGAAACACAAACTAAAAATAAAAAGAGTGACTAAAAAGACACAAGCGTGACAAAAAGGAGACAAACAAATGTATAAAAACACACAAGACAACCACAAAGAAACAAATGACAAAGCTGTGTAGCTATACGAAGAGACAAAAAACAACAACCCAAAAGAGGCAAAGCATCCCAAAGCCTGTGTCTCGCTCCTGTGTAGGGAAGATGGTGGGGCCTATTGCAGGCCTGTGCCCAGGGGCATTGTCTCATAATCCGTCCTCACTCAGCCCCATGCCAGGTTGAATGGATGTAAGTGCAATGGAGACTGTTAAATGCCCGCTTCTAACGGATGAGCTCTGGGGATGATTGGGTTTGTCCTCCCTTAAGAGCGCAGAGCAGGATCACTTTAATAAACGAACTCCTCAAGAAACCTGAACTTAAATTCTGATTAAAGCTGGACTGATGTTCCTCAGAAGTTGGTTAAAACTTGCTTTTTTTTAAAAATATGTTTGACAACGCTTACCTCCAGAAAGAGGGATGAGGAGAATGAAGAAGCAAAGGAGAGCGAGCTGACAGGAGCAGAATGCGAGGAGACATTAAAACATTTCAAATGAAAGGTGCGTCAGAAGAGCTTGTCAGTGCATTACCGCCAAGATTAAAGGGGTCTCGGTGTCTTCTGTCGGGTTCAAGGGAGACTGCATGAGGATTTGGCTCAGACTCTTAAATACCTCTGTCGACTAAGATTCAAACAAACACTTCCACAATAATTACAAGTTGACTTTTCTTCGTTGCTAGAGGAGAAGGTAACGCATTTTCATTTGAAACCCCTACATTGTCAACATAAGTACCCGGTGCTGTTTATTCAAGTTGAATGTTTTATTATCATTTACTGATTAGGGCACATGGCATGGACAAAATAATGCTAGCATACGTAAATCCTTTGGAGTTGAAGAGGAATGAGGTATTTAGTTCAGGTATTAGTTAGGAAATGAAAGTGCCATTGGTTGTCAAAGGTGTCTCTTGAAGGTATCCTACTTATAGCGATGACATTGTGTGCTCAATTTGGAGTCTTTTAACTCCTTTAAGGCTTAATGCACTAAAATGACTTATACCATATCTGAAGGCTGGTGCGTTTCTCTTTTCTTTTTCCTTTTCTTGTTGTCTTTCAGCAAACAAAATCCTTCATCCGGCCATGACCCATCACCTCGCTGCAGATAGACAATTAGTATTGTATCAAAAGTGCACTCAAGTTTCACGTTCAAGACTTTAAAGCTGTGAGTTTCGAAGGAAAAACGTCTCACACACGGTGTTCTCTAAAACCAGTCAGCGGCTCAGTGGGAGGCCGTGGGCTGCGGGTGTCTTTAAGCAGAAGCTGTCAACACAGACAGGGTGGCTGAACTCTAGACGGGCTGTCAGACGTCCGAGCAGCTGTGACCGCTGCTGCTGATGCAAACATGAGCGGCCATTTGTAGGAACCTGGCAGGCTGAGAGGTGACTGTCAAAACCTGGTTTGAGGAGAGAGAGAGAGTTCTGCAGGGGGTAAATACTGACGTATGGTGACGGGCGGCATCTCCAAGTGTTTTGACATTATCTTGACTTTTGAAGCAGCAGACTAACAAAACAATCACAACCCAGGGTCCGCTTCGGTCTGAGCAAACTCCACCTGCTGATGAAAACAGAGCGATGCTCTCCATTTGAAAACGACTTCCTGGAATTTGCTAAAATATTGGCATTGGACATATATTGAGAGATTTGATTCTGATATTGGTAGTTTCACCCAAACCATCGATATTAATAGTATAATAGTATCTATATTGTATATAATAGAGTTGGTTGCACACAAATTGTGCACAGTTCTTTACTTTTATAAAACCAGAATTTATATGTATATGTATGTATAAAATAAAACACATTGGATTTTGAAGGCACCCTCCTTTTACTTTGCTTTATGTTATTATTTAATAAATGTTCTTTGAAGACATTTTTCATCCAATATGTACCATATTCAAATATTTCACGTGGAACATTTAAAAATGTGCGCACACATATTTCAATTGTATGGATTTAATATAAAGTAAACACATTAAGGATGAAGCTATTATGTGGTTTAAGTAGATCATTCATAGTCCGTGCAGGTTCAAAAATGTAAATTATCACTCGACCAGGATTACAGATGGCCTGTTCCTGCCTCTGATGTATTGCGCTGGGAGGCACTTGAATTATATTTAGTTTGACTTTCTTGTCACAAGTACACAGCACATCCTGTTATGTTAAAGTTAATAAAGCAGAGTGCACGATTTGGATAAAGCACAACACCATTTCACTGAAGAGACAATAATTCAAATGCTTAAATAAGAGAGACATCAAAAAAGTGTCAATGTTTGCAAAAATCCTTCAAAACAAATGTACGTATCTTTCCCACAGGAATGCAAAATGGAAACAAATAATAACCCAGAGTGATGCTAAGCTACTTAATGTAAATTCTGCCCTGGAGAAGAAAACTGTGATCTCTTTAGTTGACCGGCACAGCGACGTACACACATCACAACAATGAAGACAAAAAGAAGCAGGAATTAGCTGAAAAACTGCGAGACTGAAACAGAAGTGGCTGAAAATTGATTTCAAGTTCTGTCAGTGACGGTGAAGAAAAACAACTGCGCGCACAAAACAACATCTCTCACAGAATGCCTGGAGAAAACAAAACTGTGCCATTAAAAGTATAATAGGATTATCGTTTCTGTTTGTTTGTCACGGTGGATCAAGAAAATTACAGTTAAGAGAAGAGCTTAGAGCCACATTGTTATCACCACTTCAGAAGACGAGGCGCAGACACAGACCATTTGCATATTCATTTGCTGCTTTTGAAATGCACCTTTTTAATTAGTCTGTGTGTAACAATCACTTAATATCTGCAAACACCTTGACACCCAGAGCTGCAACAAACACATCGTCAGCCGCCGTGCACTT
>NC_136908.1:15827948-15847948 GCF_949606895.1 Notothenia rossii
ATAAGACATGAGATAAACAGGGCAACTGTGACCGGTTGCTTGCCAAATAGTGAGCCCACATTTATCTGTACTGCTAAGTCTTATTTTGGCTACCTAGCTTACTTCGTCTTCTTCATCAGCCAGCATCCTTGGTATCTGTTGCTCTCTGAGTTGATTCTCGCTAAGTAGCCAATATAAGGCTTAGTCATCTTGCCAAATAGTGAGCCTGTGTTGATGCATGACAACTATGTTAGAACTGGTTTATAAATGGTTCTTAATGATTAATAAAGTGTTTACAAACTAATTCATAACCTAATTATAAACCCTTTATGAATCCTTTATAAGGATACTCTTATTAGGCACTTTCACACTGCAGTAGGCTACTTTTCCCACAAAGGTTCATGAGAACTTAGTTCATCAGAACTCTTTAGTTCTGATGAACTAAGTACAGATCGCGTTCACACCGGAATAAGTCCCTGGGGGTGGATTAGGCAAATGAAGCCGCTGACGTCACCTCTTCTTCTTCTTCTGCTTTGGGTTTACTGGCAGGCCGCAAACAACTTCACGGCGTATACTGCCACCCGAAGTCCCCGGCCGGAAGTCCCCGGAGTTGGGGACTGGCTTCAGTAGAAACTGCTGGGACTCCCAGCAGCTTCTACTGAAGCCTTCCGAGTAAATCTCAAGAACGCCGACACCTCCTCATCTCCACCGCTCCCATGTTTTATTTTGTGTTGCCATAAGTTAGTCTCTCTGCGTTTCTGCGCTGGGCTAATGCTAATGCTAATAATGCTAATGCTAGGATAATAAAATGACGGCTTCACAAAAGTTTTTCGGAGTTTGACGGGGCGTGGTTTGCAATCCGCCCAGCCAATCAGAAATAGGAACCTTTTTCTCCCACGAAAGTCCCTGCTCTCTAGCAGGGACGGAAAAGGGGGTAAAAAGGTTCTCATGAACTAATTTTAGTTCCGGCTCTTTTTGGTGTGAACGCAACATTTCAGAACTATATCGGAACTAAAGTGGGAAAAGTACTGCGGTGTGAACGCGGCTATTGTAAAGCGGTACCAACATTTGCAATCTAAGAAAAACAAGAAAAACAATTTCTAATTAAGTGTATTTGTTTGAAATGGGGCAAGGTGTGGTTGATATTTCAAGCCTGGAGGTGAACATGGCTAGGCTGTGTGCAGGATGAGAAGTGAATAGCACCTTAAATAAAGTAAGTATATGATCATGGAAAATCAAAACTGGTCGTATGAAGTTGTGGAGGAAGTAACTCGATGTTTTACTTAATTAATAGTAAAATACTACAGGGTTAAAGTACAAAAGTATTGGCATTAAAATGAACTTAAACTCACAAAAGTAAAAGTACTCATTGTACAGAATGGGCTATTTCAGAATATGGTTAAAGCTGGTTAATAGCTTTTGATACATCACTTTAATGTTGCATCTGGCAGAAATAAAGTATAAAGGGAAATAAAGTATAAACTTATTGTATAATACTGCTGGATAGCTATACCTATATCACAATTTAAAAGTTGACAATAATTAACAATATAATAATTATACACGGAGCTGTACAGTAGCTGTAACTAAAGTGGTCAATTACCTGTAGTGGAGTTGAAATATAAAGTATCAAAACATGTCAATACTCAAGTAAAGAACCTTAAGATGTTTGTTTAATACTTCAGTAAATGTACATTCCTCCACTGGTCATAGGATAAGAAACAATAATGACATTCCACACTGAGGTAAATATTAGTCACAGCAACGTATGAAGTTACAATAAAGAAATGTCATATTCTTTGGCTGAAGTGATACTATGAAAGGTAATAACCCACAGTGTGTACAAACAGAGTCAAGAAGCAGTTCAGTAAGCCTTCATCTTGCATGTATCACACTCTAAAGCCACTCAAAAACGGAATAAACACGACAGCGTGCACTTTCCCCCGGTGAGCAGGCGTCATGTAGTGTGTGATGTTAATGCTGCTGCACTGCAGCACTTGATCATCACTGACACGTGTCCTACTGTGCCTCCAACTTGAACACAGTCCAATTCCGAGTGAGTCATCAAAATGCCAGAGGGCACAGGTGAGAGGAAAACAGCCCTTTGTCTTGATAAAATGCCACTTCGCCACCACAAACGCCTCCCACTGCAACATCATAAAAACCCTAATATCCAGTCAAAAAATCCTGTTTTCTCTAAAAACAGGAAAACATGAGACAATAGGATGGATCCCTTCATGTGCAGTGTCAATAACTATAATACCTTCAAATGAGTCCTTTTTCTTTAACTACATTCAAGATGAGAGTAGTTTGCATCAGAAACATGTGGGATAAGCTCATCCAATTATTCATTTATTAAGAAAAAAAGACTTTGTATTGCTTACTTATTACTTAAATCAGTCTCCCTCACTTTTCTTATTGTCAGCTTCCCTCCCTCCATGTCTGTTCCTCCCCCCTCTCTCTCTCCCCCCGGCTCCGGCACTTCCTTCCTCAGTTCTTCCTTCCAGCCTCTGACAGTGGTGCTGCACATAAAGACGCTGCTACCTTTGCATAATGCGGATGCTCCTTCTGTAGGTCGAATGAATTCCTTCGACATGTGTCAGAAGCTTGCCGTGTAGGCTTGGACTAATGATGGCACAGCGGCCAGCCCACTGCCCCTCAGCATATGCCCACTCTCACAAATGTGTGTGAGTGTAAGAGTGTGTGTGTGTGTGCGCAGGGGGTGGCAGGGTTCGTCATGCTGATTAAAAGCAACCCCCCCCTCACAAAGCCCCTCAGAAAAAGACAGCAGGGAACATGAACCACTGTCAGGTTGGCCCAGATGAGGACACAGGATCCGTGTCACCTGAATTTACCGGCCTAATATGACAGCCAAGTTGTGATCCCTTGTCTGGGACGTGTCACGTTTGCAGAGTTTGGGCTTATTCTCATGCAAATGATGTCAGGTTTGGACAGAATGTGAATGAGACTCGTCACACTGTCCAAGGGTCTAAACCAAACCACATGACAGAGGTTTCTCCCACAGCTCAACATGAAATAAATACGACATTTGACATTCAAACCTGGCAACCAATACCAGGAATAGTTCAAAAATAATGAGGGATTTGTGAGAGGAACCACAGCACAACCAGTGTAACCTATTTACCTTTTCTTAGGTCCTAAATAGCACACACCCTAACTCCGATAGGAACACGCAAAGTACGTTACACATACATACACTCACATGCTGTTGCCTGCGAGAAAACATGTTTACAGTTTGGACAGGTAGCCTTCATTAACATCAGCCGAATCACAAGTAGTTGATGACACAAAATAACAAATAGTTTAACTTTTAGGGCTTTTCATTCCATAACATTACATTTGAGAGGGAAATATTACCGTTATAACAATAGTTACTAGTTACTTTATAAATTATAATATTATAAATATATAAAAAATGATGTGTTATTTTTAAATGAAACTACCATTCAGACAATGAAGTAGTGAAAATTATCCCCACGTCGACCAACTATATCACACAATTAAATAAACACTTACAGATTCATTCTTAAATGATTGTCCAATAACATGGTTACACATAATATAACACTGACGGGCTGGTCTGCTTCATGATTGCTTTTACGTTGATACTCAATCTACATTTTGTTGGTTTAATTCTGTGCTTTTCCTTTAATAAGTTAAACTTATAGTTTGGTATTGCTGCTTTTACCGTAGGACAGTAGTTAAATGGTTCTTTAGCTACAGCCCATTTTTTGCGGTAGTTCCACTTCATTCGTTCAATAAATACAAAATAATAATGTGGAAAATTACAGCATCCACAAAAGAAACACATTGTATATAAATGTCTCAATATTTCTGATACTTTGACACTTGGTGACGGCGCTGCACACCTGTGGGCTTTACAGCAGTGGAAATGGCTTTGATAGATCCTAAAAGACACTCCATCCATTCAGCACGCTGGCAGCCGTCATTATTCTCGAAAGAATCGACTTTGTCACTTCTCCATTCTTCAAGAGCCTCTCCCTCGGCCTGATGAATTATGTCGTCTGTATCTTCCAAAACAAGGCTCATTCCTGACAGGTACACAACACTTTACAAGACGGTTCTGACTGCCTGCAGATCTCAGCGGGGACAAACGTGTCAACGAGCGATCGGATTGAACTCTCTGTCCATGATGAGACGTCTCGGGTGATTTTAAACCTTCAGCTTCTCTTCAAATCCTGCATTGAGGCTTAATGTTTTTACAGAAAAGTTTAAGGTGCTATATTGTTTTGCTGTCAGAACGTCTGCCGCAGAAAGAAATGAGTCTGCCACATCAGGAATATTTATTTGTTATGTGAGAAACAAGTGAGGTCACTTCTGGTGGATTACAACTTCAGACATCTTCAAGTAGAGTCATCATGTGGACAAAAGGATTAATATTATTATTAACTATCAAAGTATAAAGGGCCAGTAAATACTGAATGTTCTTAACCAAGAGGCAAGTGTAGGTAAAATCAAAAAGCAAAAGCAAAACGAAACGATTCTGACAACAGGTTGACTAATCAACAAATGAATCCAAGAAAATGTCTCAAGAACTACCTTTACTTGAAGTGATTCAAGTCATTTATTAGGAGCTATTTGAAACTCTTCTCTGGTTACAAGTCAAAAGTAAAGAATTACGTTTATTCTTGAATATCTTTAGATATTCAAAGTATTGGGTTGGATAATAATTTTAACTGATTCCTGAAGAATCCGAAATGATTGGTTACCATTAAAAAAGCCACTAATAAGACACCTCTTATTAGAAAGTAGTAGTAATCCTTTTGAGTTGGATGTAGGCCTACTCAAGCCGCTTTCACACCAAGTACTTTGCCGTACTTAGTGAAGCTGCTGGGACTCCCAGCAGCTCCTACTGAAGCCTTCCGAGTAAATCGCCAGAACGCCGACACCTCCTCATCACTCCACCGCTCCCATGTTTTTTTTTGTGTTGCCATAAGTTATTCTCTCTCCGTTGGTGCGCGGGGCTAATGCTAATAATGCTGATGCCAGCAAATACGGCTTCACAAAACGTTTCAGAGTTTTACGGGGCGTGGTTTGCAATTCGCCCAGGCAATAGAAATTGGTACTTTTTTGGTACAAGGATAGTACCACCTCTCTAGCAGGCACTACAAATGGGGGTAAAAGTTCCCGGCACTAAGTACTCTTTTTGGTGTGAACGCGACATAAGGGGTAGGGGAGATTGGGGTAAATTGAGCCATTTTCTAGTTATGCTGTCCTCTAAGCAAGGAGAAATGACACATAGTAAAAATGAAAACACACACCTAATATGTAATGTAATGTATAATTCAGGATGTCTCCTATCAATGGCAATGATAATAATTAATATTTGATCAAGGGCAGTGAAAATATTACTTCTTAAAAAAAAGATTGTGGCTCAACTTGCCCCGGGTTAGGGGTTGATCCAGGTCAGGGGGTAAATTGAACCACTGTTCAAACCTGGGCATACCTGTTCAAACCTGGGCATACCTACAACCAATCTTAAAGGTAACTATAAACAATAAATAACAAATACAAGTTTAGTTTTTCAAATATTTTTAATTGAAATTTTGATTGAATTGATTGATTTTTTTTTAACATGTTAAAAGGAAAAGTAATCATACAAATGGTGATACAATTTCATACATCTTACCAATCAAACACAGGGTAAATTCAACTTTAAATGTAGCCTACAATGAGGCCTACTTTCATTAATTTCTCCATTGAAAAACTGGCTCAACTTACCCCAAGGCCGATGGTTCACTTTACCCCATAGCCACCATTTTATAAAAAATAGCCTAGCATTAAAATTCATCTTTAGCTTAATGATTCACATGGTTTAATACGCTGCCAACACATCAACATATACAATATATGTGTTTAAACCTGGATACTTTTTTTTTGACATGACAGCCGATATAGCTGACATCTAGAAAATGTACTTTGACAAGCAAAAAAGGTTTTTTTGTAAAAATGTTTACAGACCACAATGAGCATCTCTCTTTCACAGGCAATGACAAATGGGTGGAGCTTGCATAATTTCTGGTCACTTGATTACAACTATAAGGCGTTGCCTGGTTACAGGGGGTGGTTCAATTTACCCACTGGCTCAATTTACTCCCTTCTCCCCTACTAACGGAACTAAATGGGAAAAGTACGGGGAAAAGTACTCCAGTGTGAACGCGCCTAATAAAGTCTCTACGAAGAGCATCCTACCTGCTGTCATATTCCAGGTAGGAAAATGATGGTAATAAAGTTATGTAGGTCACTTTGGATTATTATCATACACCTTCAACAATGAATTTAAAGACATCAGTGAGTTGACTTCTGAAATCAGATCTACTGTATACTTTAATCTATGGCCTTATAATAATCAACATGTTTCGTCTTCCATGTTGTAGCGTGTCCCCTTCTGAAACAGCGCACATTAAGGGGATTTCTCTAGATCTCCTTCCCTCTAGAGAACACACAGGTTTTGAAAGTGTCGAACAAAGCCGAGATCAACAGAAGGTTGCCCAGAAAAGCTGTGAGGGGGGACAAGAAAGCACAGGGTTAATTTACCAAATCGCACATGAGTACACATGAAATGCATGTCACAAGGATTCAAACCCTGCCCGCACCGCTGTGTGGCTCTCGCTGACACGTAATACTTCATGCATGTACAGATGTTACTGCACTCAGTAGCAGAGCAGCTTACTGCGACTGGAAGCCTTCCGTTGTGATTATTATAAATGGATAACAGGCTGCATCACGACGCTTCTTGTCATAAACACCCTTTTGTTTAACATCAGATTTGTGCTGCTGTCTCGTGAGCCTCCGCTCACCTGGTAATGGTGATGACACTGAGCCAATTTATTTTGTGTTTGCTTTAAAGCAAACAAGATTCACGAGAGAACAAACAAAACATCGCCCGCCTGACAAAGCCATACGTGGAGTTTTTGTATCTGTTGTGACAAGACAAAGATGGCTTGTTTTAGAGACCATGTTTGATACAACGACAACATCATAATACATGTATTCACTGAGCGAGGCTGAGTGGGACAGCTTGTGTTAGATACTCCACAGAGCTAACTCGGTTAGTCAAATGAAACCAATATGATGTGTTGCCTACTATATGAAATATATCTGCTATTGTAACTGTTTTCTGTCATGCAGTAAACTAGGATATTCTTTAAAGTTAAAATGTGTTTTATGCTCTTTTCTGACTTTTTTTCTGAACATAAAATGTCTTTGTCAATTTATATTGAAAGAAAAATATATATCATGTTTATTATGTGTCTGGTTTTCAGTCTTCCTTGTTGCATATATTCTTTAACTTTCTCTACATTAGCTCCTGCACGCTGCCATCTATCATATGGCACCTCTATTGTGCGTGACTCTTCTCTGTACTCCTCGTCTGCTGCTTCGAGTGTTTCCCCGCCACACAGAGGAACAGCGCTGCGAGGCTCTGGAACTCTATTGTTTCTTCAGGAAAACGCCTCAGGCTAGTGTTCAAGAGCTGCGTAGGGTGGGAGCATGTCGACTTAAATACCTTCAGTGGAGACATGCCATGGCCTCTTTTATCAGGTGTCTCACTAGCTGAACTATAAAGCGTAGCGCTATGTTAAACCATAAAGTCAAATCCTGTTTTTTTACGACAATGTTTTATTCCCTTTTTTCCCCTTTATAGGGATTATGTCTCTATTTGAAATTGCTAATACACATTCACTGATTTGGTGTCTGAATTAAAACACCTCACATTTAACACTTTGTGCACCAGGTTGCATTAGAAATGTTGTGCTCAGTTTTCACTCGATAGTGTTGAACTGTATGTTACAGGGTGATTTTGACCATTTTCCTACCAGCCAGTTGAGCCAGACTTTTGCTCTGCCCACAAGAAGAAACCTGCTGCTAAAGAGGTTGCCCTAAAAAAAGTAGTCTCATTCATTGGTAAATAGGCTAATTGGCTTTCTATCAGATAGTGAGGAAAAGATCAATACCACTCTCGCCAGCAGCTCTTCTTGAAGTTAGCATTGCTTAGCAGAAACAAGATCCACCTACCAGCACCTCTGAAGCTCAACTAAGATGCTGAGTCTTGTTTGTTTAATCTGTAAGAAACAAGGTGTAAAGATAGGTAACCTAACCCTAACCGGGTCAACAGGAAGTCAAGTACATAAGTGTTTGTCAAGTATAAGTTCATCACATAACATCCCGTAAAGCAGCATTGTTATTATTTATGATCTATATTTAAAGTCTTAAGTAAAAGGTTTGTTTGTTTTGTCATGCATATTTAAATACAAAATGTAATATATGATATTATAGATGAATTACTAAAACAAAGTGTGATTTAATTAACCAGTATTAAGAGTTGTTGGTCTTGTAAATTGCATTAAAAGTGTACATTGAACTGGTAGATATGAGCTGAAACTGTCCCTTTACAAGAACTAACAACATTACTTATCTATCTGAGGCCTTCTCCGCTAGACATGTAAAGTTTTAACTGTCAGCTGGAAGATGTGGACCATTCTTTGAGCTCTGAGTTGGTTCACAACCCTCCTCTGCTATCATTCAGCGGCACAGCAGTGGACTCAAACCAGCAGTCTGTTTCTCCTGTTCAGCCTGTTCATCTCTAACTGCAGTGTGGAAGGAGCTGCTCTCCTCCTCTCCAAAGGGACTGAAGATCTGGCACTCGAGGCTGCTGAGCTTGTAGCCATGTCAGAGTCAGAGATCCCGGCCCTGCAGGGTGAGCTTTGAAACCTGTTGCAGGGAACGCTGCTTCAACACTTCAGTTCCTATGGAAGTTGCTGAGATTAAGAAGGGCTGTTGCTAACATGAACAACTGCTGCTCCCTCAGTGGGACCGAGAGATGGTTCAGTGATCGCAGCAAGCCCATATGAGAATACACATTTGGACGACTTCCTGTGGCCGTCACTGTTTTTCCCAGTGAAGCCAGCTAAGATGGTGGCTCTGTCGGTGTATCAAAATCAAGCCCAGCTGAAAAATGGGAGGTTATTAATGCCGGGTTTGAATGTTTCTCCCAAAAGTCCCCTGAGTTGTTGAAACTGGCGCTCCTTTGAATTGTGGAAGAGGTCATTTATACACACATCCATAAAAAGTCTGACAAACTGTTTTTCCTCTTAAAGATGCAGTACCATTTCAAAGCTTGTCGTATGATATTGTATTCTTGGTCTGTCTGGATTTCACACTCTTCCAAAATCACTCAAACAACACAGAAATGTAATCCAGGACATGGAGTTTATTTCAGGATAAAAGAATGCCATTCTGAATAATTGGGTTGATGATAAAACCTGCAAATCTATCATTGGGTGAGAATTTATTTTTTCAATGTTATGTACAGGACCGTGCATCAGAGCAGACGGAGGTAAAATCTTTCATTTTATGTAAACCACATTGAAGGACCTACTTTTCACTGAAAAAGGACAATGTGGTCGGACAATATTCTGTAGTTTCATACATTTACCCCCATTATAGTCAAGAAAATAACATTATAAAAATGCACACAGTACAAATAATGTTGAACTGCAAAGAGCAAGATATGCTGAAATACATGTATACACACTTGCTGATTATTCATACAACAACTTTGAAACTTCATTAATTTTACAACTGTAGCTTCACAATAATAAAATCGGTAGCCTACTAACGCAAATACTGTACATGTTGAAACAACCAGAAAATTATATTTTACTAGAGAAACAAATATGCTAAACATTTTATAAGATTTTCTGTGATTTAATGGCAAAAACAATATAATATTATAGTTTGTCCCCCAAACTGCCAGGTTGAACAAGGGAATTAAAACTCAAAAGGGTTATGTGTTGTCATTTTAGACACACATTTCTTCATCAATGTACACTTACTTAAAGTGCTGAAATATTCTTAATACTTTAGAACATCTTATTTCAGATGGCTACTTTTATAACCATATACCTTCATTTAAACAGCCAAACCTGCAATTTGATAAACAGGGAAATGTCATTATGGTTGAAATTTAGTAAGACATAATATGTTTACTGTTTACGTAAAAACATGCACGAACTGTCTCATAAATAAGATGCAAGTTTTGTTGAAATATATTCATCTTGAAAAAAATCATTCAAAATCAGTCATCAAAATAAGAGTCCAGTTTTAAAACAGATGGACTTTTCCCAAAGGCTCAGATAAGATGCAGTGCATTAGGAAAGCAACAATCAGTCAGTGACTATAGTGCCATGGCCCCTGCACCAATTTGGTACGTGTATGTCAACAAAAACTCTACTTTGAAAATGTAGCTTTGAGCCTCTGCAGTGCAAGATCCTGCCATTTATGGATAACAGAATAATTACAGTATGTGGTATTAAAGCTACCATGTTGTCATTACAATATGTGTTGTAACAATATTCAATACAGGTGTGGCATTATCTGTTGTGACAGATTGTAGCTTAGAGTTATAGTGCAACAGTAATCTGTCATGCTATCAGCTTGATCTTCATTGTTTGTCCAACTCTCTCACAAAGACAATGTGGTCCTCCGGCGACTTTCCGTGTGATTTGCAAAGGTGCAATTTGATTGCATGTTTGCTCGCAAATGTCCGATTGCACAGTGTGCACTGATATATTGAGCCAGTGTCTTCTTCTGTAAGTCCAGAGGAACTGAAAGTCTTGTCCTCTATTCTGCTAACTGGTTGCTGCTCTAATAAATCTATGGAAAGCTTTGAGAGGTCCTTCAGGGTGAACCCAAGGTGGAACTCCAAATGGTGAATGTAGGCGGAGGGAGTCCTAAACTGGGAAGCACAGTCATTGCACAAAAACTGAGGTTGGCCGGAGTCAATACTCTTTAGGAACTTTGTGCCACCTGTCCGCTTTAACTGGTATTTTACATTGGCCAGCCAATGTGAGATGGTGGTCATGGAGAGTCCAGTGAATTTACAGATGTGGACCCGTTCCTGGGGTCCCAAGTCACTGATCGCAAACTTCCCCTCAGGAGTTTCCTTAAGACATGAGACAAACTGAGCCTGGAGGATCAGGAGGTGCTGCGGATTCCAGTTGGACTGTCGACCCTTCCGTCTTTGGATGGGGGACAACTCCTCCAGGCTATCCTCAAAAGAACAGCCATCGAGATCTGACTTCTCAGAGACAGAAGAAGGGGTTGTAGATTTTGGTGTCAAACGGCCCGTCAGATTTTTAACCATGTCTGAAATATCCATCAAAGCATTCTCCCGTAGAGGCGGAGGTGAGGACTGTGAGAAATCTTTGTAAGATGGTTTGCTGTTGCTGACGCTGCCATTGTTGTTTGCTGTAGAAGCACCCTTGGGCGTACTTCCGTTGGTGGTTTTGGATTTTGTCAAGTCCATGGGCTGATCTTCTTCATCGCAGCACTGGCTCACGGGCTCTGCTGACCTAATCTGAGAAGAGTGGTTGTTGATCTTATAAAGCATTGCAAAGGGGTCTACAAATGGAGTAGCCACTTTTGCAGCTTTCCCCAAGTGGTTGTTCATGATAGACTGCAAAGCACTAAGAGGGTTCACAAGTGGCTGTTCAGGTGAGTGATCAGTGATGATGCTCAGGTTATTGCAGCCATTGCTTACAGGTTTCTTTGGTGAATCAACTTCACTCTTTATATGCGCCTGTACTTTACTCTCTGCCTGCTCTCCTTCTTTCCGTCTCAATTCATTCTGGTCCCCGACTACAGTATTTCTTCCTGCCCTTGAGCTTTTTTCTGGAATGGGTGAAGCCCGTTTGTCCTTAGGATTTGGCATTGGAGACTTTGTTGACCTGAACTTATTACGTACAGTTTTTTCCTCCATTTCACTCTTTACTGAAGTTTTCCCTGACACTTTCTCAACCAGCTCCTCCATGGCCAGCACATTGCTCTTGTGACTGGGCGGTGGAGAGGGGCTATTAGGTGAATGGATCAGTGTGCCTAAGTCAGAGGAAAGTAGCTTCAAACTGTTGCTGCTGAACAGAGGCTGGACTTGTGCACATGATGGTAAAGTAGACTTAAAGCATCCATGAAGCTGATAGGCGGCATGAATGCTAGGGTATCCACCCCAGGTTGGTGAGCCTGTTTGGGCTTTGGTGATTGCACTTGAAACTGTATTCTCTAAAGACTTTATGATATCCAAGCCCCCTTTAGGGGCCTCTTCCAAGTCTTCTTCTCTAAGATATTGGTAAGATCTGATCTTTTTAGGTTTATCAGCTTTTTCGGGAAGATCTTCTTTCTCTTCTTTTATTTTTTTCTCTGGTTCCATTGCTTCCATTTTCTCCTCCTCTGCCTCTTCATCTCTCATTGCTTCATTTTTCTCTTCAGAGGCAGTGGGCGGCCGTGGGGAGCCGGGCTGTGACCTCCCATTGGGTGCTGGGAGTCGTGTGGTAGTCGGTGGCAGAGGAATTGACTGAAACTTCTCCTCAATGATAGGATCAAAAACTAACTGCTTCCCCTTTTTAGAGGCTGAATTGGTTACTTTCAGAAAATGTCCTGTGACCATCATATGGGCTGTCAGCTGCTGCAAGGTGTCATGTGAACTGCCACATTCCATGCATTTGAGAATTTGGGCCTTGCGTGCCTCAAATTGCCAAGTATAACTGGCACCGTTCTGGTAACCGTATCGATTATTTGGAGTGACATAAGGATTGGTCACTCTTTGGTCTCTAGGATGCTCTCCCATGTGTATGCCTGAGGAGACAGACTCTGGCGAGCTCGGGGACATCAAGTCGTGAAATGCTCTTTTTTTGGTTGGGGGTACCAGCTTTGAAGTTAGGGCTGAGATTGGTTCTTTTAGAGGCACTTTCTGATAGTGTTTAGTTTTGATCATATGAACACTGAGGTCTTGCAAGGATTCAAAGGAGTGGCCACAGTACATGCACTTAAGAACTTTCTGGGCATCCTCTTTGCCTTCCATCTCCAGCAGAGACCGCTTACGTGGCTTGGACCACCTCCTGCTTTTATCATCCTCGCTATCCTTATTGTCATCACGGTAGTGGCCCGACTCGTTCATGTGCACCGTCAGGCCGACCAAAGTGTCATAGGCTCCACTACAGTCCTTGCACCTGAACTTGCTCGCACCTGTAAACACGGGGCCATAGAGCTTGCTGTTTTGCCTGTAAAGCTGCACGGTGCTGAAAAGGCTGTGCTCAGGAAGGAGTTGGTATGGGGTATGTTGAAAGGTTTTTGCCAACGCTGCCTGGTGCCAGTCATAGGCCAATCCTCCTGTGTTGCCAGAGCTTACACTGGTGCCACTGTTGCTGTTGCTCGACACTGCTCTGGTTGTGGTGCTGCTCATGGTAATATTAGTAGAGGCTGAGGGGTTGCTACTGCTCGACCTGCTCTTCAGATGGATGTTGCCTGGGCTGTGACTGTTCAGGATCCCATTGCTCCCTTTGTGATTGCTCCCATTGTCCTTGCTCGCTGGGTAATTGTTCCCTTGCTTACTTTTTAGCATGTCAAGAGCAATGCTGGACCAGGAGGCATCCGAGATCAAGTTTGCATAGACAGATTTCATTTTTGCCAGACTGTCCTGTATTGAGAGACCATTAATGGACTCTGTGCTCTCCCCTGTCTTCTCCTCTACCTTTTCCTGGTCGTCAAAGGAGGACACGGTCTTAAGGTCCACCAGATGATCACTGGTGGTGCTGAGTGGAGAGGCGTACCCAGCGTCCGGGTTGGTGCCATTGCTGAGTGGAGAGTTTTCGCAGCTATAACGATTTCCTGCGTCCTCGTCATCGTGGTAAAGATAGTCTGCATCTTGACCATCCAGGGAAAGGCCATCATCTTGCAGATGTTCTTCCTCATCAATATTATCCAGTTTCAATTCATCCTCTGGTCCGTAAACTGGAAAACACAATGGAGAGGAAAAGGGACATTAGATATTGTTTGTAAATATAACTTTCATACATTCAAATCAGACAAATTATGCATCTACCGCCCTTACTTTATGAGTGTAGTATGTGCAATAAACCTAACGAGGATTTGTGTCGATTGTCCCAGCAGAGGACACAGGTCTGCAATAATAAAGTGGCAAACATCCATATCTTGACAATGACAAATAGTCCTCTTCACTGCGCTGCCTAATGAAGCTATTGAACACTACATCTCAGCAAGGGTAGAGAGCAGAGATGAGCCACTGGAATGCTTCTGCTTAGTTTAAAAACTAAAAACAAGCACAAATGTAATATCATACAGAGAACAAATCCCAAGCGATGATGATAGTTATTAATCATGTGGTGGTATCTGTTACTTCCCAATAGAAATGAAGACATTTTTGTCTCTTAAATATTGAAAAAAATACAGGAAAGAGAAACATCTGCCTCACTGATTGCTCTTTTAATGACTTACTTTGATGTTTCCTTTAGAAATAGAGTCAATGTAACAATATGTTAATAAGATGAATGTACTGCATTTGGGCCAAGATCTCAGAATACTCATCAATTCTAAGAAATGTTTCCTCATCAACAAATAAAAAATGCAAGAGCAGCCTACAGCCACTAGTCGATGCAGAGTATTCCAATGTCTATTTTTGCTGCTGTAAAGCTTCCACAGATCTGTTTACCGACTTTGATTTGCTCTGTTCTTCCAACATGCCACACATGCTATGGATTCACAAGTAAGAGATAGTGGAGGAAAATGCCAGCTGCATCAGCCCTGCCAAGCCATGGTTGGCTGGAGTCAACTTGGCATCAACTGTGGAAGTCCTCACAGCGTGGTGCTCGGAAACGGCCAGTGGACATGACAAGCCGTGTTGTTACTGCCTGTGCTCCCCGAGTACTCACAGATTCAAGTGTGCCATTTTAAAACAAGAGAGAGATTTATTGTATCAGTGGAAAATGGCTGCCCTCTCTTTGTAACTGTCAACAATTTTTACAAATCATTTGTTAACAAAAAAAAAAATCAAATCTGCATTATAATTCCTTCAGATGAGCGAGATGAACAATTCAAAAAGGAATACATCTCCTCAATACTAGGAGGATAACAAGATTTAAATATGATAATGGAACCAGATTAGGAGAGAAATATAAGAGAGAAGAAGTGAGAGGGAAATGTTGAGGGTTAAATATGCTAAGGCAGCTCCCCCAATCCATTCCTCGTAAGATGCTTGTCTGAGGTGCCAGAATCAGTCTCCAGTGAGGAGGCAGATGTGCTGTCAGCTTCAAACAGCATGTAGTTCTCTATCCCATAATCGGAATGGACATAATACCTGATGTTTGTGAGGTGCCAGTTACTGCTGCCTGGGAAAAGCTGGAGGTCCAACAGCTGCATCTCTCAGCCTCGCATGTGTGTAAAAGAGTGTGTGTGAGAAAGAACGTACGTGCTCAAATGTACAACGTTCCTGTTCTTAATTAAACTATTCTATTGGTCGTCTTTCTCTTCACTGTAAGCTTCAATTACACTCAGGCCACTCTGAAATAATTCAATTGAGTTAGTCACTAAATTAGAACATGTTAACCTTTTGGCAATGCAGCTGCACAGCGTTCTTTAAACCCGTCTCGTCCTTCCTGTCAAGATTCAGCCCACTGTATTGAAATAAATGCAAAACTAAACCTATTCAAAGTCAATGTGGGGAGAGTAGTTCAAGACAAAGCCGCTTAGCTGACAAAGTGAGAGAAACCTGACATCAGTACAAACACACACACACATTCAGACACAGAAAACACACTGACATTAAATTCTAGTCTTTCCCTGCCATCCTCCGTATGTTGCCTTGACAGGCCTCAGTGTCAGGAGTGTGTCAGTGTCAGCCCGAGGTGTCAGTGTCCACGCAAACAAGCCAGAGAGGAGGTGGGATGGGAAAGTAACAACAACAAACACAAGTCAGCCATTTTTTTTTCACCCCCCCTGCTCGAGCTTCCTCCTTCACCATCTGTGTCAGAAAAGCTGCGGGTGCCACCGCCGGCTAATAAGGCAATCAGAGATGGAAAAGATGCTGACACGGCGGCTTTCGAGCGTCACTCAGAACAAAAGAGGAAGGGGAGAGGGAGGGAGAGAGGGGTAGGGAGGGGATTAAAACGGGGGTGGAGGGGAAGGATTGGGGGAAGGTGTCTGTTGTGGTTGTCAGTCAAAAACGTAAGCCCACTTTGTGCTGTCAAGGAGGATAGGGAAAAGAGGGGAAGTTTTTGAAAAGAGAGGAGAAAAGATGTGTATAGGCCAGCGAACAAGAGGTGTGTGTATTGTTGTGCGCTAATGTGTGTGTTTGTGCGCATATCTCCCCAAAAGAAAAACACGTGGCAGGGAAACAAGTTCAACAGCATCCAACAAACTAAGTGTTATATTTCAGGAGGGATAAAGTAGTGAAATGACTGCTATGTGCACAAGTTTTTAGGTGTGTGTAAAGGAGGTGTGGCTGATCACTTGTGTGTGTTTTTCAAGTGTCACAGTGTGTCAGGTGCATGCAGGGATGCAATGTGGCTGGTGGGGGGGAAAGCGAAGCCATCTGCATCTGGATTGGAGCCTGTCACTATTGTTGTGCCCAGAGTCCAGGATATCCTGCTGCAGACAGGTGACACCACAGTAGGACACACACACACACACACACACACACACACACACACACACACACACACACACACACACACACACACACACACACACACACACACACACACACACACACACACACACACACACACACACACACACACACACACACACACACACACACACACACACACACACACACACACACACACACACACACACACACACACACACACCAGATTTATAATCTTGTGTTTATTTACACTCGAATTGCATACTCACAATCACTGATCTAAAGCATAATTTTGCCAATTTAAACTTAAACGTATTAAAGTCAAGTTATTTTAATAATAAATTGGATTTTTGTCAGAACAAATATGTATATTTTAAAGCAAGGTATAGAATCGAAAAATAAAGAAAACTCATCACCAGTCGTATCTAAAACAACACCTGGACACACACATAATAATTAAAACTGTGCCAAACACTCGGCTGGTGTCAGACACACTGACCAGTTCTAAGTGTTAACATGAGGCCAGGTGAGACAACTAGAGTGTGACATTGCACTGGAACACACACCCTTTTTTTATTTTCTCTGCTTGCTTACACACACACACACACACACACACACACACACACACACACACACACACACACACACACACACACACACACACACACACACACACACACACACACACACACACACACACACACACACACACACACACACACACACACACACACACACACACACACACACACACACACACACACACACACACACACACACACACACACACACACACACACACACACACACACACACACACACACACACACACACACACACACACACACACAACACACACACAACACACACTTTCCCTTCATTTATTCATGTTGTCTCGGAGAAGAGGGCAATCCTGGCTCTCATTTGCAGTGCTAATGTCCAATTCCGCCAGCCCTCACCCGGCTGATTTACCCTGCGCTGCATCTGGAGCGGGGCGGCCGGCGAGGCCCCCTCACACCGTTTAGTGGCCCTTCAAAATGGGAGCTCTGCCGTGGCAGTCTTATTTCTCTCTCCCGTTTCGCTTTGTCACCGGCCCCTCCATTCCCTGCCACTCACCTCTGATGGCTTTGGACAAGCCTGATCAGTGTGTGTCATTGACCTGTATGGCGTGCATGAGTGTGTGTGTGTTTCAGCAGAGAGAAGGCTGTAAATAAAATGACATTATTATTTCCTCTGTCCTATCATGTAGAAAAGCCAATTATGTTAATGCTTAGTATGTCAGGCAATCTCTGTCTCTCTCTGCTCTCCCCTATCCTCCTCATTCTGGCCTTTTTTTTCTATCTCTTGAATAGCAGTGGCTGTGGTTTCATAGGACCTGACACTCTCTTTGGAATACTCCATGGACGACAACTACCAAACAGTATGGCGTTTCATACAATTCTGCATCAGATATAATTTGATCAACATCATCAACCATCTTTAGTTCAAATATAAACTCTAGATCAATCAAGATTACTTTTTGTTTTCCTACTATGAAAATGAAAACCCATCTTGTTGTTCATTTGGAGTAGAGCACTTTAAGGGTTAGATTCAAATGCATGTTTAATAACGCCACTGCCTCGCAACACAGAACAAAGCTCCATAAATAGACACACATCAAATGTATTAGCCAAAATGTAACCCACAGCTTGCTTGACCAGACATGTAAAAGCCTACCTAACAGAGCCCCCCCCCCCCCCATCCCACGGCCCCACCCTCTCCTTACCCACATGGAATAGTCCACCATATGGCACAATAGCTCCGGGGCCTGTAATAGCTTGTGTGTTGTACAAATCATCCTTCTTAGCTTCCACGACTCTTCCGGTTTGGGAAAACAAAACAGCCAGCACAGTCTGGACATTGAGAGCAGCTACATGTGCAGACAAGATTTGATATTTTACTGCACACTAGGTATCACTGCTTTGGACTCTTTAAAAAAAAAATGAAGAATGACCTTCTCCTAAACTTTTGACTGTCCTGAGGGCTTCCACATATGTTCCTAAGTCATTTGCAATTACTTGAACTCATATTATGCTAATAGCCTTTTTAAATGGGTCACAAAGACAGTACATTTTACCTCTGCCTGAGCTTCATCAGGCCACTACGAGTACAAAATGTGTAAATGAGATTATAGCTTCTGACAGAATATATCAGTGAAAAAGCAACACATCTAGGGAAAGCTGTAGCCGTTTTGTTTTAAAGGAAAGGATTTTTCCAATCCTTTCTTGGATTGCTTTGCAACTGTTTCTTCTCCTCTGTTTTTCTCTTCCTTCCTTGCTGCCCCTGTTTGTTCAGATCTCCCGTGAGCCAGTTTCGACACGCCATGACAGTGACTGTGGTCTATAAATCACCTTTTCCCTGAACTGTCAGTGCCTGCTTGCTCTGAGATGAAACAACAGCCATTAGATCATCGGCACGGCAGATTCCAGCCCTTTCTGCTCGGCTTTTCTGCCAAAACCCCCCACGCCCAACAATCGAACATTGCACTGGTGCTGCACAACACATTTCAAACCATCTGGTTTGTCTTCAGGCGAAGTACAGATAAAGCATTACTAATGCTAATTAAAGATGATGTGAGTGAGATTTACACAACCAATGCCAAGCACTGATTCAATGTGGGCTGCACCAGACAGATGTCATTTGTTAAACAAATTCTTCTAGAGCAAATATTGACACTTTCATTACCGTCCATAAGAAGTAAAACTCGTTTAGTTAGCATATTTTTTGTAACCATTTTTCACTTTATTGTGCTACACACCTCTTTGATTATTAAAGTCGTTCTATTTTGGTGCATTAATGGTGGCCATGACAGAAGGCTGTTTAAAACCGAAGCTAAAATAATAACATGTTTTTTCCTTTCTTCATCGATGGCGTCTTTTAAATTCACCTGCATTGCCCCTGACAGTGGAGCTTCCCCCGACTAAACAACAGCTGCTCCCATCGCCTAGCAACAACCAGTTGATGGATGACCCCAAAGATGGATAATTACCATAAATCACTATGGTTGTGTGGAGAACAGAAGCAGAAAATAATCGTACGAAAAAAGAAAAAAAGGGCTGAACCAGTTTTAACTAGTGTGTCTGGTGCTAACCTTGTTTCTTACGAATGTGTTGAATTGCAGTCGTAGTTACTTTCTCCTGCTGACAAGAACTGGCTGGTGAACCAAACAAAAAATGGCAATGAATTTGTCTATAAGTGTAGTTATTTGGAGCGTTTCTTGAGAGTGGTCAGTGGTTTCAGTCTGAATGAATAGGGGCTGTAAAATGAAACCTGATGAAATGACTCATTACACAAAACCTGTCCTGAAGGAACAGGGACAAAGAAAACAAAGTAGGCAGAGGAAGGAAGAAAGGAAACAGCAGAGAATGAATGATGGCAACAATGATGAGTTTAGTGTAGCAAAGGAGAAGAGGGGGTCGGAGGAGTAAAAGCACAAAGAGGAAATGTGTTTACCGTCTGAAAAAACCTGTATATTAATACACAGTGTGTGTCGATGAGAATA